>NC_084611.1:51869278-51906778 GCF_033978795.1 Nerophis ophidion | reverse complement strand
TATCTCAAAAAATTAGAATATTTCCTCAGACCAAGTAAAAAAAAAAAAAGATTTATAACAGCAAAACAAAATCAAACATTTGAAAATGTCAATTGATGCACTTAGTACTTGGCTGGGAATCCTTTTGCCCGGATTACTGCATCAATGCGGCGTGGCACGGAGGCAATCGGCCTGTGGCATTGCTTGGGTGTTATGGATGCCCAGGATGCTTCAATAGCGGCCTTCAGCTCATTTGCATTATTGGGTCTGGTGTCTTTCAGCTTCTTCTTCACAATACCCCACAAATTCTCTATGGGGTTTAGGTCAGGTAAGTTAGCAGGCCAATCGAGGACAGTATTGCCATGGTCAGTACACCAGTTACTGCTGGTTTTGGCACTGTGAGCATTTGCCAGATCATGCTGGAAAATGAAATCAACTCCATAGACCTTTAGAACAGATAGAAGCATGTAAACAGCTGCATTGACTCTGGAGTTGATGAAACACAGTGGACCAAAACCAGCAGCTGACATGGCTCCCTAAACCATTGCTGATTGAGGGAACTTCCGTTGTCTAGATAGAGTTCAGGAGTGGCTTGACCATGGGAATACGGCAATTAAAGCTGTATCTGTTGAAAAGCTCTATGGAGATGATTATTTCATTTTCCAGCATGATCTGGCACCTGTCCACAGTGCCAAAACCACCAGTAACTGGTGTACTGACCATGGCATCACTGTCCTCCATTGGCCTGCTAACTCCCCTGACCTGAACCTCATAGAGAATTTGTGGGTTATTGTACAGAAGAAGCTGAAAGAAACCAGGCCCAACAATGCAAATGGGGTTTTGTATTCTTCTTCCTCCAAACACGACGAGTAGAGTATATACCAAAATGGATACATGGATGATGCAGCAGAGGATTGGGAGAATGTCATGTGGTCAGATGAAACCAAAATAAAACTTTTCGGTATAAAATCAATTTGTCGTGTTTGGAGGAAGAAGAATACTGAGTTGCATCCCAAGAACACCATACCTACTGTGAAGCATGGGGGTGGAAACATCATGCTTTGGGGCTGTTTTTCTGCTAAGGGGACAGGACGATTGATCCGTATTGAGGAAAGAATTAATGGGGCCCTGTATCGTGAGATTTTGAGCCAAAACCTCCTTCCATCAGTGAGAGCTTTGAATGGTTGACCAAATACTTATTTTCCACCATAAATTACAAATACATTCTTTAAAATTCCTACAATGTGAATTCCTGGATTTTTTTTCCACATTCTGTCTCTCACAGTTGAAGTGTACCTATGATGAAAATTACAGACCTCTGTCATCATTTTAAGTGGGAGAACTTGCACAATCAGTGGCTGACTAAATACTTTTTTGTATATATATATATACATGGTAATTGTATAATAATATCATGCATTTATTTTCACATATCAATCAATCAGTGTTTACTTATATAGCCCTAAATCACTAGTGTCTCAAAGGGCTGCACAAACCACTACGACATCCTCGGTAGGCCCACATAAGGGCAAGGAAAACTCACACCCAGTGGGATGTCGGTGACAATGATGACTATGAGAACCTTGGAGAGGAGGAAAGCAATGGATGTCGAGCGGGTCTAATATGATAGTGTGAAAGTTCAATCCATAATGGATCCAACACAGTCGCAAGAGTCCAGTCCAAAGCGGATCCAACACAGCAGCGAGAGTCCCGTTCACAGCGGAGCCAGCAGAAAAACATCCCAAGCGGAGGCGGATCAGCAGAGATATACACAGGCGAGCAGTACATGGCCACCGGATCGGACCCGACCCCCTCCACAAGGGAGAGTGGGACATAGAAGAAAAAGAAAAGAAACGGCAGATCAACTGGTCTAAAAAGGGAGTCTATTTAAAGGCTAGAGTATACAAATGAGTTTTAAGGTGAGACTTAAATGCTTCTACTGAGGTGGCATCTCGAACTTTTACCGGGAGGGCATTCCAGAGTACTGGAGCCCGAAATGAAAACGCTCTATAGCCCACAGACTTTTTTTGGGCTTTGAGAATCACTAATAAGCCGGAGTCCTTTGAACGCAGATTTCTTGCCGGGACATATGGTACAATACAATCGGCAAGATAGGATGGAGCTAGACCGTGTAGTATTTTATACGTAAGTAGTAAAACCTTAAAGTCACATCTTAAGTGCACAGGAAGCCAGTGCAGGTGAGCCAGTACAGGCGTAATGTGATCAAACTTTCTTGTTCTTGTCAAAAGTCTAGCAGCCGCATTTTGTACCAACTGTAATCTTTTAATGCTAGACATGGGGAGACCCGAAAATAATACGTTACAGTAATCGAGACGAGACGTAACAAACGCATGGATAATGATCTCAGCGTCTTTAGTGGACAGAATGGAGTGAATTTTAGGGATATTACGGAGATGAAAGAAGGCCGTTTTAGTAACGCTTTTAATGTGTGACTCAAAGGAGAGAGTTGGGTCAAAGATAACACCCAGATTCTTTACCGAGTCGCCTTGTTTAATTGTTTGGTTGTCAAATGTTAGAGTTGTATTATTAAATAGAGGTCGGTGTCTAGCAGGACCGATAATCAGCATTTCCGTTTTCTTGGCGTTGAGTTCCAAAAAGTTAGCGGACATCCATTGTTTAATTTCATTAAGACACGCCTCCAGCTGACTACAATCCGGCGTGTTGGTCAGCTTTAGGGGCATGTAGAGTTTGGTGTCATCAGCATAACAGTGAAAGCTAACACCGTATTCGCGTATGATGTCACCTAGTGGCAGCATGTAGATGCTGAAGAGTGCAGGGCCAAGGACCGAACCCTGGGGAACTCCACACGTTACCTTAAGGTAGTCCGAGGTCACATTGTTATGGGAGACGCACTGCATCCTATCAGTAAGATAAGAGTTAAACCAAGACAGGGCTAAGTCTGACATACCAATTCGTGTTTTGATACGTTCTAATAAAATATTATGATCGATGGTATCGAAAGCAGCGCTAAGATCGAGGAGCAGCAACATAGATGACGCATCAGAATTCATCGTTAGCAATAGATCATTAGTCATTTTTGCGAGGGCTGTCTCCGTGGAGTGATTTGCCCTGAAACCGGATTGAAAGGTTTCACATAGATTGTTAGACGCTAAGTGTTCATTTAACTGCTCCGCAACAATTTTTTCAAGGATTTTTGAAATAAAGGGAAGGTGAGACACCGGTCGGTAGTTTACCATGAGGTCAGGATCGAGGTTAGGTTTTTTAAGAAGAGGATGAATAACCGCTTTTTTGAATGCTAGGGGAACAGTGCCCGAGGAAAGTGATAAGTTCATAATATTTAGCACTGATGGACCTATTAATACAAAGAGCTCCTTGATCAGTTTCCCTGGAAGTGGGTTAAGTAAACATGTTGTTTGTTTTATTCCATTTACACGTTGTAACAATTCCTCTAATGTTATTTCCTCAAGACAAGAGAAACTATTTTGGAGGGCAGTATCCGCCATATATACAATCGTGTCAGTGTTAATAGAACCCAGTTGTAGCTGGGACGCATTGTCTTTAATGTCCTTTCTAATGGCTTCAATTTTCTTACTAAAGAATTGCATAAAGGCATCAGCTGAGTGGGTGGAGCTACTGGAAGGAGTCCCTTGTTGGGTTAGCGATGTTACCGTACTAAACAAAAATTTAGGATCATTTTTATTACGGTGGATGAGATTTGAGTAATATTTAGCTTTAGCTAAGGTAAGCATGCGTTTATAAGTTATTAAACCATCACTCCATGCTTGATGGTGCACCTCAAGTTTAGTCGTGCGCCATTTGCGTTCCAGCTTTCTACATAATAATTTCTGAGCTCTAGTTTCCTCTGTAAACCACGGGGTACACTTTTTTGGAGCCTTTTTTAACTTTAGCGGTGCTATGTTATCAATGGTTTCGCGCAGGGCGTCGTTAAAGTTGTTAGTGAGGTTATCAATAGAGCCCACATACTTTGGGAATGGTGCCATTACCGAGGGCAGTAGGTCAGTAAGAGTTGTCGTTGTGGCCATATTAATGTTGCGGCTGCTATAGCAGTTATTGTTATTATTAGTTTGCCGAACATGCGTCTGAACCTCGAATTTTATAAGGTAATGATCGGACAATACTTTAGTATGCGGGATTATCGTAACTTTGGAAATGGTGCTACCCCTGACAAGCACTAGGTCTATCGTATTACCGTTGCGATGCGTGGGTTCATTTATTATTTGTTTGAGACCACAGCTATCAATTATAGTCATCATTCACTATTACGAGTGGCCCTCTGAGGGCAGCCGTAATGGCAAGGTGACCATCACTGAAAAGGAGTTTGACACTTGTGCTTCAGGGGGTTGTGCTGGGAGAATCTACCTTGGCTCTTGATGAAGAGATATTGCAGGTCATGGAGGCCACAGAGCCTGCATCGAATCCTGCAGCAACCGTCGGCGGCATAGACGCATGGAAACCATCTAAGAGAGCCAACTGCAAAAATCTCGCTCAGCGGCTCCTTTTCGGCGAGGACTGCGAGGAACCACAGCAGCCTGTTGGGGGCCTGAAAAGCGACATGACGACACCAGCTTGCGTTGGCAAAGAAACCAAAACTGGCCAACAAGCCGAAATACTGCCGGGGTGAGCCACACTGACATAATAGCTCCTTCCTACATGCTTTCACTGTTCTTTATGTTTCAGCCTTCCAAGAAACCCAGAAGGGAATACAAGTCCGGGTCCTTCTCATGACGTCTCAAGAGGCTACATCTTGTTTAGTCCCACACGCGCGGCTGCTGCTATGAAGAGGCCCAAACTCCAGCAGTCGCTGCAGAATCAGTCCGCCTCGGTGCTCACCGTCCCCAGCGGCTTAGAGCTCAGCACGCTTGCTGACACCTTACCTCAGCCAGGTGAAACAGCTCACTATTGGTGTTGTCAGCACAAGGGATGGAGCAGGGATGTCCAAGGGGCAGCTGATTTTTTTTAACGCCCCGCAGCGCATTCTAAAAATACACTGCATAAACTGAAATCTAAGTAAGATGAAATATCTCAAATAAGGGTGATATTTTCTTATTTTCTGTCTGATAATATAATTCTTCTCACTCAGCAGATTTCATATTAGTCTTTTACTTGTTTTAAGGGTTTTGTTCCTAAATCAGGCCTGGGCAATTATTTTGACTTCTGGGGGCCACATTTAGAGAAAAAAATGTGTCTGGGGGCCGGTATATTTATTTTTAGGTACAGTAATACAAAACCTCACAATAATGTCTGATGGAATGGTAAAAACTTTATGACAAACTGCCTTAAAAAACGTAATGGAACTTTACATTTTTCTATGAACGATACAACACTGAATATTGACAAAATATGAATGTCACACCCGGTTTCGACTGACATATTTTAATGCAACAAACTGTGAAATATGTATGTGAAAGGTACAAAACAAACCCACCTACAATCTGATATACTGATATATCACTAAGTTTTAGAACAGGCTTGGGCAATTATTTTGACTCGGGGGGGGGGGGGCACATTTAGAGAAAAAAATGTGTCTGGGGGCCGGTATATCTATTTTTAGGAACACTAATACAAAACCACACAATAATGTCTGATTGAATGCTAAAAACTTTATGACAGACCGCCTTAAAAAAACGTCATGGAATTTTAAATTTTTCTATGAAGCACAAAACACTGAATATTGACAAGTATGAATGTCACACTCCGTTTCGATCGACATATTTTGCAATCAAGTGAAACGCAACAAAATGCAACAAACAGTGAAATATGAACGCGAAGGGTACAAAACAAACCCACCTACAATCTGATATATCTGATATATCGCTAAGCTTTAGAACTTTGTTTTGAAAATTTCCTTCCGCATCTGTGGAAACACTTCCAACCCACACTGCCTGGTGCTTCGTCTGAGCTGCTGTGACGTCGATTACCATAGTAACTAATTAGATGACCATAGTAACTACAAACCCTGTTTCCATATGAGTTGGGAAATTCTGTTAGATGTGAATATAAACGGAATACAATGATTTGCAAATAATTTTCAACCCATGTTCAGTTGAATATGCTACAAAGACAACATATTTGATGTTAAAACTGATAAACATTTTTTTTTTTGCAACTAATCATTAACTTTAGAATCTGATGCCAGCAACACGTGACAACGAAATTGGGAAAGGTGGCAATAAATACTAATAAAGTTGAGGAATGCTCATCAAACACTTATTTGGAACATCCCACAGGTGTGCAGGCTAATTGGGAACAGGTGGGTGCCATGATTCGGTGTAAAAACAGCTTCCCAAAAAATGCTCGGTCTTTTACAAGAAAGGATGGGGCAAGGTACACCCTTTTGTCCACAACTGCGTGAGCAAATAGTCAAACAGTTTAAGAACCATGTTTCTTAGGGATAACTTACACATCTGTAAATCACCATTAATGCTAAAAGGTACATACAGGTTTTGGAACAACATATGCTGCCATCTAGGCGCCGTCCTTTTCATGGACGCCCCTGCTTATTTCAGCAAGACAATGCCAAGCCACATTCAGCACATGTTACAATAGCGTGGCTTCGTAAAAAAAGAGTGCGGGTACTTTGCTGGCTCGCCTACAGTCCAGACCTGTCTCCCATCGAAAATGTGTGGCGCATTATGAAGGTTAAAATACGACAGCGTAGACCCTGGACTGTTGAACGACTGAAGCTCTACATAAAACAAAAGTATGAAAGAATTCCACTTTCAAAGCTTCAGCAATTAGTTTCCTCAGTTCCCAAACGTTTATTGAGTGTTGTCAAAAGAAAAGGTGATGTAACACAGTGGCGAACATGCCCTTTCCCAACTACTTTGGCATGTGTTGCAGCCATGAAATTCTAAGTTAATTATTATTTGCAAAAAAAATAAAGTTTATGAGTTTTAATATCAAATATCTTGTCTTTTTAGTGCATTCAATTGAATATGGGTTGAAAATGATTTGTAAATCATTGTATTCCGTTTATATTTATATCTAACACAATTTCCCCACTCATATGGAAACAGAGTTTGTAATTAGATTACCATAGTAACTAATCAGATTACCATAGTAACTGGTATAGCATCCAAAAGCGCAGATTCCAACCATTGAAATACTTTGTACAGTTAAAGACTTACGGTCATTAGAAAACATCACTGTACATCATAATGGCAGCTACACTTTCCATCTTAAAGATCTAAAAAAAATAATTTGGGAATCTCCGGCGGGCCAGATTGAAAATTTAGCGGGCCGCATGTGGCCCCCGGGCCTTAATTTGCTGAGGTCTGATTTAGACCATTTCAAGTGTTTTACCATTCTCCATAAATTCCCAATTTCCCTGTAATTCCCAAATTTTCAGGAAATTCCCATTGAAATCAATTGGACATTTTTCAAAATTCCACAACTCCCACGTTTTTCATCTGATTCAAAGTGTTCCAACTTCAAAATATTCAGACTGCTTGGTTATTGTGTGCTCCACTTCAACATTTATTAAAAAAATTCCAGGATTTCAGTTCTTTTGCAATCACACGCAGTTCCTTCAGGAATTGCCTCATCTAGTTATTATTATTAATGAATAACTTTGATTATTTCTCTCTGTTCTCCGCTGCACAGGCCTGCCTTTGCGCGCTCCCGACGAGCAATCCGACAAGCTTTTACTATCGAATTGGGGCTTGCCCGCTGCAGTGTTGGAGTGCTACCACAAACACAGAGTGACTCACATGTTTGACTGGCAGGCTCAGTGCCTTGCTCAAGGCCGGGTTCTGCAGGGAGGCAACCTGGTCTACTCTGGTAAGAAATTGCATGTGTACGGTATCGCCCAAAAGTGAGTACACTCCCTTTTAGCGTTTCACCAACCGTGTTTACTGTGTCTTTTAATGCGATACTGCTGTAGAAATGACTTGGATATTATTCGTATCACCACACACTTGCACAAGAGCCCGGTATTCAGGGTTCAACCATGTCTTTTATTGTGAGTGCACAACACGACAGTCTCTGCTCCGTGACTTTTCAGTCTTTTTGGCGTGTCGTCTTTCGGGCATTCTCTCTCTCTCACAATGTGTCCGCTCACCAGCACCAACTCCAACAACGTGTCTCGGTTCCATGTTCAGCTTTTGTAGCTCTATACTATTACCTTCATTTACAAGCTTTAATGGTTCTGTGACAGAGCTCTTGACTCAAAACAATTGTATCTCAGATCAATGGTGCTTGCCCCCCAAAACAGCTTAATTACAACATGTCGCACGCCTTTTGAAAATAAAAAGAAGCGTTTAGATAATAGGGATGTGTCAATCCAGGTTTTTGCACTTCCGATCCGATACCGATATTGTTTTTGCACTTCCGATCCGATACCGATACTGGTCGATACTGGCCTATCCGAGCATGAATTAAAGTTTAAAGTTATTTAGCCTACTTAGTTGTCAGATTCATGTTGAAAAGGGTTTTAGTACTCTTGATAAGAACTGTAGAATTGCAGACATTATCTGTGAAATAGGCTTCACGGTGGCAGAGGGGTTAGTGCGTCTGCCTCACAATACGAAGGTCCTGCAGTCCTGGGTTCAAAATCCAGCCTCGGGATCTTTCTGTGTGGAGTTTGCATGTTCTCCCTGTGAATGCATGGGTTCCCTCCGGGTACTCCGGCTTCCTCCCACTTCCAAAGACATGCACCTGGGGATAGGTTGATTGGCAACACTAAATTGGCCCTAGTGTGTGAATGTGAGTGTGAATGTTGTCTGTCTATCTGTGTTGGCCCTGCGATGAGGTGGCGACTTGTCCAGGGTGTACCCCGCCTTCCGCCCGATTGTAGCTGAGATAGGCGCCAGCGCCCCCCGCAACCCCGAAAGGGAATAAGCGGTAGAAAATGGATGGATGGATGGATGGATGGATGATAAGAACTAACCAGCTGAATTAGGTGAGTTTGAATAATACGCAATGGTTGGTATTCAAGGATAAACACAAAATAAAAAAAATTAAGTTAAGTTAAAGTTAAAGTACCAATGATTGTCACACACACGCTAGGTGTGGGGAAATTTGGCCTCTGCATTTGACCCATCCCCTTGATCACCCCCTGGGAGGTGAGAGGAGCAGTGGGCAGCAGCGGTGCCGCGCCTGGGAATCATTTATGGTGATTTAACCCCGAATTCCAACCATTGATGCCGAGTGCCAAGTAGGGAGGCAATTGGTCCCATTTTTTTCTAGTCTTTGGTATGACTCGGCTGGGGTTTGAACTCACAACCTACCGATCTCAGGGCGGACACTCTAACCACGAGGCCCCTGAATAGGTCATGACAAACAGAAATGGCCTCATTAAACAGTAAAAAAATTAACAGTATAAAGTGCAAATAATGCTGTAAACATTATTTAAAAAGCAAAACAAACAACCCAAGTAGGATAAGATGTCTATAACTCAGCATTAATACTTGCTCTTGAACAAGTGTAAACTTAAAAATAAAAAAAATATCTACGTACTCCTTTCAATTGTTTGCCCCAGTCAGTGTGGGCGGGGGGGCAAACAATTGAAGTCCAAGCATAATGGGGAGATTCTTTATAACAAAGACAAGCACTTCAAGATGCTTAGGTGTTCGCCTGCTCCTGTGTTCATCAATGATGAGTGCTAAAAAGCCTCTCACTCTCAAGAGTCATTAAAATGTCTTACAACTTTACCACCACGCTTGACTTTATTGTGGCATGTGTTGCACTCCACCTCTTCATCTTTTTCGTTTTGTAGGGTACAATAATCCCACACAGCTGACATTTATACTGTAACTTTTAATTCACACGGCCGTCTTAACGGTTAGAACACAGACCTGTGGAATGTTTGAAGGTGTGCTGGAAAATGCGGAACGGAGCGTAGGGAGCAGCAGAAGAGTGGAATGTATTATTTAAATCGGTGCATTGGTAAACACGGACCAGATTTTTTTTTAAAAACTGGATCTGGATCGGCATTTTCCCATGCCTTGCCGATACGCATTTTTTGGCAAATATCGGCGGCCGATCCGATCCAAATATCGGATTGGGACAACCCTATTAGATAATACATATATTATAAAAATAAAATAATGGGATGTACTACTAACAACCACAGTGAATTATTTAGTAATAATGTCGATGTTTACATTGGAGAGTGGAAATCTACGCTATCTCCTTTGAGCTGTTTCTCTTTCCAACACACCATCTGCAGCTTTTACATGTTTTCATGGATAAATGTGCGCAGTTTAGATATTATTTCAACATTTTTGGCTGGCGTTAAACCCATTCTTGCTTCACCAAGTTGGCGACACGCTCAGTCATGTTTTCCATGGTTTCTTTCTTGCTTGGAAAACGAAGCTACATGGCTTTCTCGCTATAAGCCGGTGTTTCTTAAAGGTGCCTTATGTAGTAATGTGACCAGAAATGGTACGGCAATCACGGTCAAAATTCCGTAGTCCCCTCCCACTCTCCATGACTGAGGTTGCCAGATACGCAATCAAATCCGAATCCTAGGAACTTGAAATGGCAATCAAGGCTGTGAGTTTCTCTTGTTTATGCTTCTTGTAAGATGGTTTACTGAGTAATTTTTGCCACGTTTTACTGATGTCCATCCATCCATCCATCCATTTCCTGCCGCTTGTCCCTTTCGGAGTCTAGGGGGTGCTGCCGATTAGCCAAATATATTTGTAAAGTTACGCAGCAATATTTTAGTCGGAACAGACTGTTGGCATTACCCTGCTAAAATGTCTAGTTTGACCGCACGGACCACCATCGAAATAATTATTATATAATGATATATAATATATATCGCATAAGCCTACTTTGATGGTAAGTAAAAAAATACTGTCAGGTTTAAGCACAGAACTATCTATTAAACAGAACAAAAAGCAAGGAATCAGGCAGAGACAGAGTTCAGTTTTGCTCATGAGGAAAACGGATGGCGCTGCACACTCAGTTACAGTCTCACCCTACGCTCTGAGGAACAGCACACGCGCCCTCCGTTTTATTCAGGAGTCCCCTAGTTACATCGCTGAGGCTGCTTCTAAAGGGAGAGGTCACACATTATGCAATCAGCTCAGTAGGCACATGTGCTGGGGGTCTGCCTGCTATTGCCTTATCTTTGTTGAGGTGCCTGAGGTCCGTCCTTGGCTGTTAGCAGGCTGAAAGACAGAAAACATCTGCGGCGAGGTAACTCCAAACTTGCAGTGGAAGATAACAAGTTGTGTGCCTTTGCACGAAAAGAAAAGTACAGCTTGAGCACAATAGATAACTAGAGCAACGGCCTTTAAGCATAAGAGTTGTGCGATAACTTAAATATAATTACTCTAACAATTACCGCCACATTTTATTCAGCATAACCCCATGTTGCATCCAACCTGACGCATTGCATTCTCTTTCATGTACGCACATCACCATCTTTCAGTGCAGAGTGCAATTCTATGAGACAACCCATGTCACGCAAAAACCACGTTACGCGTAAATCATGCAGCCTACTATCATGTCAATACATAAAGTAGAAAATCATCACATATATCTCATTATATTGTGCCAAGCAAACACCACCCCATATGTGTCTGATTCACATACGGTACCATCCATCCATCCATCCATCCATCTTCTTCCGCTTATCCGAGGTTGGGTCGCGGGGGCAGCAGCCTAAGCAGGGAAGCCCAGACCTCCCTCTCCCCAGCCACTTCGTTTAGCTCTTCCCGGGGGATCCCGAGGCGTTCCCAGGGCAGCCGGGAGACATAGTCTTCCCAACGTGTCCTGGGTCTTCCCCGTGGCCTCCTACCGGTTGGACGTGCCCTAAACACCTCCCTCGGGAGGCGTTCGGGTGGCATCCTGACCAGATGCCCGAACCACCTCAACTGGCTCCTCTCGATGTGGAGGAGCAGCGGCTTTACTTTGAGCTCCTCCCGGATGGCAGAGCTTCTCACCCTATCTCTAAGGAGGAAACTCATTTCGGCCGGTTGTACCCGTGATCTTATCCTTTCGGTCATGACCCAAAGCTCATGACCATAGGTGAGGGTGGGAACGTAGATCGACCGGTAAATTGAGAGCTTTGCCTTCCGGCTCAGCTCCTTCTTCACCACAACGGATCGGTACAACGTCCGCATTACTGAAGACGCCGCACCGATCCGCCTGTCGATCTCACGATCCACTCTTCCCCCACTCGTGAACAAGACTCCTAGGTACTTGAACTCCTCCACTTGGGGCAGGGTCTCCTCCCCAACCCGCAGATGGCACTCCACCCTTTTCAGGGAGAGAACCATGGACTCGGATTTGGAGGTGCTGATTCTCATTCCGGCCGCTTCACACTCGGCTGCGAACCGATCCAGTGAGAGCTGAAAATCCTGGCCAGATGAAGCCAACAGGACCACATCGTCTGCAAAAAGCAGAGACCTAATCCCGCGGCCACCAAACCGGAACCCCTCAATGCCTTGACTGCGCCTAGAAATTCTGTCCATAAAAGTTATGAACAGAATCTGTGACAAAGGGCAACCTTGGCGGAGTCCAACCCTCACTGGAAACGTGTCCGACTTACTGCCCAGAAACCGCAATTAGCCGTGCTAATGTTGGAATGCATTTCCTCAGCGTTTCAGCATATTGAGAAGGAAATAAGCGCTGAACCTACACATCCACATAGGTTTTATTTGTCGAAAAAAATATATATTTGCCCTGTCAGTTGGATACAGACTAACAAGCATATAATTCCTCCATTAGTTTATATGTCAATGTATCATTGACCGGGCTAGCATGCTAAGTTACACTAGTGCAGTGGTTCTTAACCTTGTTGGAGGTACCGAACCCCACCAGTTTCATATGCGCATTTACCGACCCTTCTTTAGTGAAAAATAAAATGTTTTTTTCTCAATTTAATCTTAATTTATAAATATTAATCATGAAATAATGTTATTATATAAAAGATATACAATAAAGATATATATTACAAACAGAAAGTTACAGGAATGTACACATGATCCTATGTTTACATCTCATTGTGCAACATGTGAATGTTTTAGTGGCAACTAAATGCGATATCTGAAAGGGGTACAAATTATTTCCAAGGCAGGAACCCCACCTCATGTAAATGACTGCAGTCATTTGATTACATTTCTCTTATTTAGTCAGGTTTGGGACAGGTGTGCTGGTGGTGTGGCCACAGTGCATGTGCACGTCTGACGTCATTCACATGTGCTCCACTGGATACTTAATCAATCAATCAATCAATCAATGTTTACTTACATAGCCCTAAATCACTAGTGTCTCAAAGGGCTGCACAAACCACTACGACATCCTCGGTAGGCCCACATAAGGGCAAGGAAAACTCACACCCAGTGGGATGTCGGTGACAATGATGACTGAGAACCTTGGAGAGGAGGAAAGCAATGGATGTCGAGCGGGTCTAACATGATACTGTGAAAGTTCAATCCATAATGGATCCAACACAGTCGCGAGAGTCCAGTCCAAAGCGGATCCAACACAACAGCGAGAGTCCCGTTCACAGCGGAGCCAGCAGGAAAACATCCCAAGCGGAGGCGGATCAGCAGCGCAGAGATGTCCCCAGCCGATACACAGGCGAGCAGTACATGGCCACCGGATCGGACCGGACCCCCTCCACAAGGGAGAGTGGGACATAGGAGAAAAAGAAAAGAAACGGCAGATCAACTGGTCTAAAAAGGGAGTCTATTTAAAGGCTAGAGTATACAAATGAGTTTTAAGGTGAGACTTAAATGCTTCTACTGAGGTGGCATCTCGAACTTTTACCGGGAGGGCATTCCAGAGTACTGGAGCCCGAAATGAAAACGCTCTATAGCCCACAGACTTTTTTTGGGCTTTGGGAATCACTAATAAGCCGGAGTCCTTTGAACGCAGATTTCTTGCCGGGAGATATGGTACAATACAATCGGCAAGATAGGATGGAGCTAGACCGCGTAGTATTTTATACGTAAGTAGTAAAACCTTAAAGTCACATCTTAAGTGCACAAGAAGCCAGTGCAGGTGAGCCAGTATAGGCGTAATATGATCAAACTTTCTTGTTCTGTCAAAAGTCTAGCAGCCGCATTTTGTACTAACTGTAATCTTTTAATGCTAGACATGGGGAGACCCGAAAATAATACGTTACAGTAATCCAGACGAGACGTAAAAAACGCATGGATAATGATCTCAGCGTCTTTAGTGGACAAAATGGAGCGAATTTTAGCGATATTACGGAGATGAAAGAGGCCGTTTTAGTAACGCTTTTAATGTGTGCCTCAAAGGAGATAGTAGGGTCAAAGATAATACCCAGATTCTTTACCGTGTCGCCTTGTTTAATTGTTTGGTTGTCAAATGTTAGAGTTGTATCATTAAATAGAGGTCGGTGTCTAGCAGGACCGATAATCAGCATTTCCGTTTTTTTGGCGTTGAGTTGCAAAAAGTTAGCGGACATCCATTGTTTAATTTCATTAAGGCACGCCTCCAGCTGACTACAATCCGGCGTGTTGGTCAGCTTTAGGGGCATGTAGAGTTGGGTGTCATCAGCATAACAGTGAAAGCTAATACCGTATTTGCGTATGATGTCACCTAGCGGCAGCATGTAGATGCTGAAGAGTGCAGGGCCAAGGACCGAACCCTGGGGAACTCCACACGTTACTTTAACGTAGTCCGAGGTCACATTGTTATGGGAGACGCACTGCATCCTATCAGTAAGATAAGAGTTAAACCAAGACAGGGCTAAGTCTGACATACCAATTCGTGTTTTGATACGTTCTAATAAAATATTATGATCGACGGTATCGAAAGCAGCGCTAAGATCGAGGAGCAGCAACATAGATGACGCATCAGAATCCATCGTTAGCAATAGATCATTAGTCATTTTTGCGAGGGCTGTCTCCGTGGAGTGATTTGCCCTGAAACCGGATTGAAAGGTTTCACATAGATTGTTAGACGCTAAGTGTTCATTTAACTGCTCCGCAACAATTTTTTCGAGGATTTTTGAAATAAAGGGAAGGTGAGACACCGGTCGGTAGTTTACCATGAGGTCAGGATTGAGGTTAGGTCTTTTAAGAAGAGGATGAATAACCGCTTTTTTGAATGCTAGGGGAACAGTGCCTGAGGAAAGTGATACATTTATAAGTTCAGCCATGATATGCTCATTTCAAAATTTGATTTACGGCCCCGAAATATTGTTATTTTGTTTCGATGTCCCGCCCTCCACCGTTTGACCAATTAGAAAGTCTGTGAGTGTGTCACATCCAGGTTGCCAGTTACGCACCACCACTGGTAAGGTTACTAAACTTGTCAGACCTCAGTAAATCTAAAAGGCCTCGTTAGGATTCTCAACTTATTCATGAAAGAGCCAGGAACAAAACGAAGATTTGTATCAGGGATGCCTCTGAAAGATGGAGATGATTGAAGGCTTAAGGAGTTTTTACCTTTGCTCACGCATATGGAAAATTAGAGGGAACATGGTTTGGGGGTATAGGGAGAAATTTTTATTTACACAATGGCTAAGGCTCCGCCGAACCCCTGAGGCCGACTCACCGAACCCCTAGGTTTCGATCGAACCCAGGTTAAGAACCACTGCACTAGTGTGATGTTGCTTCGCTCCTAAGCATTGGTTGCAGGAACATACTAGCTTTGTTAGACAAGATCATAGACTATATTGGACAATATGGTTTACATACCAAATGTATATTTCCATTTATTACAAGTAACAAGAAAATGTCAATTCCTGACTTACCCTTTAAAGAGGAAATTAGCAAGTCAGATGAAAAAGTCTACTCCGCCTTCAATCATCTCCATCTTTCAGAGGCATCCCTGATACAAATCTTCATTTTGTTCCTGGCTTTTTCATGAATAAGTTGAGAATCCTAACGAGGCCTTTTAGATTTACTGAGGTCTGACAAGTTTAGTAACCTTACCAGTGGTGGTGCGTAACTGGCAACCTGGATGTGACACACTCACAGACTTTCTAATTGGTCAAACGGTGGAGGGCGGGACATCGAAACAAAATAACAATATTTCGGGGCCGTAAATCTAATTTTGAAATGAGCATATCATGGCTGAACTACCGTTATCAGTTATGGAGGTATTGGAAAAGAACATGATTTATTAATGCCTTTTGACATATCAGGGCCATTTAATTATGACTTGACATGCAATTATTCCATATGGCACCTTTAACCATTGTTTGGCCATGAGCGCACTGTAGAGGGCCGGAAAAAAACCCATGTTTCTCAGTACTCAGTTGTAAGTCACTTGTCGACCGCTTGTTGCAGTAATGACAATAACAAACAAACAGAAGAAGTCTGCAGCTGAAGTCTTAGAAGACAATTGGGACTAAATTGATGAAGCTGTATTTTCATTTGGACTTCAATTTAATTAACCGTTTTGTAGAGGCAGGGATTTGTTTCTCACTTGTCACATGGGATAGTGGCTGTGGCTATGTGTGCGTGCGTGTGCTGAATGAATAACACGCGCTGAATGAATAACACGTGCTCATGCCTGTGAATCCTTTTTGTCTTGTATAGAGAGGGAGAGAGAGAGAGAGAGAGAGAGACTGAGGTAGGGTGCTGCTACTTCTGTTGATCGCAAAAGACTATCTTTTTCCATCATAATCTAGTCCATGTAGTCATGCAAATCCAACTGCATGTAATATATTGTTTTTTACTCAAAGGGAAAATAAATCACCCTCATAACTGCAGTAATGACTTCATGTTTCATCTTAGGACCCAGCGTGTTAGACAGAGCCCGGCTTTCTACTCTCAATGACTAATTTGTTTCTGATAGTTACACAACACGTTTATTTCAGAAACACATGTCATAATTTATTTATTTTTTAGGTTAACTAGCATTTATTTGTTTCAGCACTACATAGTTTTTAAATTGTATTAAATAATTGTAATACATGTTGAAACATAAGTACATTTATTTTTTATCTGTTTTCAATCTATATGATGATCATTTAAAAAACATATTTATTATGTATTTATTTTAACACTGCATAATTGTATATAAATTACTTTTTTTAATCAGTTTTTATGAATCCCCTCTTTTGCAGTACATTTGATTAGTAATTATTTTGGTTATCAGCCTGCCCGAAGCCTTGATAATAATCTTTGTGATTAACGCATCCTCTTCAAGCTGTACACTGACTACACTAAAGTTGACCTCCTATACGTACATACTAAACTGTAAATTTGTCGGGGTGTACTCACTTTTGTGATATGTGTCTCTTAAAGGGTAAAAGAGATTTCTTTTTTTTGTTTCTTTGCCATTTTTAGCTCCGACAAGTGCTGGAAAGACTTTGGTATCGGAGCTGCTGATGCTGAAACGCATCTTAGAGACTAAAAGAAAAGCCTTTTTTATTTTCCCTTTTGTGTCTGTGGCCAAAGAGAAGATGCACTACCTTCAGGTGAGGAAGACCAGCAGGAGATGGATAAATTGATGGCCATGACAAGGGTGTCTAAACGTTAAAAAATAAGTTCCGGGACGCAGCACATTCTAAAAGTACTATAACAGGAAAAAAAAGAAATATTGCAATGCTGACTCTAATAACTCAAAGCTTTTCTTTTAAAATGATAATTGCTTGGAAAATAACAATGAATTAAAGTTAGTGTTATTATAAATCATTGGCCTATTGAATACTAAATATTCTACTTAAAAATATATTTTTGGGAAAATATTACATATATGGGTATGACGTTAAACTACATCCAGGCATGAGATGGGAGGTTGTGTGTGGGGTTAGTGACTCCCAACTAACGTCTATAAAATGCACACAAAGAACCGTTTGCACCTTCTCTTGTGACTGGCGGGCGGTCAGCGCCATAAAGCTGAGCGGGTCCCTGGGTAAATGGGGCGCGGACAACAAACAGGACGGACTAAGTTCAACAGCCCAGTAAGGCAATTAGTCTAGGAGAAGGAACTCTGATATAAAATACCACTTTCAATCCGCACCAAGCCAGCGTGGAAGGTGTAGGCTAATAACCAGCATGAAAAGTACGCCAAATGGCAGAAACATGCTGAGGCTTTCGTCCAGCAGTGGACTGACAACAGCTGATGATGATGATGATTACATATTATTTTGTGTGTTAGCCATTAAAAAAAAAAAAAATATATATATATATATATATATATATATACATATATATATATATATATATATTTGAAAAAAAAGGGAATAAAACAAACAAATTTAAAAATTATATTTAATCCAAATACATTTTTGGGGAAAATATTGAATATTTTGTGTGTTTACCATAAAGAAAACAAAGTTTTCTATGACAAAAACAGCATAAAACAAAAACACACACACAAAAATTAAAAACTTATAATTGACGGAAAGACTGAAAGTTAAGCTCGAGATTTTAGAGTTGAAAGTATAAAAAAACAAAAAACATATATTTTATTTTCAACACTTTTTAGATAATTTTAGTGTTTTTTTTTTTTTAAACTGTCGTCGTTAAAAATGAATCAAAATCAATGTTGTTATGAATTTTGGACCAATTAAAGGCTCCAATTATTTCACATCAAAAATTCTACTTTGAAATATTTTTTGGTGATAATATTTTGTTTGCAATTAAAAAATATATATATATATATTTGAGAAACGATAATTGAAATACTGTTGGGGGGGTGGATATTGCATATTTTGTGTGTAAAAAAACCAAAACAAAGTTTTCTATGACAAACGGCATAAAAAAAAACCATAAAAAAATATTTTAAAGAAAATCTGAAGCTGAGCCAGAGGTTTTAGTGTTTAAAGTAAAGCAATATATGACTTCTTTTTTTAACACTTTTTAGAGAATTTTACCGTTTTGTTTTTTAAACAATTAATCAAAATCAATGTTGCTATGAATGTTGAATGCCGCCCACCTTTCTTTAAAATTCTCTGAGATAATGGGTTCCACTATGTAAAGCCCTTTCAGTAGCGAGAGAAAAACGCTATATAAATTTAATTCACTTCAAGTTTTGACCGATTTAATGCTTCAATTACGTCACATCGAAAATGAAACATCTTTAGTGTTTGCCATATAAAAAAAACATCTTTAAATAAATAGGGAATAAAACAAACATATATGAAAATTATAAAAACGTATAATCGACAAACGGGTCTGAAATTGATCGAGAGACTTGAGTGTTGCAAGTAAATGTTATTTTTAACACTTTTACGAGTGGGACCATTTTGGCGGATTTTTTCTAAATTGTCATTGCAAATATTCCAGTTTGAGAAAAAATTGGGGGAAATATTGTTTATTTTGTGTTTTTGCCATCAAACAATTGTCCTTTCTTAAACTAAAAGAGCATACAACAACAACAAAAATAAAACACATCAACAGCAGGATCTGAACTTAATATTGACATTTAAAAAAAAAAAGCTACATGACTTATTTTTTTACCATTTTTATGATGGAAACCCTTCTGGGTCCCCTGGATCAAACTTGAAAGGAGCCCTAAAAAAAAAAAAATCTACTGTTTATTCTGGACTATAAAGCACACTTAAAATCGTTTTTTTTTTAATTTTTTTACTCAAAACTCAACAGTGCGCCTTATAACCTGGTGCGCCTAATGTAAGGAATATGGTTGAGCTTACCCACCTCAAAGCAATTTTATTTGGTACATGGCCTAATGATAAGTGTGACCAGTAGATGGCAGTCACACATAAGAGATAAGTAAAGGCTGCACCGTTTGATGTGCTTCGACATAGGAATATTATTATGGTGTGTGTATAAGGTAAGACATATTATCTGGTGTTTTGTTTAGCAATATTATGCAAAATAAACTTTTCTTACCTCATGGTACCTGCTGATCTGTATTTGGGATCTGCATAAATCCTGAAAAACTGCCCGGGTTCGCCTTTGTAGTCTGAGCCGACACCATAGTCAATACGCTTCGTCTTTTTCTCTGTCTTGTATTTATGAGTCTATTTTATTTGATTCCACTGATTTCCCCTAATGTGACAACTGCCATTCTCAGACTTGTTTTGGCCTTCAGTCTATTTTATTTGATTCTACTGCTTGCCTCAAATGTGTCTAGTGTCATTCTCAGACTTGTCTTTGGCCTTTAGTCTATTTTATTTGATTCAATTGCTTTCCCCAAATGAGTCAAGTGTCATTCACAGACTTGTTTTTGGCCTTTAGTCTATTTCATTTGATTCTAGTGCTTGCCCCACATGTGACAAGTGTCATTCACAGGCTTGTTTTGGCCTTTCTAGAGCGTATTTGAGGAGGCTGGAGTGCGTGTGGGTGGCTTCATGGGAAGCACATCAGCAGCTGGAGGCTTGGCAGCTGTGGACGTGGCTGTTTGCACCATAGAGAAGGCCAACTCTCTCATTAACCGGCTAATAGAGGAAGACAACATGCCTTCACTAGGTGTGTAGGCGTTAGACAGTGGACTTATTCAAAATAAAATCCTGCATATGTTTTGTTTTAGGTATGGTGGTGGTGGATGAGTTGCACATGGTTGGAGACTCTGGAAGAGGGTATCTACTGGAACTCCTCCTGACCAAAATCCGCTACATCGGGCAGAAGCGCAACGCCTCTGGGTTTGTGTCCCGCGTTGCTTTTGAAAACTGCACAATTGAATGAAAAGCCGCAACAAAATACTGAGAAGCATCCACCAAGGCGAAACATGTCTGTTTTTACATAAGAAGAGTAGTACCTCAACTTAAGCGGTTAATTGGTTCTGTTCCAAAGCTTTAAACTCAAAACACTGGTATCTCAAATCATTGTTGCCTGTTGAAATAAATTGAAATCAATTTATTTGGTGCTAGGTCCACAAAACGGCTCAAATTTAACATGCCATTTACAAGGTTTGGGTAAGAAATGCTGTATTAGAAACTATACACTATGATTTAGTAGATTTATGAAGGAATGTAATTTTAATTATTAATAATGTATGTATTTCCTTCTTTCTGTGTTTCCGTCAAACACTCCATAAGCAGCTTCTCCAGATTTTCCTGGTTCGTCGTTTACATAATATTTTAGCATTTTTGTCTTGGGTTTGACTCATTCTGCTTCAGTTAAAGTACCAATGATAGTCACACACACACACACTAGGTGTGGTGAAATTGGTCCTCTGCATTTGACCAATGCCCCTGTTCACCCCCTGGGAGGTGAGGGGAGCAGTGGGCAGCAGCGGTGCCGCGCCCGGGAATTATTTTTGGTGATTTAACTTCCGATTCCAACCATTGATGCTGAGTGCCAAGCAGGGAGGTAATGGGTCCCATTTTTCTGGTCTTTGGTATGACTCGACCTGGGTTTGAACTCACAACCTACCCAGCTCAGGGCGGACACTCTAACCACGAGGCCACTGAGTACAAGCAGTGATACGCTAAAATGGCTTTGCCGAGTTGGCAACATAGTTGGCCATGTTTCAAATTATAATTTTTTTAATTCAATGAATACAATCCACTTTTGTTCAGCACTGCCCTTTACACTCCCTCTCTTCCTTCCTGGTTATGTCCGTCCCTGGCTATAGGTAATGCTTGTGAGTGAGACCAGATGTTTTGTAACTCAAATGTTTCCTTGCAACTTTTGTCACAATTATCGCGAAACACTCGTTAGTTGAGGCGCCGCTTTACCTAATGTTGTGTCCTTCCTCTCGCGACAGATCCTCCTCTGAAGGCGTACAGATCGTAGGTATGAGCGCCACCTTGCCTAACCTCTCCCTCCTGGCCGACTGGTTAGGCGCAGAGCTCTACCAGACCGACTACAGACCTGTGCCCTTGCAGGAGCATCTAAAGGTGGGTCTCGACATCTTTGACAAGAGCCTCTCTGTGGTCCGACAGTTCACTCCAGCACTCCAGATTAAGGTAACCTGACACTAACAATCCAACGTTTGAGCTTCATTCAATCGCAGCTTCATTTTAATCTGCCATGTTTATCCGTGAAGGGCGACGACGAACACATTGTCAGCTTGTGTTACGAGACGGTGCGGGACGGCCACTCCGTGTTGCTCTTCTGTCCGTCCAAGAACTGGTGTGAGAAACTGGCCGACAGCATCGCCAGGGAATTCTACAACCTCAAACATACTCGTAGGTTTTCCTTTTCTCCCACAATACTAATGAATTGTTGTCGTGACATGAGCTAATTGACAGCATTTGTTATTGTGAAATTTACTGGCTACTATCCATCCATCCATTTCCTACCGCTTATTCCTTTTTGGGGTCGCGGGGGGCGCTGGGGCCTATCTCAGCTACAATCGGGCTGAAGGCGGGGTACACCCTGGACAAGTCGCCACCTCATCGCAGGGCCAACACAGATAGACAGACAACATTCACACTCACATTCAAACACTAGGGCCAATTTAGTGTTGCCAATCAACCTATCCCCAGGTGCATGTCTTTGGAAGTGGGAGGAAGCCGGAGTACCCGGAGGGAACCCACGCATTCACGGGGAGAACATGCAAACTCCACACAGAAAGATCCCAAGCTTGGGATTGAACCCAGGACTGCAGGAGCTTTGTATTGTGAGGCAGACGCACTAACCCCTCTGCCACCGTGAAGCCCTACTGGCTAATAATTTAATTTAATATGTTATACTCCGATAGGGCTGGGCGATATGGCCTTTTTTTTTGATATCTCTATATTTTAAAGGGAAACATTATCACCAGACCTATGTAAGAGTCAATATATTCCTTGATGTTGCAGAAAAAAGACCAAATGTTTTTTTAATCGATTTCCGAACTCTAAATGGGTGAATTTGGCGATTTAAATGCCTTTCAATTGTTCGCTGTCGGAGCGATGACCTTTCACCTGTGACGTTACAATGGGAAGCAATCCGCCATTTTCCAAAACACATTACACACACAAATCAAATCAGCTCTGTTATTTTCCGTTTTTTCGACTGTTTTCCGTACCTTGGAGACATCATGCCTCGTCGGTGTGTTGTTGGAGGGTGTAACAACATGATCAGAGACGGATTTAAGTTGACTTACGTAGAGTGTGCATCGATTAGCACGGCATGCTAATCGATGCTAACATGCTATTTAGGCTAGCTGTATGTACAGATTGCATCGTTATGCCTCATTTGTAGCTATATTTGCATCCAGCCTTTCCCTTCACCCACATTTAATGCCAAACAAACACATACCAATCGACGGATTCAAGTTGCACCAGTGTCAAAAGATGCGAAAGTCCCTCGTTTGTTCTGCACACTGTACCTACGACAGCGATGCTACGACAGAGATGTGTGGATATCCTGCGACACTCAAAGCAGATGCATTTCCAACGATAAAGTCAACGAAATCACTAAGGTGAGTTTTGTTGATGTTATTGACTTATGTGCTAATCAGACATATTTGGTCACGGCATGACTGCCAGCTAATCGATGCTAACATGCTATATAGACTAGCTGTATGTACATTTGTAGCTATATTTGTATCCAGCCTTTCCCTCCACCCACATTTAATGCCAAACAAACACTTACCATTTGACAGATTTAAGTTGCTCCAGTGGTCAAAAGATGCAATCGTTGGTTAGAAGGCGATCGCCGAATAGCTTTAATAGTTATTCGCTCAATAGCTTCAGTTTCTTCTTCAATTTCGTTTTCACTATCTGCCTCCACACTTCAACCATCCGTTTCAATACAAGCGTAATCTGTTGAATCGCTTAAGTCGCTGAAATCCGAGTCTGAATCCGAGATAATGTCGCTATATCTTGCTGTGCTATCCGCCATGTTTGTTTGTATTGGCATCACTATGTGACGTCACAGGAAAATGGACGGGTGGATTTACAGATAGCGAAAATCAGGCACTTTAAAGCCTTTTTTTCGGGATATTCCATGATGGGTAAAATTTTGAAAAAAACTTAGAAAAATAAAATAAGCCATTGGGGACTGATTTGTATCGGTTTTAACCCTTCTGAAATTGTGATAATGTTCCCCTTTAAGGCCATATCGCGATACAGGATATACAATCCCCATATTTTGTCTTAGCCTTGAATGAACACTTGATGCATATAATCACAGCAGTATGATGATTTTATGTGTCTACATTAAAACATTCTTGTTCATATAGGGCTGGGTGATATATCGATATAGTCGATATATCGCAAGTTTGTGTCCGTGCGATATAGACTCTGGCTATATCGTGATATTTGAGTATACGTTTTCACGCAGTTCCTTTTAGCTGCTGGCATTACACTACAGGCTTTTCCCACTCCATGTGTCTCCTTCTCACAGACAGCAAGCGCACCTTCTTACAAACGTCACGTACTGACCAAAAGTGTATCTATTAAACAGTTATTAAGCAGTGGCACAAACATTCATGTCATTTCTAAAACAGAAAGTGCAAGATCTTTAGAGACATTTTAAAACAAGCTATGAGTGCACTTTTGTGCATGATGTCACTAAGGTGACATATCAAAACAACACTAAATTAAAGTGCACTTTGCACAGAACGCCACTACAATAGTTTAAAACAAATAAAGTGCACTTTTGTGCATGATGTCACACAATGTATTGCAATAAGTGTCAAATAAAAATGAGCTGCATAATAGGAAATCAAATAGTGTTCGTCCTTCGCTATGTGGTAGGTTCCTGTGGACGTTATCTCCTTCTGTTGTGACTATTTTTTTACACGGGGTTGATCTGGAAATGGTTGCCTCTGCATTTTGATGGTGTGGGCGTGTGGCACCGAATGGAGATGTTGAAATGCGGAGTAAGCACTCTTCATTCTGTAGCAGGTGACTTTCTCAATGATGCTACATATTAACAGTACTATTACTTTTTGTAGCAACACTTTTGCCCCAAACTTGACAAATTACGGTTGTCTGTTTGACATATTCCCACTTGAAGCCAAACCACCGCCAGACGATGGACCCCCTGCTGTTTTACTTGGGAATTAATTCGTCCTTCATTTGTTACCAGATTTGCACCTTCTTTCTCTTGTATTACCACTCGCACGGCTCTGCTAGCACCACAGCTAACGTTACCCATGCTGCTATCTCTCTGCTCCGCGAGGGTGGATACGTATGTGACGTATGACGTCACAGTATGTGACATATGTAAGAATGTGCGCTTGCTCTCTGTGAGAAGGAGAGACCAGAAAGAGTGAGAAAAGCCTGCAGTGTAATGCACGCAGCTAAAACTGTGTGAGAACGTATACTCCAATATCACGATATAGTCATTTTATATGTCGCACAGTGACAAACCCGCAATATATTGAGTATATCGATATATCGCCCAGCATTAGACTCAGACTTAGACAAACTTTATTGATCCCCATGGGAAATTGTTACACACAGTGTCTCAGTTACAAAGGATGGAAAGGGTATAGTAGCAATATAACCTACAGTCTTGGTCAAAAGTTTACATACACTTGTAAAGAACATAATGTCATGGCTGTCTTGAGTTTCCAATCATTTCTACAACTCTTATTTTTTTGTGACAGAGTGATTGGAGCACAAACTTGTTGGTCACAAAAAAAACATTCGAGAAGTTTGGTTCTGTTATGAATTTATTATGGGTCTACTAAAAATGTGAACAAATGTGCTGGGTCAAAAGTAAACATACAGCAATGTTAATATCTGCTTACAAGTCCATTGGCAAGTTTCACTGCAATAAGGCGCTTTTGGTAGCCATCCACAAGCTTCTGCTTGAATGTTTGACCACTCTTCTTGACAAAATTGGTGCATTTCAGCAAAATGTTTTCGGTTCTGACCATACTTGCCAACCCTCCCGATTTACCCGGGAGACTCATGAATTTCAGTGCCCCTCCCAAAAATCTCCCATTGCAACCATTTTCCCGAATTTCTCCCAATTTCCACGCGGACAACAATATTGGGGGTGAGCCTTAAAGGCACTGCCTTTAGTGTCCTCTAAAACCTGTCGTCACCTCCGCTTTTCCTCCATACAAACAGCGTGCAGACCCTGCCCCATAATATATGCGACTTCTACACACACATAGGTGAATGCAAGCACACTTGGTCAACAACTATACAAGTCACACTGAGGGTGGCCGTATAAACAACTTTAACACTGTTACAAGTATGCGCCACACTGTGAACCCACACCAAACAAGAATGACAAACACATTTTGAGAGAAAATCTGCACCGTAACACAACATAAATACAACAGAACAAATTCCCAGAACCCCTTGCAGCACTAACTCTTCCGGGTCGCTACAATATACTAACCCCCCCCCACACACACACATACACACCCGTCTCCCGAATTCGGAGGTCTCAAGGTTGTCAAGTATGATTCTGACATGGACTTGTTTCTTCAGCATTGTCCACACAATTAAATCTGGAAGGCCATTTTAAAAACTTCATTCTAGCCTGATTTAGCCATTCCTTTATCACTTTTGACGTGTGTTTGGGGTCATTGTCCTGTTGGAACACTCAACTGTGCCCAAGACCCAACCTTCGGGCTGATGATTTTAGCTTGTCCTGAAAAATTTGGAGGTAATCCTCTTTTTTTATTGTCCCATTTACTCTCTGTAAAGCACCTGTTCCATTGGCAGCAAAACAGACCCAGAGCATAATACTACCACCACCATTCTTGACGGTATGCATGGTGTTTCTGGGATTAAAAACTTCACCTTTTCTCCTCCAAACATATTGCTGGATATTGTGGCCAAACAGCTCAATTTTTGTTTCATCTGACATCACATGGACAAAGATAAGACCTTCTGGAGGAAAGTTCTGTGGTTAGATGAAACAAAAATGTAGTTGTTTGGCCACAATACCCAGCAATATATTTGGAGGAGGCAAGAGGAGGCCTTTAATCCCAGGAACACCATTCCTACCGTAAGGAGAAGTCCCTTTTACTGGCGCTAACAACATGCTAAACGCAAAGAAAAAGCTAAAATACTGCTTCCAGTTCAATTTGTCACTACACAGATAACCACGCATTTTTGCATTTTGGATGTGTTTATCTGGAAAAATAAAAATTCATAAGAGGAAAACCGCACAAAATCCAATTTTATGGCAATATTTTAATCTAAATCAACCGTTTTTCGTTTGTTTTAAAATCTGCCATATATATAATAAAAATCGAAAAACGACCCTAAATTTTTTATTTTCTTATTTGCGTTTAACCCCGCCTTCTGCCCTTGGGCAGCTGGGATAGTCTCCAGTGACCCCATAAGGGACAAGCCGTAGCAAAATGGATGGATGGGATTTGCCTTTAAGAATTGGAAATAGAATGAACGTAATGTAATGTACACGGACCCATCACCTAAAAAAAAAAGGTATTTTGTTTTTGTCTTACAAAGTATTATTGCAAAATAAAAAAAAGGGTTTTGAAAAAGAGCGTCTCATAAATCGTTTTAAAATTGTTTACTTTATTTTACAAAATAAATATTTAATGCATTGTTTTTATTCCAGGACTCGGCGGTGAATCAGAAGCCCCGCCCGTGGGCCTGGACCACCAGCGACTAGGGGACGTCATAGCCCAGTTGAGTCGTACTCCAGCTGGGCTGGACCCCGTACTCAAACGCACTGTACCATGGGGCGTGGGCTTCCACCATGCTGGTAAACACATTCTGCAAATTTGGATACTTTTGGACAGATGTAGGAGATAATAAAGATCGAACGAGATATTTTTTTTTTTTTTTAAGGCCGATACCGATTATGAGTCGTCAGGGACATATGCGCCGATATACATTTCTGCCGGTGGGTGCGCCGATATACATTTCTGCCTGTGGGTGCTCGGTGCAGTCAGGGCGTTGAGGGGATCCAGTTTGGTGGCTGCAGGATTAGGTCTCTGCTTTTTGCAGATGATGTGGTCCTGATGGCTTCATCCGGCCAGGATCTTCAGCTCTCACTGGATCGGTTTGCAGCAGAGTGTGAAGTGACTGGGATGAGAATCAACACCTCCAAGTCCGAGTTCATGGTTCTCGTCCGGGAAAGGATGGAGTGCCATCTCAAGGTTGGGGAGGAGATCTTGCCTCAAGTGGAGGAGTTCAAGTACCTCGGAGTCTTGTTTACGAGTGAGGGAAGAGTGGATGGTGAGATCGACAGGCGGATCGGTGCGGCGTCTTCATTAATGCGGACGCTGTATCGATCCGTTGTGGTGAAGAAGGAGCTGAGCCAGAAGGCAAAGCTCTCAATTTACTTTTCGATCTACGTTCTCATGCTCACCTATGGTCATGAGCTATGGGTTATGACCGAAAGGACAAGATCACAGGTACAAGCAGCCCAAATGAGTTTCCTCTGCTGGGTGGTGGGGCTCTCCCTTAGAGATAGGATGAGAAGCTATGTCATCCGGGGGGAGCTCAAAGTAAAGCCGCTGCTCCTCCACATCGAGAGGAGCCATATGAGGTGGTTTGGCATCTGGTCAGGATGCCACCCGAACGCCTCCCTAGGGAGGTCTTTTGGGCACGTCCGAGCAGTAGGAGGCCACGGGGAAGACCCAGGACACGTTGGGAAGACTATGTCTCCCGGCTGGCCTGGGAACGCCTCGGGATACCCCGGGAAGAGCTGGACGAAGTGGCTGGGGAGAAGAAAGTTTGGGCTTCCCTACTTAGGCTGCTGCCTCCGCGACCTGACCTCGGATAAGGGGAAGAAGATGGATGGAAGGATGAATAGATGGATCGGTGCTCGGTGTGTGTACTAGTGTTGTCCCAATACCCATATTTTGGTACCGGTCCCAAATGTTTAGTCTGCTGATGTATGCAGTAACATAGAGAGAGAGAAAGAGAGTCTCTTGTGGAAAAGCGGCAAAACGTTTCTTTGCTTGCATCAAAGTGACGTCAATCTTCGGCCCTCGAAAGCCATATACCACACCGTGATTGGTAGATTCCTTCAGCTCCACACACAACGCTGTCCAGCGCCATTCATATAAAACTCGCAGGCCACACTAACATTAAACTTTCATATTAAGGTGGGGGCCGCAAAATAACGTCTGAGAACCCTGTTCTACAAACCCCGTTTCCATATGAGTTGGAAAATTGTGTTAGATGTAAATATAAACGGAATACAATGATTTGCAAATCCTTTTCAACCCATATTCAGTTGAATGCACAACAAAAACAAAGTTTTTGATGTTCAAACTCATAAACTTTATTTTTTTTTTTGCAAATAATAATTAACTTAGAATTTCATGGCTGCAACACGTGCCAAAGTAGTTGAGAAAGGGCATGTTCACCACTGTGTTACATCACCTTTTCTTTTAACAACACTCAAAAAACTTTTGGGAACTGAGGAAACTAATTGTTGAAGCTTTGAAAGTGGAATTCTTTCCCATTCTTGTTTTATGTAGAGCTTCAGTTGTTCAACAGTCCAGGGTCTCCGCTGTCGTATTTTACGCTTCATAATGCGCCACACATTTACGATGGGAGACAGGTCTGGACTGCAGGCGGGCAAGGAAAGTACCCGCAGTCTTTTTTTACGAAGCCACGCTGTTGTAACGTGCTGAATGTGGCCTGGCATTGTCTTGCTGAAAGGCGTCCATGAAAAAGACGGCGCTTCGATGGCAGCATGTTTTGTTCCAAAACCTTTATGTACCTTTCAGCATTAATGGTGCCTTCACAGATGTGTAAGTTACCCATGCTTTGGGCACTAATGCACTCCCATACCATCACAGATGCTGGCTTTTGAACTTTGCGCCGATAACAGTTTGGATGGTTCGCTTCCCCTTTGGTCCGGATGACACGATGTAGAATATTTCCAAAAACAATTTGAAATGTGGACTCGTTACAGAACACTTTTCCATTTTGCATCAGTCCATCTTAGATGATCTCGGGCCCAGAGAAGCCAGCGGTGTTTCTGGATGTTGTTGATAAATGGCTTTCGCTTTGCATAGTAGAGCTTTAACTCGCACTTACAGATGTAGCGACCAATTGTATTTAGTGACAGTGGTTTTCTGAAGTGTTCCTGAGCCCATGTGGTGATGATATCCTTTAGAGATGAATTTACCATGAATTGATTAACGTGGACCCCGACTTAAACAAGTTGAAAAACTTATTTGGGTGTTACCATTTAGTGGTCAATTGTACGGAATATGTACTGAACTGTGCAATCTACTAATAAAAGTATCAATCAATCAAAGATTGATGTTGGTTTTTGATGCAGTGCCGTCTGAGGGATCGAAGGTCACAGTTATTCAATGTTGGTTTCCGGCCATGCCGCATACGTGGAGTGATTTCTCCAGATTCTCTGGACCTTTTGATGATATTATGGACCGTAGATGTTGAAACCCCTAAATCTCTTGCAATTGCACTTTGAGAAACATTGTTCTTAAACTTTTGGACCGTTTTCTCACGCAGTTGTGGACAAAGAGGTGTACCTCGCCCCATCCTTTCTGGTGAAAGACTGAGCATTTTTTTGGGAAGCTGTTTTTATACCCAATCATGGCACCCACCTGTTCAAAATTAGCCTGCACACCTGTGGGATGTTCCAAATAAGTGTTTGATGAGCATTCCTCAACTTTATCAGTATTTATTGCCACCTTTCCCATCTTCTTTGTCACGTGTTGCTGGCATCAAATACTTAAGTTAATGATTATTTGCAAAAAAAAAAAATTTAATCAGTTTGAACATCAAATATGTTGTCTTTGTAGCATATTCAACTGAATATGGGTTGAAAAGGGTTTGCAAATCATTGTATTCCGTTTATATTTACATCTAACACATTTCCCAACTCATATGTTTGCAAATCATTTTATTCCGTTTATATTTACATCCAATACATTTCCCAACTCATATGGAAATGGGGTTTGTACAAACAATGCGAGGTTTGCACTTCGGAATGTTTGGCAAGTAGCTTGTGTGTGTCTTCAAGGTCTCACCTTTGATGAACGCGACGTCTTGGAGGGAGCCTTCCGTCAGGGCATGGTCAAGGTCTTGGCTGCCACCTCCACCCTCTCATCAGGTGTCAATCTCCCCGCCCGTAGAGTCATCATCAGGACCCCGACGTTCAACGGCCACCTGCTGGACCCACTCACATACAAACAGATGGCTGGACGAGCGGGGAGGAAAGGAGTGGACACCACAGGTAGGACAACTATAGCAAAATAGTCTTTGTACCCACTGATTGATTTAACTGGAGGATTTTGTTCTTTTCCCAGGTGAGAGTGTGCTGGTGTGTAAGGAGGCGGAGCGTCAGAAAGGTATCACCCTCCTGAGTGGTGATCTTCAGCCAATCAGGAGCTGCTTAGTGAGAAAGGAGGGAGAAGGCGTCACCACCAGCATGCTGCGAGCCATTTTGGAGGTCGGCTGGTCGCCAAGTCACGTTGTACTTGATCGTTTTATGCCGAGTCGTGTCATTCCAACCGGCAGATCATCGTGGGGGGTGTAGCCAGCAGTCCGAGCGATGTCAGGACGTACGCCTCGTGCTCACTGCTGGCTGCCAGCAAGGATGAGTCCAAGGATGAGTCCAAGGAAGGGACCAGCAAGGGAGCGATTGAGGCTTGTGTTGAATGGCTGATGGAGAACGAATTCATCAGCGTGCAGAAAGACGGACAAGGTACAGTGCGGTCCCCTCTAAGGTTTCTCATTGTCCCATTAGGTTGAGTTTTTCTTTGCCCTGATATGGGATCTGTGCCGAGGGTGTCGTGGCTTGTGCAGCCCTTTTTTAGACACTCTTGATTTAGGGCTATATAAGTAAAAAACATTGATTGATTGATTGAGTACTACAATACACTACCTTGTAGGGCTGTGAATCTTTGGGCACCATTCGATCCGATTCTTGCAATGACTATTCTATTCAAAATCAATTCTTGATTTAAACAGATTCTCGCAATGTATTATTTGGGTAAAATCAAAGGGATTCTCGATTTAAAACGATTCTTAATTCACACCGACTCTCGCAATGTATTGGGTAAAATCGAATGGATTCTCAATTTAACACAGTTTTCGATTCAAACCGATTCTCGCAATGTATCTGGTAAAATTTGAATTGGTTCTCGATTTAACAGGATTCTTAATTCACACTGATTCTCGCTGTGTATTTGGTAAAAATGGAATTGAGTCTCGATTCAAGACGATTCTCAATTCACACCGATTCTCGCAATGTATATGGTAAAAATCTAATTGAGTCTCGATTCAACACAGTTTTCGATTTAAACCGATTCTCGCAATGTATTTGGTAAAAATCGAAACGATTCTCGATTCAACGTGACTTTCAATTTAAACCGATTCTCGCATTGTATTTGGTAAAAATCTAATTGATTCTCGATTCAACATGATTCTCAATTCACACCGATTCTCGCAATGTATTTGGTAAAAATCTAATTGATTCTCGATTCAAAACACAGTTTTCGATTCAAACCGATTCTCGCAATGTATTTGGTAAAAATCTAAATGATTCTAAATTCAACACGAATCTCTGTTCACACCGATTCTTGCAATGTATTTGGTAAAAATCAAAACGATTCTCGATTCAGACAAATTCTTGCAATATATTTGTTATAAATCAAATTGACTCTCGATTTGACACTTTTCGATTCAAACTGATTCTCGCAGTGTATTTGAAAAAATCATTCATTCCCGATGCAACACGATTCTCATTTCACACCGATTCTCGAAATGTATTTGGTAAAAATCTAATTAATTCTCGATTCAACACGATTTTCAATTCACACCGATTTTCGCAATGTATTTGGTAAAATTGTAAGTGATTCTCGATTTAACATGATTCTTAATTCACACTGATTCTCGCTGTGTATTTGGTAAAAATGGGATCGAGTCTCGATTCAAGACAGTTCTCATTTCAAAATACATTTCTCGCAAAGTATATGGTAAAAATCTAATAGATTCTCGATTCAACACAGTTTTCGATTCAAACCGATTCTGGGAATGTATTTGGTAAAAATCTAATTGATTTTCAATTCAAAACACAGTTTTCGATTCAAACAGATTCTCGCAATGTATTTGGTAAAAATCTAAATGATTCTCAATTCAAACCGATTCTCGGAATGTATTTGGTAAAAATCGAATTGATTCTCGATTCAACACGATTCTCAATTAACACTGATTCTCCAATATATTTGGTAAAAATCTAATTGATTCTCGATTCAACACGATTCTCAATGCACACCGATTTTCGTAATGTATTTGGTAAAAAGCGAAACGATTCTCAATTCTAACAGATTCTCGCAATGTATTTGGTAAAAATCGAATTGATTCTCGATTTAACACGATTCTCAATTCACACGATTCTGACATTGTATTTGGTAAAAATCGAATCGATTCTCGACAACACGATTCTCACAGTGTATTTGGTGAAAATCGAATCGATTTTCGCAATGTATTTGGTAAAAATCGAATTGATTCTCGATTCAACATGATTCTCAATTCACACCGATTCTTGCAATGTATTTAGTAAAAATCGAACCGATTGTCGACTCAACGCGGTTCTTGCAATATATTTGGTAAAAATAGAATTAATTCTTGATTTAGCACGATTCTCAATTCACAGCGATTCTCGCAATGTATTTGGTAAAAATAAAAACTATTCTTGATTCAAACAGATTCTTGCGATATATTTGGTATAAATCGAATTGATTCTCGATTTGACCCGATTTTTGATTCAAACCGATTCTTGCAATGTATTTGGTAAAAATCGAATTGATTCTCGATTCAACACAATTCTCAATTCACACCGATTCTCGCAATGTATTTGGTAAAAATCAAAACAATTCTCAATTCAAACCGATTCTCGCCATGCACTTGGTAAAAATCTGATCGATTCTCGACTCAACACAATTCTCTCTATGTATTTGGTAAAAATCGAATTGATTCTCTATTCAACATGATTCTCCATTCACACTGATTCTCGCAATGTATTTGGTGAAAATGTAATTGATTTTCGGTTTAAAACGATTTTCGATTCAAACTGACTCTCGAAATATATTTGCTAAATATCTGATTGATTTTCGAGGAAAAGTCTAAAAAATCCCAAAAAAGGTTAAAAATCACACCCAGAATGGAGATCCACAAGTCCCGCTGCAGGCCCAGGGCGTCCCGGGGACCCGGGAATGACCAAAAGGCACCCAGGAGAGAACCAGCGAAAGTGGGAGAGAAATCCAACACGATTCTCAATTCACACTGATTTTCGCAATGTATTCGAAAAAAATCGAAGCGATTTTTAAATTCAAACCTATTCTCACACCCCTGCTAGGTTCAATTGTTTTGGTTATAGTTGTCCTTTGTTCAACACTTATTTATGCCAGACAGGATCACTAATAATTAATTTCCGTTGTAGTAAGAATCATTGAAAATAAAACAAATATTTTCATAGCTAGCGCATTACATTTTTTTACAACCATCTAAATACATGTAATAACACATTAGTCACCTTTAAAGTACCACCGACAGTCACACACACACTAGGTGTGGTGAAATTAGCCCTCTGCATTTTGACCCATCCCCTTGTTCCACCCCCTGGGAGGTGAGGGGAGCAGTGAGCAACAGTGGTGGCCACGCTCGGGAATCATTTTGGTGATTTAACGCCCGATTCCAACCCTTGATGCTGAGTGCCCAGCAGGGAGGTAATGGGTCCTCATGGTTATAGTCTTTAGACGGGGTTTGAACTAGGGCTGGGCGATATTGCCTTTTTTAATACCGCAATATTTTTTAGGCCATATCGCGATATACAATATATTTCTCTGTATTTTGCCTTAGCCTTGAATGAACACTGGATACATATAATCACAGCAGTATGGTGATTCAATGTGTCTACATTAAAACATTCTTGTTCATACTGCACTAATATATGCTACTTTTAAACTTTCATGCAGAGAAGGAAATCACGACTAAGTCAATTTACCATAACTGTATTTATTAAAGTTATTAGCAGGTGACTTTTCAAATGATGCTACATATTAGCAGTAATGCTACTTTTGGTAGCAACGCTTGTGCCCCACACATGACAAATTAAAGTAGTCTATTCGACATATTCCCGCTTGAAGCCGAACCACCGCCAGACGATGGATCCCGTGCTGTTTTTATCGGGAATTAATTATATTCTTTCATTTGTTACGAGATTCGCACCTTCTTTCTCTTGCAACAACCCGCTAGCATTACAGCTAACGCTAACCACGCCGCTACCTCTCTGCTGAGCGAGGGCGTATACGTATGACGTGACAGTATGTGACGTATGTAAGAATGTGCGCCTGCTTGTCTGTGAGAAGGAGACACAAGGAAGAGCGAGGAGAGCCTGTAGTGTAATGCCCGCAGCTAAAAACAACTGTGTGAGAACGTCTACTCGAATATTACGATATAGTCATTTTCTATATCGCACAAAGACAAAAACCCGCAATATATCGCGTATATCGATATATCGCCCAGCGCTAGTTTGAACTCACGACCTACCAATCTCAGGGCGGACACTCTAACGACAAGGCCAATGAGCAGTGGTTTTAACTCCTTTAATCCAATAAAGTAATGATGCCTGATTTTTAGGCTGAGCCAATTAGTGGCCACGATACTGAACAGCGCACTCTGATTGGTTTGGTCTCTTCCAGTGGCCAATAATACCGTAGTATTGATCATTTTAGTCTATTTAGCCATTTTCATGCCAGATAATACTCCATTTAGGACCAAAAAATCGTTTAATATGTAAAAAAAAATCACAAAAAATTCTGTAATGTGATGAAAGTGCAATATTTGAGGTGTGGGATGACTGTACCTTGTTTTTCAACACGGGAGAAGCAAAAACCTGGAAACTATTGTATTTTCTACACTATAGAGCCCACCAGTATATAAGCTCCACCTACTTAATTTTAGACGAAAAACCTATTTTCCCTTATATTAGCCGCCCTGGACTATTGGCCGCAGATACATACGTTTTTATTTATGCAGAAAGATTTAGTTACATACCTTAATTGTTGCCAAACGGTGCCTGTAACATGGCAGTAAAATGGCTGATCAAACAAAACAGAAGTCATTGTGAGGAATTTGCTAAATTGAAACAATCCAGAAAGAATGTCACTGTAAGTTAATAATACTAAAACAGACACTTGTAAAAGTGTTAGTATATAAACTAATGCTAACAATGCTAGCTTAACTCAGTAACGATAGCACGTGCAAATATGCATGAAACCACTTCTACAGACATCACACATGGGACGGTTTAGTAAGTAAGAATTTTTAGTTATATTGTGACGTTGCTCGGAGTGATGCATGAAGAATCCATACGAGTAGTAATAATAATAATAATGGATTAGATTTATATCGCGCTTTTCTATTGTTAGATACTAAAAGTGCTCACAGAGAAGTGGGAACCCATCATTCATTCACACCTGGTGGTGGCAAGCTACATCTGTAGCCACAGCTGCCCTGGGGTAGACTGACGGAAGCGAGGCTGCCAGTTTGGGCTTACGGCCCCTCCGACCACCACCAATCATTCATTCATCATTCATTCACCGGTGTGAGCGGCACCGGGGGCAAGGGTGAAGTGTCCTGCCCAAGGACACAACGGCAGCGATTTGGATGTCAATAGGTGGGAAGCGAACCTGCAACCCTCAGTTTTCTGGCACGGCTGCTCTACCCACTACGCCATGCCGCCCCAAATTGTAGTACTTCTACTTCCAGTTCAAAGCCTTAAACAGCAGGAAACACTTTTTGGTATTTGCCCAGCATCACCTGCAGTGAGCAGACTCATCCAAGTGATGGCTCCATAGCACAAACAATAACACACCATCTGTTTAATTAAAACTATGTGAATAATGGCCGTCAGCGGAAAAAATCCATAAATTAGCCGCACCGTCTTCCAAGCCGCAGGGTTCAAAGTGTAGGAAAAAAAGTAGCGGCTTATTGTCTGGAATTTACGGTACTCCTAGTGTGATGCAGCCAGTGCAGTTTTGCTCCCTTCTTGCATGGTCCGTGCATCCATACCTAATGTTTGTGATAATGAAAAGTGCCTTCTGTCCATTGATGTTTTGTCTCTAGAAGAGCAGTACTGTCCCACTCAGCTCGGTGCTGCCACTCTGTCGTCCTCCCTCTCTCCTCCTGAGGCGCTGGGAATATTTGCAGATCTCCAGCGGGCCATGAAGGGCTTTGTGCTGGAAAATGACCTGCATGTTCTCTATCTGGTATTCAGCATCACTCCACTGCTAACGGTACTTATTTAACTGCAGAACAGTAACGGCAATGTAAACCTCCCCTGCACTAGATCACACCCTTATACGCGGAGTGGACTACCATAGATTGGTACCAGTTCTTCTGTCTGTGGGAGCAGCTGTCCTCGTCCATGAAGAGAGTGGCCGAGTTGGTGGGCATCCAGGAGGGCTTCCTGGCTCGCTCAGTCAGCGGCAGAGTGGTGGCCAAGACGGAAAAGCAACGGAGACAAATGGCTATTCATAAACGGTAACTGTGTGTTCGTTAATTAATTAATTTATTTAAAGGAACAATGCACGTTGATTTAATTATTTCAAGATCTGTGTATCAGCGCTTCATAAGTTCATTTTATCTGTCAAATTGTCAGTGGGCGGGGCTAACGCAAATTTAATCCAATCATGGCTTTGGTCTGAATCCTGGAACTTTCTTTTGGCGGGTAAGGACGATACACTCTTGCTTTTCAGGAGTTCCTGTTAAATGTTTTACACCTCGCACAGTATGTGGAAGCGAGAACTGCTTACCCACAACAGGTAGAAGTCTAATTATAGGAATTAATTGAAGTTATTTAC
>NC_084611.1:51816778-51859278 GCF_033978795.1 Nerophis ophidion | reverse complement strand
TCCAACAAAACACCAGCCGCACTCGTGCTAAGGTCCCTCACCTCGCTCGCTCACACACTGACTGACGTCACATGCGTCACATCATAAAGGGCCACACACACACACACATGCTACTCTCATAACACAGTGGTTCTCAACCTTTTTTCAGTGATGTACCCCCCTGTGAAAAGCATTTTTGGTTGAAAAAAAGAGATAAAGAAGTAAAATAAAGCACTATGTAATCAGTTTCTGATTTATTAAATTGTATAACTTTGCAAAATATTGCTCATTTGTAATGGTCTTTCTTGAACTATTTGGAAAAAAAGATATACAAATAACTAAAAACTTGTTAAAAAATAAACAAGTGATTCAATTATAAATAAAGATTTCTACAAATATAAGTAATCATCAACTTAAAGTGGCCTCTTTGAGGATTGTAATAGATATCCATCTGAATTCATGAACTTAATTCTAAACATTTCTTCACAAAAAAAGAAATCTTTAACATCAATATTAATGGAACATGTCTACAAAAAACGCGGGCGGTGTTGATGAACGTGGACCCCGACTTAAACAAGTTGAAAAACATATTGGGGTGTTAGCAATTGTATGGAATATGTACTGTACTGTGCAATCTACTAATACAAGTCTCAATCAAAAAAGCACTTTATATGTAGAAAAGTTTTGTTAAGAAACCATTCTGAGCCTTAACTTATTTAGTTTTTATTTTATCTGTTATATATGTATTAACCCTGGCAATGGACCCTGTGTGTACATGTATGTTATGCCATTGTTTACAAATTCGGTAAATAAATAACCCAAAAATTTACATTTTTTTGTTTTCTTACTGTACCGAAAATGAACCGAACCGTGACCTCTGAACCGAGGTACGTACCGAACCAAAATTTTTGTGTACCGTTACACCACTAGTATATGTATATATAAACATTTATATATGTGTATATATGTGTGTATATTTATTTATACCGTATTTCCTTGAATTGCCGCAGGGCATATAGTATGCGCCTGCCTTGAATTACTGGCGGGTCAAACTCGCTTCGTGAAATAATTAGCCCATGCTTAGTGTTACCGCCTGGTCAAACTCGTGACGTCACGAGTGACACTTCCCCTGTGATCATTTTCAAAATGGAGGAGGCTGATTTCAATACCGGTAATTGGAAATCGCATAAAGGGAAGAAGATTTAGAGCTATTCAGTAAGATTTAACGTCTAAGCTTACATCACACTAAAATTTTTACTTCATGCCTTTGGTAAGTGCCGGAGTGAGAAGAGGTTTTAAAATAATTAGCGCATACTTACTTTTACCGCATGCCTTTGGTAAGCGCAGGAGTGAGAAGAGGTTTTAAATTAATTAGCGCCCCGGTGGCAATTCAAGGAAATACGGTTTATATAAATATACACACATATATATATACATATATAAATGTTTATATATACATATACTAGTGGTGTAACGGTACACAAAAATTTCGGTTCGGTACGTACCTCGGTTCAGAGGTCACGGTTCGGTTCATTTTCGGTACAGTAAGTATGTGTGTATATATGTGTATGTATGTATGTGTATATGTATGTATATGTATATGTATATATAAATATATATGTGTGTGTATATATATACACATGTATATATATTGTGTGTATATATACACATATATGTATGTATATATGTGTACATGTATATATATGTATGTGTGTGTATATTTATTTATATGTGTATATGTTTATATATCTGTGTATATGTATATATGTGTGTATATATATATATATATATATATATATATACACACACGTGTGTATATATACCCATATATGTATATATTTGGTGTGTATATATATATATATATATATATATATATATGTATATGTATATATGTATATATATATATATATATATGTATATGTATATATATATATATATACATATGTATCTATATTATTTGTGTATATCTACACATATATGTATGTACATGTGTGTGTGTGTGTGTGTGTGTGTGTGTGTGTGTATATATATATATATATATATATACACACACATATATGTATATATATACACATATGTATGTATACATGTATGTATATATGTATACATGTATATGTATATATGTATATGTGTGTATATATATATATATATATATATATGTGTTTGTATTTATGTATGTGAGTTTGTGTGTATAAATATATATATAGGGGACGGCGTGGCGCAGTGGAAGAGTGGCCGTGCGCAACCCGTGGGTCACTTCACCCTTGCTCCTGATGGGTGCTGGTTGGCGCCTTTCATGGCAGCTCCCTCCATCAGTGTGTGAATGTGTGCGTGAATGGGTAAATGTGGAAGTAGTGTCAAAGCGCTTTGAGTACCTTGAAGGTAGAAAAGCGCTATACAAGTACAACCCATTTATCATTTATTATTTATTATATATATATATATATATATATATATATATATATATATATATATATATATATATATATATATATATATATATATATATATATATATATATATATGTGTAGTTGTGGGAAAAATCACAAGACTACTTCATCTCTACAGAACTGTTTCATGAGGGGTTCCCTCAATCATCAGGAGATTTTAATGGAAGCATTCACATACACAGAGTGGGTGGGTACAGGCAGGTGTAGGGGCGTGGTGATTGGCTCATGTGTTACCTAGGATGTGTTTCTGTCTGTGGCGGCATGTTGAAATGATTTCACTGCGCTTGTTGAGGGATGATAGATCTGGATGATATATAATAAACAGTTTCTCTTTCAAGCATAGGTTGCATCTTTTATTACCACTGTTGTAAGGTGTGCTGGATGCAAGAATTTGCCATGTTATTGAATATTCAACATTATTGTCTTTGAGGTTCCAAATGTGTTTACTGAGTTCTGTAGAATTCCGCAAAGTCTGGTTTCTAAAGGAGGCGTTGTGATTATTCCATCTTGTTTTGAACGCTCCTTCGGTTAATCCTACATACGTGTCGGATGTGTTAATGTCCTTGCGTGTTACCTTTGCTTGGTAAACGACTGATGTCTGTAAGCACCCTCCGTTGAGAGGGCAATCAGGTTTCTTGCGACAGTTACATTCCTTATTGGTTTCAGAGTCGTTTAGTCTGGGGGTGGGCAGTCCTTTTGCAATTGCTTTGTTGTGGTTTGAAATGATTTGTTGTATGTTATTCATACGGCTGTAGCTCAATTTAATGTTGTTCTTGTTGAATATTTTTCTTAGGGTGTTGCCTTTGGGCAAGTGTTTGTCGATCAGAGTGAGGAACTTGTGGCCGATGTTGGTTGAGACGTTTTTGCTGAATGGCAGATTGTACCAGATGATGTTGTTTCGTTTTCTGCTCTTTTTTTAGTTGGTTTCCTGGAGTGGGTTCTGTAGAGATGAAGTAGTCTTGTGATTTTTCCCACACCTACATATTGCGCTCTACCACGGTATCGAGCACTATTCTCTGGATAATCCAATCAAGACATATATATATATATATACTGTATATATGTATGTGTTTATGTATGTGTATATATATATATATATATATGTGTGTGTGTGTTTCTATATATTTGTATATGTGTATATATATATACATATACATATACGTGTGTGTGTGTGTGTGTGTGTATATATATATATATATATATATATATATATATATATATATATGTTCATAGATAGATAGATAGTACTTTATTTATTCCGTCAGGAGAGTTCCTTCAGGAAAATTACAATTTTCAGCACAATCCCATCCAAGATCAGACAAACATTACAGGGAGACAGAACAGGATCGCTGACGGGTCTGCCGGCTTCCAGCGCCCCTTACAAAAAAGATGACATACAGGTAAACAAGGGGGGTGGGGAGGGGAGGAAAAAAATAGAAGATTAAAATTAAATTAAAAAATCGGTCTTAGCCTAGGCCCTGGAGTGGGGGTGCAGACTGAGGCCAAGGGAAAAAAAAAAAAAAAAAACAACAACTCATAGCCATAGTACACATCCATCTATGTGTATATGTATATGGATCAACCATCTTCTCATTATCAAAATAACACAACAGCAGGCTGAACGGTCAACGCGCGTGCACCGCACACAAGTCTCTTTTGGGCTCAAAAACATTAACAACTATGTTGCTACAATAATGAAAAATGTTAAAACTGAAATAATTTTTACCTTGCTGTCACGAATGGAAGATGGTGTGCCATCATGAGACTGAGAAGAGCAGGCAGAGAAGAAGGGAAGTGTGTGTGTGGGTTCCCTCTTCTCTCTAAAATGAATGACCGAATGTTTGTACGCACAGACATGGTTTACACACCGGCATTTTAGGTGCAATTTAAATATTTGTACATTGAAAAGTTTACAGATTTAGAGGTTCGTATATTGAGTTTCCGCTGTGCTTGCCTCACATTGCAGCAACCATGTATTATATTTTCTCAAAGGGGTGAACACGAGGGGTGTCCTCACTTTTATTAGCGCAGCCCTAATTCCACTGTCTCCTTCCTCAGTTCCAAGCGTGCGGTGGATGAGAGCGAGGTGGAAGCAGTGGAGCGAAGGAACCTCCGCTGTGTGTGGGTGAGCGGCGGGCGGGCCCTGACGGAGCAGGAAGCGTCCGTCGCCATTGTGTCCGAGGCAAAGCTCCTCCTTCAAGGAGACCTGGCACGGCTGGGGATTCAGTGGGACCCCTCAACAGTTCCCCCTGGCGCTCCTGCTGTACACAGCTTACAACAAGACCATCAAGAGGCAGGTGCAGGTCAGAAAACCAAGACGGTTGATGTTACACCAAAGAGAAATGAACACGTGAAACACGGAGAACCTGAGACGCGTCCCACTTATTGCTCTGAGGATTTGGTCGTCCAGGAACTTTTGAGTGCAAGGGGAAAATCTGACATTGAGGTTTCTGTGAAAGGTGGTACAGAAAATGGAGAGCAGGACAAAGGCAGAAGTCAAGTTTCAGTCAGAAAAAAGGAAGCACTCGTTATAAGGAGCATGACGCAAGAATTGGCTGACATTATGTCCAGCCCTGCAGTGCTTCAACCCCAACAACCAGATCTCCCTCCGATGCCTCTCCCTCGGTTTAGAGCCCCACTTCCCAGGTTGGAAGAACACCACAGGACATCAGAAGTTGGTGGTACTTCGAGGCTTGGTTTGTCATCTGTGCAGACGGGAAAACTCAAGCATACGCAGATCCTAAACAAAGTTCTGCAGTCCATACAAACCGACAACAAGCCACAAGACCCCACTGATGTCACTCCTGTCCCCGTCCTAAAAACAATTCCCCAAGGGAAAAAGACTGATTTAAGTACATTACTGTCCCCTAAAGCCAAGCGAAGGAGGGTGGAGGGGGCTGTGGTGGACATTTTTTCATCCCCTGAGCTCTACGCAGCAGATGGAGTGCAGCCAGATGCCAGGCGGCCAGAAGAGACGTTTGGCGACAGCTTTGAATTGGACACGCAAACCGAAAGGATAATTGTTGTCCAACCGGGATTAGAACACGATGTAAGACATCCGCAGGATTTGAATGAAGCTGATGTGTGTGATGAGGAAATGGTAGATGCAGTTGTGGAGCAGAAGGACAAAGGCGAGGGAAGAACCAGACTTGAAGCAAAGGACAATGCATGCCCAAATTTCAATGTCTCTCTGACAGACAGTCAGATGGATCACATCCTGGAGACCAGTCATCAGGTGAGTAATGATCGTGGCACGCGTTTATATATCACATACAAGGTAACACCACTCGTATGTGAGCTACAGTGCTAACCATAGATATCTTATAAGTAAATGCAGCGTCGAGCGCTACTGCCTACTGGCGCTGACGAGACGCGGGCCAGCCATCTTGGAGTGGTGATCCACTCCACTCAGTGCGATTCATTTGGCAGGAGCAATGAACTGTCTGCGCATTTAATTCATTTTACCTCACTGAATACCACTGATTTTCACGAGTATTTTTTTGTCATACGTGTAGCTATGATAAAGGACACACGTTTTGGCATGTTTTATTATTCATAGTTTGCTTAACAGTAATAGAATATTCTTATATGCTATAAATCAGTGTTTTTCAACCACTGTGCCGCGGCACACTAGTGTGCCGTGAGATAAAGTCTAGTGTGCCGTTGGAGATTGTCATTTCATCTAATTGGATTAAAAATAACTTTTTGCAAACCAGTAATTCCATCCATCCATCTTCTTCCGTTTATCTGAGGTCGGGTCGCGGGGACAGCAGCCTAAGCAGGGAAGCCCAGACCTTCCTCTCCACAGTCACTTCATCCAGCTCTTCCTTCGGGATCCCGTGGCGTTCCCAGGCCAGCCTGGATACATAGTCTTCCCAATGTGTCCTGGGTCTTCCCCTTGGCCTCCTACCGGTTGGACGTGCCCTAAACACCTCCCTTAGGGAGGTGTTTAGGTGGCATCCTGACCAAATGCCCGAACCACCTCATCTGGCTCCTCTCCATGTGGAGGAGCAGCTGCTTAACCCTATCTCTAAGGGAGAGCCCCGCCACCCGGCGGAGGAAACGCATTTCGGCCGCATGTACCCGCTATCTTGTCCTTTCGGTCATAACCCAGTAATTGTAGGCTGCAAATGATGTGTTGTTGTTGAGTGTTGGTGCTGTCTGGAGCCTCGGCAGAGTAACCCTGTAATACTCTTCCATATCAGTAGGTGGCAGCAGGTAGCTAATTGTTTTGTCGTGATCACAGTATGCAGGCGACAGCGTGAGGCATTGTGCAGGTAAAAAGGTATGTAACTCTTAAACCAAAAGTAAACAACAGGAAAATGCTGCTAAGAAAAGGCATTGAAGATTAGGGAAGGCTATGCAAAATTAAACTAAAACTGAACTAGCTACAAAGTAAACTAAAACAGAATGCTGGACGACCGCAAAGACTTACAGCGCGTGGAGCAGATGGCGTCCACAAAGTACATCCGTGCATGACACGACAATCAACAATGTCCCCACAAAGAAGTATAGCGTCCGCACAACTTACATAGTTTTAAATGCCGAAACAGAGCAGGTGCGGGGAATAGCGGTCAAGGACCACATGAAACTGGTACAGGAAGATAGCAACAAAGTAGGAAAAGCCACCGAAATAAGAGCGCCAAACAAGAAGTAAAACACGACACACAGAAAAAGATAAGTCAGGGTGTGATGTCACAGGTGGTGAGAGTACACCTACTTTCAGACAAGAGCTATAGTGAAGCATGCGACAATGACTTTTTATTGTCAATATCGGCTGCTGAGTTTAATTTTTCAGAACTTTCTGCTGGTTGTGTGCCTCGGGATTTTTTCAATGAAGAAAATGTGCCTTGGTTCAGAAAAGGTTGAAAAACACTGCTATACGTGACCAGACGTCCGAGATCAAAACTGGGAATGTAATCCCAGAGAAGGGGGAAAAAACGGTCAGCTATTAATATGATTATGTTATATACATGCATATATCCTACATAAACAATGTATGAATACATTAGATATCTATATATCTTATGGACCTATATACTGTATCTCTGTTGCTGGAGCAGCAGATAGTTTATTCTGTCTTGACAAGATCCTGAGTAGTCCTGGGTTCAATCCCGGGCTTGGGATCTTACTGTGTGGAGTTTGCATGTTTTCCCCGTGACTGCGTGGCTTCCCTCCGGGTACTCCGGCTTCCTCCCACCTCCAAAGACATGCACCTGGGGATAGGTTTATTGGCAACACTAAATTGGCCCTAGTGTGTGAATGTGAGTGTGAATGTTGTCTATTTCTGTTGGCCCTGCGATGAGGTGACGACTTGTCCAGGGTGTACCCCGCCTTCCGCCCGATTGTAGCTGAGATAGGCCCCAGCGCCCCCCGCGACCCCAAAAAGGAATAAGCGGTAGGAAATGGATGGATGGATGTCACTTTGGATAAAAGCGTCTGCCAAATACCTAAACATAAACATATACAAACACCTGAAAGTCTTTATATCAGCTAAAACCACCAATTTAAACCCCGGCGGAGTCATACCAAAGACTATCAAAATGAGACCCCTTTCTTCCCTGGGGTTGGAATTGGGGGTTAAATCGCCAAAAATGATTCCCGGGCGCGGCACCGCTGCTGCCCACTGCTCCCTTCACCTCCCAGGGGGTGAACAAGGGGATGGGTCAAATGCAGAGGACAAATTTCACCATACCTAGTGTGTGTGTGACAATCCTTGGTACTTTAACTTTTTAACTTTAAAATGTCAATTTAAAGGCAAATTCTGATATTTCCGCAGGATTGTTCTCCCGATGAAGGTAACAATGCCGCTGAGGACAACCCAAACCGAAGCAGCAGCTTTTTGTTTGACAGTCTGTATGAGAACTCGCCGAGCCCACGCCAAATCCCGCCGCGCCCACCGGTAGACGAGGAGACTGGATGTGGGCGCCCCCTGCTGTCCGCGCAGGAGCGACGCCGCAGCGAGCTCCTCGTCAACCAGCAGGCGGAGAAGCACGAGGCCATCCAGTGGGGCGAGTCCTCCTTCAACCTGTCGGAGTGGGGCGACTCCATGCTGGTGGGCGAGCACTTTTTAGAGAAGCAGGAGGGCGGCCTTCATGAAGGCAACGAGGAGCAAGCCGGGCCACAAAGTGAAGCTCAAGATGAAGTTTCACTGCAAAGTGGAGACCATGGACCGGATGTCCGTTTTGCACCTGAGAGCAGCTTTGATTGCAGTCCGGGTCTGCAGGAGATCTTTGACCGCTGGCCTAGTATGTCTGATCAGCCTGTGCAGAACATCCCATCAGACCTCAAAGGCACGGTCGACCATGCTGCTCCCATGCAGATGGCAATCACGGACGACCCTGAGAGGGATTCTGCAGGATTACAACCATCAATAGAGAGGCCTGACTCTGCTGGTGACCTTGTACCTCCTACTCAGGAGACCCCGCCCGTGACGCCCAGAATAAAACTAACCACGACCTCCATCCAGTCGCCTCTTGCCATCCCGCCATTCAACCAGTCGACTCCTTCCAACCTCCACCGGGGGGAACCTCCTAAGCCTCCGCCACCTGACAACGCCACCCAGCTGCAGCCTCATTGCGAGGACACGCCGCCGGACTCCTACGGGGGCTTCTCTCTACAGCTCTCCCAGGACGCGCCGCTTTCCTCCAGCGGCGCCTTCTCCATCATCGACGTGTCCAGCAACCGGCGGCTCTTCGACGCCTTTGTGGAAGAGTGGGAAACGAAAGAGCGATTCTCTCTGGCTTTGGCCTGGGAGAAGAAGGAGCGCCCAAAGGCGCAGGACGGGGAAATTGGAGGTGATCAATGCAGAGGCATTTGCTCGCAGGGAAATATGATTAACGTGTTTTGTGTTTTTGTGTAAACAGCTGACGGGTTTCCAGTAAGAGGCAGTGATGGATCGGTGCTGATTGGACTGTCTGTCTGCTGGGGAGCAAGAGACGCTTACTACATATCCTTTCAGCGAGAGCAGAACCAAGGTGCACACATACACACTAGAGCCCGATTTACAAAACCCAAAACCAGTGAAGTTTTATGGGGTGGGGTTATACGTGAGCATATAACACCAATTCTTGAGAGTTTGCACTGTCTCCTTGTCCATTTTACAAACCCCGTTTCCAAATGAGTTGGGAAATTTTGTTAGATGTAAATATAAACGGAATACAATGATTTGCAAATCCTTTTCAACCCATATTCAATTAAATGCACCACAAAGACAAGATATTTGATGTTAAAACTCATAAACTGTATTTATTTTTTCGCAAATAATAATTAACTTAGAATTTCATGGCTGCAGCACGTGCCAATGTAGTTGGGAAAGGGCATGTTCACAACTGTGTTACATCACCTTTTCTTTTAACAACACTCAATAAATGTTTGGGAACTAAGGAAACTAATTGTTGAAACTTTCAAAGTGGAATTCTTTCCCATTGGTGTTTTATGTAGAGCTTCAGTCGTTCAACAGTCCGGGGTCTCCGCTGTCGTATTTTACGCTTCATAATGGGAGACAGGTCTGGACTGCAGGCGGGCCAGGAGAGTACCCGCACTCTTTTTTTACAAAGCCACGCTGTTGTAACACGTGCTGAATGTGGCTTGGCATTGTCTTTCTGAAATAAGCAGGGGCGTCCATGAAAAAGACGGCGCTTAGATGGCAGCATATGTTGTTCCAAATCCTGTATGTACCTTTCAGCATTAATGGTGCCTTCACAGACGTGTACTTTACCCATGCCTTGGGCACTAATGCACCCCCATACCATCACAGATGCTGGCTTTTGAACTTTGCGTAGATAACAGTCTGGATGGTTCGCTTCCCCTTTGTTCCAGATGACACTATGTTAAATATTTCCAAAAACGATTTGAAATGTGGTCTCGTCAGACCACAGAACACTTTCACACTTTGCATCAGTCCATCTTAGATGATCACGGGCCCATAGAAGCCGGCGGAGTTTCTGGATGTTGTTGATAAATGGCTTTCGCTCTGCATAGTAGAGCTTTAACTTGCACTTTCAGATGTAGCGACGAACTGTATTTTGTGACAGTGGTTTTCTGAAGTGTTCCTGAGCCCATGTGGTGATATCCTTTAGAGATTGATGTCGGTTTTTGACACAGTGCGGTCTGAGGGATCGAAGGTCTCGGTCATTCAATGTTGGTTTCAGGCCATGCCGCTTACATGGAGTGATTTCTCCAGATTCTCGGAACCTTTTGATGATATTATGGACTGTAGATGTTGAAATCCCTAAATTTCTTGCAATTGCACTTTGAGAAACGTTGTTCTTAAACTGTTTGACTATTTGCTCACGCAGTTGTGGACAAAGGGGTGTACCTCGCCCCATCCTTTCTTGTGAAAGACAGAGCATTTTTTGGGAAGCTGTTTTTATACCCAATCGTGGCACCCACCTGTTCCCAATTAGCCTGCACACCTGTGGGATGTTCCAAATAAGTGTTTGATGAGCATTCCTCAACTTTATCAGTATTTATTGCCACCTTTCCCATCTTCTTTCTCAAATGTGTTGCTGGCATCAAATTGTAAAGTTAATGATTATTTGCAAAAATAAAAGTGTTTATCAGTTTGAACATGAAATATGTTGTCTTTGTAGCATATTCAACTGAATATGGGTTGAAAAGGATTTGCAAATCATTGTATTCCGTTTATATTTACATCTAACACAATTTCCCAACTCATATGAAAACGGGGTTTGTAGAATTGATTTTAAAACATTGCTGTTTGCTTTTAAAGCTTTATATCAGTGGTCTCAAACTCAATTTACCTGGGGGCCACTGGATGCAGAGTCTGCGTGAGGCTGGACCACAAGAAAGTATCTCTTAAATGTTTTTTTCTCTGTGCAAATAAGACACATCGGGGTGCCCCTGTGCTCAACAAAGAAATATTGCATCTCCCACTTTTCCTGGAATTGTCTTTGCTCATCACAAAGCTTTCTCTTCACTGCAGGCTTTGAGAATGACATGTTTGGGGTTGTGGAATATATTTGTATTTAGCTGATACACGGAGAATGTTATGTGTCGTTCGGCTTTTCCTCCCTACAGCAACACGGCTGTCGGCGGATAATAGCCCGCAAGGTACCGGGATAGCGAGCGCAAAAAAAAGTGACGGCCCCCGGAGTGTTATCCGGCGTTATATAGAAATATATGTAGTGTTCATCATGTGAGGCAATGCAAATTAAACAATAAAAAAAACAAAAAACGGTTTGAATTGGTCCAGGTTATCGGGGACTGTTATTAGTGACATACAGGTGTCGCGGTGTGACTGGAGCCAGGCACGTGAGAAAACCCTCGTCTCCATGGCAACGTCTGTCGCTTCACTTCACTCATTTGCCGCTTTTCCACTAATGCAGTGGTAGGCAACCCAGAACGTTGAAAGAGCCATTTTGCACCCAAATAACACAACGCTGTCAAGCGCCATTCATATAAAACTCGCGGGCCGCACTAACATTAAACTTTCATATTAAAGTGGGGGCCGCAAAATAATGTCTTGCGGGCCACGTGTCTAAGACACCTGCTTTACATGGACTGGCACCTCATTATATCTCGGACCTCATCCAAATTTACACTCCTGCCCGCGCTCTGAGATCCTGCTTCAGCCTTTGGTGCCTAAGACGAGACTTAAAACCAGGGGAGACAGGGCCCTCTCTATGGTCAGCCCTAAGCTCTGGAACACTCTGCTCCTCCATGTTACAACTGCTCCCACAGTGGAGTGTTTTAAGTCTCTTCTTAAGACCCACTTTTATTCTTTGGCTTTTAACACTACATCAGTTGTGTGGTCCTCTGTGTTTTTTAAATTTTGATTTCTATTTATTGTTTTAATTGGTTTTACCCTTTAAAATCGTTTTTAATCATATTTATTTTTATATTTTTTTATATGTATATATTTTTTTCGTTTATTCAGTCATTGGTGGAGCTAAGGATAATATTTGAATATTATTTTTAATATTTTTGTGCAGCACTTTGGAAACATTTCTGTTGTTTAAATGTGCTATACAAATAAAGTGAATTGAAAGTGGATTAGAAGTTAGTACGTTGTGTAAATGTTAAATAAAAACTGAATCCATCCATCTATCCATCCATCTTCCACTTATCCGAGGTCGGTCGCGGGGGCAGCAGCCTAAGCAGGGAAGCCCAGACTTCCCTCTCCCCAGCAACTTCGTCCAGCTCTTCCCGGGGGATCCCGAGGCGTTCCCAGGCCAGCCGGGAGACATAGTCTTCCCAACGTGTCCCGGGTCTTCCCCGTGGCCTCCTACCGGTTGGACGTGCCCTAAACACCTCCCTAGGGAGGCGTTTGGGTGGCATCCTGACCAGATGCCCGAACCACCTCATCTGGCTCCTCTCCATGTGGAGGAGCAGCGGCTTTACTTTGAGCTCCTCCCGGATGGCAGAGCTTCTCACCCTAACTCTAAGGGAGAGCCCCGCCACCCAGCGGAGGAAACTCATTTCGGCCGCTTGTACCCGTGATCTTATCCTTTCGGTCATAACCCACAGCTCATGACCATAGGTGAGGATGGGAACGTAGATCGACCGGTAAATTGAGAGCTTTGCCTTCCGTCGCAGCTCCTTCTTCACCACAACGGATCGGTACAACATCCGCATTACTGAAGATGCCGCACCGATCCGCCTGTCGATCTCATGATCCACTCTTCCCTCACTCGTGAACAAGACTCCAAGTTACTTGAACTCCTCCACTTGGGGAAGGGTCTCCTCCCCAACCCGGAGATGGCACTCCACCCTTTTCCGGGCGAGAACCATGGACTCGGACTTGGAGGTGCTGATTCTTTGAAAAAACTGAATACAATGATTTGCAAATCCTTTTCAACTTATATTCAATTGAATAGACTGTAAAGACAAGATACTTAACGTTTGAACTGGTAAACTTTATTTTTTGCAAATATTAGCTCATTTGAAATCTGATTCTTGCAACATGTTTCAAAAAAGCTGGCACAAGTGGCAAAAAAAAAGAGAAAGTTGAGGAATGCTCATCAAACACTTATTTGGAACATCTCACAGGTGAATAAGCTAATTGGGAACATGTGGGTGCTAAGATTGGGTATAAAAGCAGCTTTCATGAAATGCTCACCGTTACAAGCTCATGCACGTTTTTTTTTCTTCATTTAGAGTATATTGGGAAGCCTTAATTTAATCCGATTAATTGTCCGTCCCCCTTGTTGCTTCCCAGGTTTGAGTTTGAGCCTGGCTCCTCCCGCCCTGGATGAGAGTCTGTCAGTAGGCGAGAGGCTCGCACACGTGCAGGCGGGTCTCTGCGGGCCAGCCGCTGGAGGGAGGGTGGTGGTCACCTATGACATCATCCAGGTGTACAAAATGCTGGTGCTGAGCTGCGGCATCAGCTTGGAGGGACGATGTGAAGACCCCAAGGTGAGAGATTTGTGCTGTTTAGGATATTAGTGGAATATTAACATGATCTTTTTTTAGTCCCAGATCCATCAAACGTCGATAAACGTAGTGGTAATGTCTCATTTGCTGCCTTTTGACCTCTCATTCAGAACAAATAGGCTCAATAGCAGACTCAGTGGCCTAGTGGTTAGAGTTTCCGCTCTGAGATGGGTAGGTTGTGAGTTCAAACCCCGGCCGAGTCATACCAAAGACTATAAAAATGGGAGCCATTAGCTCCCTGCTTGACACTCAGCATCAAGGGTTGGAATAGGGGGTTAAATCACCAAAAATGATTCCCAGGCGTGGCCACCGCTGCTGCTGCTCACTGCTCCCCTCACCTCCCAGGGGGTGATCAAAGGGATGGGTCAAATGCAGAGAATAATTTTGCCACACCGAGTGTGTGTGTGTGTGTGTGTGACAATCATTGGTACTTTAACTTTAACTTTCAATAGAGACTAGAAAGAATAGTTTGGATCAAGTTGTACATCCTTGACAAAATCCACCTTATGCAAACCCTTTTGTTTTTAATATATGCTTTTGTAAAAATTAGCCCTAATTGACTATTATTGTTGCCAAATAGTGAGGTGTGTGTCTTTCACTTTAAAAGAAAAATGCACTTATTTTTAAAAATGTTGAAGATCATCCTCAATCCCTTATGTGAGAGATGTCTTACCCTTTTGTGTGCATTCTAAATGGTGGAAAACTGCTAGGATGAGGCGGCAAACAGTGCAGGTGTGTTGGACGAATCAGGATATCCGTGCAGTCTTAAAAAGTCTTAAATCCAGCAATTTGAATTTAAAAAAAATAGTTAAATATGACTTTGAAAGGTATTAAAAATATATTTACATTACTTTTATTTAAAACATCGATATACTTCAGTCTTGCTTTTAAATGTTTGGATTTTTGAGGACGCTGTAATATAACTACAAAATTAAACCTTTTGAATTTAATGACAAAGAAGTAAAAAAACGTCCATCCATACATACATACACACATTGTATGTACATACAGTTTGGAGGTTAGTGTACTGATATAGATTGATATAGATATTAAAAGTATGTGTAACGTAATTAAATAAGTATCTAGTGAATGACGGCACTCACACAGGCATAATTAGCGCGGTTTAAATGTTCGTAAACCCAAAAGTTCATAAATAGAGAGGTTTGTAAATTGAGGGTTCCACTGTACATACTTACAGTTAATACAGTTGTGGTTAAAAGTTTACATACACTGGTAAAGAACATAACGTCATGGCTGTCTTAAGTTTCCAATAATTTCTACAACTGACGGTAGGCGTGGTGTTCCTGGGATTAAAGGCCTCACCTTTTCTCCTCCTTACATATTGCTGGGTATTGTGGCCAAACGGCTCCATTTTTGTTTCATCTGACATCCCACTGACAAAGATAAGATCTTCTTAAGGAAAGTTCTGTGGTCAGATGGAACAAAAATGAAGCTGTTCGGCCACAATACCCAGCAATATGTTCGGAGGAGAAAAGGTGAGCAATATGTTTGGAGGAGAAAAGGTGAGGCCGGTAGGCGTAACACCATGTCTACCATCAAGCATGGTGGTGGTAGTACTAGGCTCTGGGCCTGTTTTGTTGCCAATGGAACTGGCGCTTTACAGATGGTAAATGGGGAAAAGGAAAAAAGAGGATTACCTCCAAATTCTTCAGGACAACCTAAAATCATCAGCCCGGAGGTTGGGTCTTTGGCGCAGTTGGCTGTTCCAACAGGACAATGACCCCAAGCACACGTTAAAAGTTATTAAAGGCTAAGATGAAGGTTTTAGAATGGCCATCCCGAAGTCTTGACTTAAACGTTTGGACAATGCTGAAGAAACAAGTCCATGTCAGAAAACCCCAAAATTTAGCTGAGCTTCGCCAATTTTGTCAAGAGGAGTGGTCAAAAATTCAAGCAGAAGCTTGTAGATGGCTACCAAAAGTGCCTTATTGCAGTGAAACTTGCCAAGGGACAAATATTACCATTGCTGTATGTATACTTTTGACCCAGCACATTTTGTCACATTTTCAGTAGACCCATAAGAAATTCATAAAAGAACCAAACTTTTTGATCTTTTTTTTGTGACCAACAAGTATGTGCTCCAATCACTCTATCACAAAAAAATAAGAGTTGTAGAAATGATTGGAAACGCAAGACAGCCATGATAGTGTGTTCCTTACAAGTGTATGTAAACTTTTGACCACGACTGTATACAAAACGATGTTGGAGCTTTTCGAATGTTGTATTAGGGCTTTATAGCTGAAATGGATCAAATTCTCATTACCTGCACTGTTAGCTGTCTCTTACTAGCAGTTTTGTACTATTTAGGAAGCACTGAAAAGGGAAGGATGTGTGTTCTTGTCTCTAATAAAGATTGTGGCTGATGAAAGAAGTGCAGATCCCCTTTAAAGGGCACATTTTCTGTAAAACTGATGGTTTGATTGTGTGGCCTAGTCAGTCTTACTGGATGCAAATAGTCACATGATCACATCAGCTCCCAGCCAAAGTTGACTCAATACACTGCAAAAAGTCAGTGTTCAAAATCAAGAAAAAACAAAAACCTTTTAGGGTATCGTATTTGAACTAAGCAAAATTATCTGCCAATAGAACAAGACAATTTGGCTTGTCAAGACTTTCCAAAAAAAGTAAAATTAGCTAACCTCAATGAACCCAAAATACCTTAAAATAAGTACATTCTCACTAATAACAAGTTCACTTTTTTTGGGTAGAAAAAACAGACCTTTTTTGTTCAATATGTTAAAAAATATTCTTAAATGAAGTCAATGCTAGTGCCATTATCTTGACATAATGATATGCGCTCGGCATCATGATTTTGAAGTAAGAAATTATTACTTTAAAAAAGTAGTTGTATACTTGTGAGTGTTGATGACACAGCTTTGCAACACTTGATATTCTAGTTTCAAGCATGCTTTACTCAATATAGGTCATCACATCTCAGCAACAACCTTTAATGTCTTACTAAGATCATTTAGGAGCAAAACCCTTAAAACAAGTAAAGCACTCTAACATAAAATCTGCTTAGTGAGAAGAATGATCTTGTCAGACAGAAAATAAGCAAATATCACCCTTTTTTGAGATATTTAATCTTACTTAGATTCCAGTTTTTGCAGTGTAATTGGAATAATTAACCTTTTTTTTTTAGCTGTTCCTGTTGGGGCTGTAGATCTTTGTCACTAATAATAACAGCTGCTCAGAACAGGACTGTGAGGAGAGGGTTTGAAACCACTTCCTGTCCTAACGGGTGTTGATGGGCTGCCTCCAGGTGGCGTGCTGGCTGTTGGACCCTGGCAGTGAGGAGAGAACCCTGCCCAACATGGTCACCGTCTATTGTCCGGACGCGCTCCCCCTTTTGGACGGGCTGGGGAACGCCCACGCGTACTGTCCTCGCGTGAGGGCGGCCACCACCAGCGTGCTCGCGTACGCCGTCATGAACCATCTCAGTCTTCTGCTCGACAAGGACGGCATGCTGGGTAGGAAAACATAAGTCGTCGTTTCGTCGTTTTGTACATGTGGTATCCCGTTCCCGCACGTGCAGACTCCTTCACGAGCGTGGAGATGCCTTGCCAAGTGTGTCTGGCGCTGCTGGAACTCAACGGCGTGGGTTTCAGCGTCGACGAGTGCGATAGACAAAAACGCGTGATGCAAGCCAAGCTGGTGGCGCTGGAAAGTCGAGCGTACGAGCTGGCGGGGCACGCCTTTTCCCTCACCTGCATCGACGACATCGCACAGGTGAGACCTTTGTTTTCGGTCCATCTGTCAGACTGGCATTTTGAAGCGGGAGCTTAGAACGTTCAGGCACAATCTCCCGACCCATTTAAAGGCCTACTGAAACCCACTACTACCGACCACGCAGTCTGATAGTTTATATATCAATGATGAAATCTTAACGTTGCAACACATGCCAATATGGCCGGTTTAGTTTACTAAATTGCAATTTTAAATATCCCGCAAAGTATACTGTTGAAAACGTAGCGGAATGATAACGCGTATGATGACGAGTGCGCGTGACGTCACCGGTTGTAGCGGACATGTTCTTCCAGCCCGATCCAAGCTACAAGTAGTCTGCTTTAATCGCATAATTACACAGTTCTCTGGACATCTGTGTTGCTGAATCTTTTGCAATTTGTTCAATTAATTTATGGAGACTACAAAGAAGAAAGATGTTGGTGGAAAGCGGTGTTTTGCGGTCGGCTGTAGCAAAACAAACACCGCCTGTGTTTTTTTTTTTACATCCCTAAAGATAACGGTGAAGCTTTAATATGGAACAGAGCGGTCAAGCGAACATGGTTTTCTACCACATGTCAACTGGCAGGTGACGGTGAGAAAATTGTGGTAATAAGTCTGCTCTTACCGTAGACATGAGCGGAGCTTGTGTCGTTCTTCCTGCAGCTGTCAAAGAGGCAGCTGCAACTCTCTTGGCTCCTCCGTGGCTTCCCTCAGAGACACTGGCGGTCACCACACCCCTCCGACTTTCAGGTATAACTATATAATCTCACTAAAACACTAGTAACACAATAAGCAGATAAGGGATTTTACAGAATTATCCTAGTAAATGTGTCTAATAACATTTGAATCGCTTCCACTGCCCCTTTTTTTTTTTTTTTCTTCTTCTAGTCCTTCACTCTCACTATCCTCATCCATGAATATTTCATCCTCGCTCAAATTAATGAGGAAATTGTCCTTTTCTCGGTCCGAAACGCTCTCGCTGCTGGTGGCTATGATTGTAAACAATGTTCAGATGTGAGGAGATCTACAACCAGTGACGTCACGCGCACATCGTCTGCTACTACCGGTACAGGCAAGACTTTTTTATTAGCGACCAAAAATTGCGAACTTTATCGTCGATGTTCCCTACTAAATCCTTTCAGCAAAAATATCGCAATATCGCGAAATGATCAAGTATGACACATAGAATGGACCTGCTATCCCCGTTTAAATAAGAAAATCTCATTTCAGTAGGCCTTTAAAGTGACCCTATTTTCGGGACTCTAGAAAGTATTTTAGAAGAAAAAAAAACTTACATCTTTCCATATATTAGCCGCACTGGACTATAAGTCGCAGATATATACGTAGTGAAATGAGTTATTTACACAGAAATATTCTGTAAATGTTTATTTGCATACCTTTTATTTTTTCCTAACTACTGTCTCATGGCAGTAAAACGGCTGATCAAACAAAACAGAAGTCATGCTCATGGACCCGGTAGCTGCGGAAGCTGGCTCTCCAATCAGCTAAACAGACTCTCACTGCAAAAAGTCAGTGTTCAAAAGCAAAAAAAAAAGGGGTATTTTATTTGAATTAAGCAAAATTATTTGCCAATAAAACAAGAGAATTTGGCTTGTCAAGACTTTCCAAAACAAGTAAGATTAGCTAACCTCAATAAACCCAAAAATACCTTAAAATAAGTATATTCTCACTAATAACAACGGTACTACTATTTAGTACATATTTTATATTGTTTTATTGAAAATAAAACAGCAAAGTCCATTTGGCTTTTTTTTTAAGATTGAAAATAAGAAATTATTAATAAAAAAAAATTGTTTTATACTTGTGAGTGTTGATGACACAGCTTTGCAACACATGATATTCTACTTTCAAGCATGTTTTACTCAATATAAGTCATCAAATCTCAGCAACAAGCTGTAATATCTTACTGAGATCATTTAGGACCAAAAGACCTAAAACAAGTAAAAAACTCTAACATAAAATCTGCTTAGTGAGAAGAATGATCTTATCAGACAGAAAATAAGCAAATATTACCCTTATTTGAGATATTTAATATCACTTAGATTTCAGTTTTTGCAGTGTAAGTCGCCAATATATATGTTGTGAAATTAGTTATTTACACAGAAATATTTTTTAAATGTTTATTTGCGTATCTTAAGTGTTTCCTAACTACTGTCTCATGGCAGTAAAACGGCTGATCAAACAAAACAGAAGTCATGGTCATGGACCTGCTAGCTGCGGAAAGTGGCTTTCCAGACTCGCACTACAAAAAGTCAGTGTTCAAAAACAAGGGAAAAAAAAACAAGAATTAAGGGTATTTTATGTGAACTATGTGACATTATCTGCCAATAGAACAAGAAAATTTAACTTGTCAAGACTTTCCAAAACATGTAAAATTAGCTAACCTTAATGAAACCAAAAACACCTTAAAATAAGTATATTCTCACTAATAACAACTGCACCACTATTTAGTACATATTTGGTATTGTTTTATTGAAAATAAAAAACAGCAAAGTCCATTTGTCTTTTTTTTTCATGCATGAAAATAAGAAATTATTACTTTAAAAAAGTAGTTTTATATTTATGAGTGTGGATGACACAGCTTTGCAACACATGATATTCTACTTTCAAGCATGTTTTACTCAATATAGGTCATCAAATCTCAGCAACAAGCTGTAATATCTTACTGAGATCATTTAGGACCAAAATACTTAAAACAAGTAAAAGAATAACATAAAATCTGCTTAGTGAGAAGAATGATCTTATCAGACAGAAAATAAGCAAATATCACCCTTTTTTGAGATATTTAATCTTACTTAGATTTAATTTTTTGCAGTGCAATAACTCCACGGTGACGTTTTGGTGAATTTACTGAGGACTTTCTGAAACTGAAACAACACAAAAAGAATGCCATTGTAAGTTAATAATACTAGCACAGACAATTGTAAACGTGTTAGGGTATTAGCTATTGCTAATTAGGTTCGCGTGATTACATTACAATAGCACGTACAAATACGTGTGAAAACACTCCTACAGACATTACACATTGGATGTGTTAGTAAGTAAGAATTGTTTTAGGTATATTGTAAAACTTACAAACTTTGCTTGTAGCGATGAATGAAGAATCCATACAAGTAGAAACGCAATGAAGAGTAAGACGGAACGGCACTTGTTGAAAGCTCAGTCCAAACAGAAGCCCAATGCAGTGCCTGCAGTGAGTAAACTCGTGCCAAAGATGGTGCCATAGCGCAAACAACACCACGCCTATTCATTGTCTATGCATGTTTGTTTTTTTTACTATTTGAATTATGGCCATATGCGAAGAAAAAGCTGCACAGTTTTATAAGCCTCATGGTTCAAAGCGTGGGAAAGAAAATCGAATTATCACGATTAAAGTTTAAAAAAAAGGGACATTTTTCATGCTTTTATGAGAATTTTTGTGAGATTTTTTGACTGTCTTTACTCAAAAATAATAATGAATCCAAATCAATGTTGTTCGGAATTATTTCACATCAAATGTTCCACTCTGAAAGAAATTTGGAGAAAATATAGCATATTTTGTGTTTTTGCCATAAAAAAAATTAGTTTTTTATGACAAAAACTGCATAAAACATAGACAAATTGTAAAAAATGTACAATCGACGGGTAAAACTGAACGAGATTGAAGATTGATGAGCTAAAAAAAAAAATCGTATAAAATATTTCAATTTTAGATATTTTTGGGGGAAAGTACTGCATATTTTGTTTTTGCCATAAGAAACTAAGTTTTATTTAGTTTTATTTAAAATTTTAAAAATTTGAATTGATGAAAATATCTGTTGTTTAGCTGAGATTTGTGTTGAAAGTAAAATAAATAAACAAAAAAAACCCAATTTATCACTTTTATTTAAACCTTTTAGAGAATTTCAATTGATATTTTTGTTTTTTAACGCCTATTAGAGAATTTTAATAGATGTTTTTAAGCTGCCATTGTTAAAATAAAAATAAAATGTACTCAAAGCCAATTTTATGAATGATTGACCTGTTTAAGTTTCCCTTTACTTCACATCAAATATTCCACTTTGAAAAAAATGTTGGGGAAAATATTGCATTTTTTGTGTTTTTGCAATAAAAATAAGTTTTCTATGACAAAAATGTCATAAAACAAACAAAAAAAGAAAAATCGATAAAGACTTACACTCAAGGGTTGGATCTGAAGTTGATCTAAAAATGTAAGCAATGAAAGATTTTTAAAAAGTAAATTTTAGTGGGGGGGGTTTAATTGTCTTTGCTCAACAATAATAATGAATCAAAATCAATGTTGTTATGATTTATTGACCTATTTAAGGCTACCATTACATCACTTGAAATGTTCCACTTTGAAAGAAATTTGGAGGAAAATATTGCAATTTTTGTGTTTTTGCCATGAAAAATAATTTTTGGGTGACAAAAACTGCATAAAACATACATAAAACATAGAAAAATTGTAAAAACTCATAATCGATAAAAAATCCAAAGTTTAACTGAGATTTAAGTGTTGAAAGTAAACAAAACTATATTACTTTTGTTTAACACCTTTTACAGAATTGTAATAAATTTGTGTTATTATTCAACACCTTTTAGAGAATTGTAATAAATTTGTGTTTTTTATTCAACACCTTTTAGAGAATTGTTATTGATTTTTTTTAAGCTGCCATTGTTAAAAAAAAATTATGTATCTAAATTAATGTTGTTATGAATTCTCTCTTTACTTCACATCAAATATTGCACTTTGAAAAAAACGTTGGGGAAAATAATGCATTTTTTGTGTTTTTGCCATAAAAAATACGTTTTCTATGACAAAAAATGGCAAAAAATGTATAAAAAATTGATACACACTTATAATCAACGGTTTGATCTGAGGTTGATCTAAAGTTTTAAGTATGAAAGTTTTTAAAAAAGTGACATTTAAATGCTTTTATGACAATTTTATTGGGAGTTTTTAACTGTTTTTGCTCAAAAATAATAATTCATCAAAAACAATGTTATGAATTATTGACCTATTTAAGGCTTCAATTACTTCACATCGAATCTTCCACTTTGAAAGAAGTGTTGGGGAAATTATTGCCTTTTTTGTGATTTTGCCATAAAAAACAAGTTTTCTATCACAAAAACAGCATAAAACAAACAAAAATCATAGAAAAATTTTAAAAGAAAAAATATGTACAATCGACGGGTAAAACTGAACGAGACTGTAGATTGAAAGCTAAAAAAAAAATATCACATAAAATATTTAAATTTGAAATATTTTTGGGGGAAAATATTGCATTTTTTGTGATTTTTTTTTTTTCATAAAAAGAAGTTTTCGATGACAAAAACAGCATAAAACAAACGGAATTAAAAAAACATTTTCAAATCGACGGGTAAAACAGCAGGAGATTGAAGATTGAAAGCTAAAAAAAAAATCACGTATAATATTTAAATTTTAAATATTTTTGGGGGAAAATACTGCATATTTTGTGTTTTTGCCATACAAAGACTAAGTTTTATGTGACAAAATGAGCACATAAAATAATCAAAGCATTAATCTGAAGTTGAGCTTTAAGTGTTGAAAGTAAAAAAACAAAAAACAAAGTATGACTTAATTTTAACACTTAAGTTTATTTTATTGTTTTTTTTTAACTGTCTTTGTTCAAAAAATAATAATGAATCAAAATCAAAGTTTTAATGAATTTTAGACTTATTTAAGTCTCCGATTACATCACATTAAATATTCCACTTTTAAAAAAATGTTGGGGAAATTATTGCATTTTTTGTGTTTTTGCCATTAAAAAATTGCTTTTCTGTGACAAAAAAGACATAGAAAATTATAAATACAACTTTATATCAAAGTTGATCTAGAATTTAAAAATAGATCCATATTGCTTATTGTCAACATTAAAGTTTAAGCTCAAAGATAAAAAAAAAATTCTATATTTTGTTAGTTTTGAAAATGAGAAATATCCAAAGGCATGTTTTGAAATCTTGAGTGGAAAAAGTGAGGACCGCCCGGCGCCCCTGCTTATGTGTGCCGACTCCTGTAGGTTCTGTTCTTGGAACTCCACCTGCCTCTAAACGGTGACAAGGGGGCGCCCAGGAGCAAGAAGACCCTGGGCTACACCCGCAGAGGCGGCGGCAGAGTCCGGCTGGGAAAGCAGTTCAGCACTACCAAGGTGAGCCGCTCGCTGACGCCCACTTCCTGTTTTTTAAAGTGACCGACATGTTGTCAGGATGTTCTGGAGAAGCTCCGCCCTTTCCACCCGCTCCCTGGCGTGATCCTGGAATGGAGGAGGATCACCAATGCCTTGACTAAGGTGGTGTTCCCGCTGCAAAGAGAGAAGCAGCACCACACCAGACTGGCCATGGACAGGATCTACCCCGTAGCCCAGACACACACGGCTACAGGTACACCACCCAATGTCACGCATTCAGGTTCGTTAGACTTTTTTATGGGCCTGCTGCCAAGCTAGCTCCCATTCGCGCATTGTAAAGGTCTCCAGGCAGTGGGGCAAAAAAATATTTAGTCAGCCACCGATTGTGCAAGTTCTCCCACTTAAAATGATGACAGAGGTCTGTAATTTTCATCATAGGTACACTTCAACTGTGAGACAGAATGTGAAAAAAAATCCAGGAATTCACATTGTAAGAATTTTAAAGATTTTATTTGTAAATTATGGTGGAAAATAAGTATTTGGTCACTTCAAACAAGGAAGATCTCTGGCTCTCGAAGACCTGTAACTTCTTCTTTAAGAAGCTCTTTTGTCCTCCACTCGTTACCTGTATTATTGGAACCTGTTTAAACTCGTTATCTGTATAAAAGACACCTGTCCACAGCCTCAAACAGTCAGACTCCAAACTCCACTATGGCCAAGACCAAAGAGCCGTCGAAGGACACCAGGAAAAGAATATTAGACCTGCACCAGACTGGGAAAAGTGAATCTACAATAGGCAAGCAGCTTGGTATAAAAAAATCAACTGTCTGAGCAAATATCAGAAAATGGAAGACATACAAGACCACTGATAATCTCCCTCGATCTGGGGCTCCACGCAAGATTTCATCCCGTAGGGTCAAAATGATCATGAGAACAGTGAGCAAAAATCCCAGAACCACAAGGGGGGACCTGGTGAATGACCTGCAGAGAGCTCGGACCAAAGGAACAAAGGTTACCATCAATAACACACTACGCCGACAGGGAATCAAATCCTGCAGTGCCAGACGTGTCCTCCTGCTTAAGCCAGTGCATGTCCAGGCCCGTCCGAAGTTTGCCAGAGAGCACATGGATGATACAGCAGAGGATTGGGAGAATGTCATGTGGTCAGATGAAACCAAAATATAACTTTTTGGTATAAACTCAACTTGTCGTGTTTGGAGGAAGAATACTGAGTTGCATCCCAAGAACACCATACCTACTGCGAAGCATGGAGGTGGAAACATCATGCTTTGGGGCTGTTTTTCTGCTAAAGGGACAGGACGACTGATCCGTGTTAAGGAAAGAATGAATGGGGCCATGTATCGTGAGATTTTGAGAAAACCTTCCATCAGTGAGAGCTTTGAAGATGAAACGTGGCTGGGTCTTCCAGCATAACAATGATCCCAAACACACCGCCCGGGCAACGTAGGAATGGCTCCGTAAGAAGCATTTGAAAGTCCTGGAGTGGCCTAGCCAGTCTCCATAACTCAACCCCATACAAAATCTGTGGAGGGAGTTTAAAGTCTGTGTTGCTCGGCGACAGCCCCAAAACATCACTGCTCTCGAGAAGATCTGCATAGAGGAATGGACCAAAATACCAGCTACTGTGTGTGCAAACCTGGTAAAGCAAATAGTAATCGTTTGACCTGTTTTTGCTAACAAAGGTTATATTACAAAGTATTGAGTTGAATTTTGTTATTGACCAAATACTTATTTTCCACCATAATTTACAAATAAATTCTTTAAAATTCCTACAATGTGAATTCCTGGATTTTTCACATTCTGTCTCTCACAGTTGAAGTGTACCTATGATGAAAATTACAGACCTCTGTCATCATTTTAAGTGGGACAACTTGCACAATCGGTGGCTGACTAAATAATTTTTTGCCCCACTGTATATGATTTGCCTGAGAAGCTGGACAGGACAAAAAAAAAAGGTGTCCAGGTAAGAGGAAATATTAAAATGGACTGTTTGTAGGTGTAAACAAACAAAGTTAGCAAAGAAACACTGGCATTATTGTCGAGGTTGGCCTCCAGTGGGTTCCTCAGACCACCGCACACTGCCTCAAGAGTCCGGATCCTGTCTGCGTTCGTGTCTCTCTCTGTCTCTCACTTCAGCTCCAACCGCGTGTTTCAACCCGGCTGCTGCTAATAAAAGCGTCCGGTGATTGGATAACAAGGCCCACCTGGGCCATCCGCTCACCTGTCGCTGTTTTCGAGGCCGGTCCTGGCACACACCTATCTGCGGCAGGCCCGCGGGCCACGTCCCCCTCCACAATAATACATTAGCGGGCTAATATAAGATATGTTAGCATACTTCCCATATGATGCCAAGTATTAAAGTGATATTTTTTTTAGGTTTAAACATGAACAAATAGCTTAAAAGTTAGCATAAGATGTTAGCATGCTAGTTTAAAAAGACATTAGCCTACTTCCAATATGGCGGCAAGTATTAAAAAGTAATATTTTTAGGTTTAAACATACAAAATTAGCTGAAAAGCTAGCATAAAATATGTAGCATACTTCCAAGATGGCACCAAGTAGCAAAAAACATGTTTTACTTTTTAGGTTTAAACATACAAAATTAGCTAGAATAAATCCTTAGTATTGTAATGTAAGAGACAATAGCACACTTCCAAGATAGCACCATGTATCAAAACTAATAATTTTTTTTTTTTTAGGTTCCATCCATCCATCCATTTCCCACCGCTTATTCCCTTTCGGGGTCGCGGGGGGCGCTGGCGCCTATCTCAGCTACAATCGGGCGGAAGGCGGGGTGTAGGTTTATATGTTTAAAATTAGCTGAACAGATGTTAGCATGCTAGTATAAAAAGACATTAGCCTACTTCCAATATGGCAGCAAGTATTAAAAATTATGATTTTTAGGATTAAGCATACAAATTTAGCTGAAAAGCTAGCATAAAATGATTTAACTGTAACCCCCCCTTTTCCATGAACCTGCTCTTCATTTACCGACCACCCAAAAAAAACCCCCCGCAACTTTCATTTCTGAAGTCTCTGACCTCCTCACCACCCTCTGCTCAACATCCACAAGTGTCAAAATTCTGGGAGACATAAGTATTAAATTTTTTGTGTTTTTACCAAGAAAAGAGTTTTCCATGACAAAAACTGCATAAAACAAACAAAAATATAGAAAAATGGTAAAAAACTCTAATCGAAAATATCTGAAGTTAAGCTGGAGATTTAAGTGTTGAAAAAAACAACAACAAGGTGGGACTTTTATTTAATTTTAGACAATTTTAATATATATATTTTTTATTATTCAACACCTTTTAGATAATTTGTATATATATTTTTATTATTTAACACCTTTTAGAGAATGTTAATATATTTTTTTAAGCTGCCATTGTTAAAAAATAATGAATCAAAATCAATGTTAAAAATGATTTGCCTTTTTAAGTCTCCGATTATTTCACATTAAATATTCCACTTTGAAAAAAATGTCAGGGAAAATATTGCATTTTTTGTGTTTTGCCATAAAATTAAGTTTTCGATGACCAAAAACTGCATGAAATAAACAAAAAAAGAAACATAATAAAGTCTGAAAGAAATGAACAAATTAAAAAATGGTTTGATAAAAACAGACTATCTTTGAATCTCAGTAAAACTAAAATAATGCTATTTGGTAACAGTAGAAAAGAGCATCAGACACGAATACAAATAGACGGAGTAGATATTGAAAGGGTAAAAGAAACCAGATTTTTGCGAGTATTAATGGATGATAAAATTAACTGGAAATCTCATATACAAAACATACAACATAAGGTGGCAAAAAAAATGTCAAAAATGAATAAAGCAAAATACGTCCTGGGCCAAAAATCCCTTTATATTCTCTACTGCTCGCTAGTGTTACCATATCTGAGTTTTTGTGCAGAAATATGGGGAAACAACTACAAATGTGCGCTACATTTGTTAATTGTGTTACAAAAAAGATCAATTAGAATAATACATAATGTTGGATATAAAGAACATACAAACCCTTTATTTATTGAGTCAAAAATATTAAAGTTCGATGATCTGGTAAGATTGCAAACAGCAAAAATTATGTACATTGCAAATTATAACGTGCTACCAAAGAATGTACAACAATTCTTCTCAACTAAAGAGGAGAAATATAACCTTAGAGGAAAATCTAATTTAAAACATTTGTATGCACGTACAACACTTAAAACCTTTAGCATATCATTATGTGGAATTAAATTATGGAATGGATTAGGTAAAGAAGTTAAACATTGTACTGATATAATCCACTTTAAGAGGCTGTTCAAATTAATAGTGCTTACAAAGTACAAAGAAGAATTATGAGAAACACCTTCAACCCTATTGAAAATAAGATATTCTTCATCTCAGTATGTTAATAATGACTGAGTTATTAATTACATATTACAAAAATGTTGTATTACTCATTCACGGATGTCATTTTACTGTAAAAGAGGTCAGTGGATGAGTGTATATAATTGTAGACGCTCTGACGTGGGAAAGAGGTAGGATTAAATAAGGTTTGCTTCTTCCTTCTCCTTTTCGGACATGATGTGATGTGAAATGATATGGGATTGTTTGACGTATGTTATAAGTGTGTTCATGTTCATGAACTAAGAAAGAAAGAAAGAAAGAATTTTTGGGTCTGAAGTTGATATAGAAATTCAAGCAATGAAAGTTTTTAAAAAAGTAACATTTATAATGCCTTTTGGAGAATTTTTGTACGATTTTTTTTTTTTAACTGTCTTTACTCCAAAATAATAATAAATCAAAATCACGGTTGTTTTGAATTATTGAACTATTTATTACTTTACATCAAATATTCCACTTTGAAAGAAATTTTGGGGAAATATAGCATATATTGTGTTTTGCCATAAGAAATATGTTTTCTCTGACAAAAACTGCATAAAATAAACAAAAAACATAGAAAAATTGTAAAAATGTATAATCAATAAGTTCTGAAGTTAAGCTGAGATTTAAGTGTTGAAAGTAAAAAATATCCCAAAACAAAAAAATGTATTACTTTTATTTAACACCTTTTAGATAATTTCAATTGATATTTTGATTCTTTAACGCCTTGTATTACTTACTTAACTTGCTAAGAGGGAGGGTCCTAATACTCACCACAGACCTTAGTGGACCAGAGAAGACCCATTTGCATAATTGTGTTCAGGTCGTGTGAGCTTCACAGAGCCCAACATTCAGAATGTCCCCAAAGATTTTGACATTTGCACGGCGACACTTGCGGGGGAGAGCCCGCCGTCGCAAGATGGCCGCCACATAGGCAAACAAGGGTACGTGATCAAGTTTGCAAACATCCTTGCCTTTGTGAGTAAACGTCATGGTGTGGCAGGAAGAAGAGATGCCCCGTGGTTCCGAGTCAAGGCCCGTCTTTCTCTGTCAGCATGAGACACGCCTTTGTCCCTTTCTCAGGTGGGCGTCGTCTTTGTGGACTCACCATGGACCTCGTTTGTCTCACGCCTTCTTGTCCCGTTTGCCGCAGGTGGGATGATGTTAGCGGCCGACTACTCCCAGCTGGAGCTGAGGGTCCTGGCTCACCTGTCCAAAGACCGCCGGCTGCTGCAGGTCAGTAGGTCACGTGACCGTGTAAGACCTTTGCCACCCGCCTCACGTGCGTCTGTGGGCAACAGGTGCTCAACGGGGGGGCCGACGTCTTTCGCTGCATCGCCGCTGAGTGGAAGAGCGTGGACCCCGAGACTGTCAGCAACGAGCTACGGCAACAAGCCAAACAGGTGCAAACATGGACGCCATTTCCTGTGTACGCTAATAATAACAGTTAAAGGGAAGTGACTGCTGTGGCTGTAGGCAACCTGCCGAACACCCACACACCCTGACGCTCACGTAGAGCTGGAAATCATAATTATTTTGACTTAGATTGAAATAACGATTAATAACATAATTATTCAATTCAATTAGTAAACACTCAACTTTAAATAGAATTCTAATTAGTGTTGCCATCCGCTTTCATGGATAAAGGCCGGGCCGATGGCACTCGCCTCACTCCAATGGCCATCCTGCCAAAACCAAACATTGGACATCAAAACTTATTAGCCAGGATTAAAGTAGACAAGTGTGTAAACAAAATGAGACGCTAAGCACCAAGCTACATGAAAGTATAGCTGAGCTACAAGAGAAGGTAATCTCGCAGGTCTGCTGGAAATATTCGTCTTTATAAATGTGCGTTCCCATTCAATTGGCCCATGTTTTTGTATATTCTTGAATAGTGTCGCCATAGTAACGTGAAATGTTACCAATTTAAAATATGCCTATTGGCGCAAACAAGACCTTTCCGATGGTATAACATATATGGGGGTTCGTTGGCCGGTTCGTCTCGTATTAGACAAAATAGGTGAACCCATTAAATTGGCCCATTTTTGCAAAAACAATTGCGCATTTTTTTGTTATATCGTGATTATTTTTGCCATGGTAATTTGAAATGTTCCCCATTTAAAATACACCCATAGGCGTAAAGTGGACATTTCCGACGGTATAACATATGTGGGGGTTCGTTGGCCAGTTCGTCTCGTGTTAGACTAAAGGTCCGTACCTATTCATTTGGCCCACTTTTGGGTTTGTTGGTGAATAGCGTTGCCATGGTAACACAAAATGTTCCCAATTTAAAATACACCGATAGGCGGGAAGTGGACTTTTTCGACGGTACATATGTGGGGGTTCGTTGGGCGGTTGGTCTCGTATTAGACAAAAAAGGTGTACCCATTCAATTGGCCCATTTTTGCAAAAAAATTAGCGCATTTTTTTGTTAAATTGTAATTAGTTTCGCCGTGATAACTTGAATTGTTTCCCATTTAAAACCACCCATTGGCGGAAAGTGGAATTTTCCGACGGTATAACATATGTGGGGGTTCGTTGGCCGGTTCGTCTTGTATTAGACAAAATAGGTGTACCCATTCAATTGGCCCATTTTTGCAAAAAAATCGGCGCATTTTTTTGTTAAATCACAATTAGAATCACCATGGTAACTTGGAATTTTCCCAATTTAAAATACACCCATGGGCGAAAAGGGGACTTTTCCGACGGTATAACATTTGTAGGGGTTCGTTGGCCGGTTTGACTCGTATTACACAAAATAGGTACATACACCCATTCAATTGACAAATTTTTGCAAAACAACTATTGCATTTTTTTTGTGAAATCGTGATTAGTTTCGCCATGGTAACTTGAAATGTTCCCCATTTATAATACACCCATAGGCGAAAAGTGGACTTTTCCGACGGTATAAAATATGTGGGGGTTCGTTGGCCGGTTCGTCTCGTGTTACACTAAAGGTCCATATCTATTCATTTGGCCCATTTTTGGGTTTGTTGGTCAATAGCGTTGCCATGGTAACACAAAATGTTCCTAATTTAAAATACACCCATCGGCACAAACGAGACCTCTCAGACGGTATAACATATATGGGGGTTCGTTGGCTGGTTCGTCTCGTATTAGACGAAATAGGTGTACCCATACAATTGGCCCATTTTTGCCCGAAAATTGGCGCATTTTTTTGTTAAATCGTACTTAGTTTCGCCATGGTAACTTGAAATGTTCCCAATTTAAAATCACCCATAGGTGGAAAGTGGACTTTTGAGACAGTATAACATATGTGGGGGTTCGTTGGCCAGTTCGTTTTGTATTAGACAAAATAGGTATACCCATTCAATTGGCCCATTTTCGCCCAAAAAATTTGCGCATTTTTTTGTTAAATCGTGATTAGTTTTGCCGTGGTAACTTGAATTCTTTCCCATTTAAAAACACACATAGGTGAATAGTGGACTTTTCTGACGGTATAAGATTTGTGGGGGTTCGTTGGACGGTTGGTCTCGTATTAGACAAAATAGGTGTACCCATTCAATTGGCCCATTTTCGCCAAAAAAATGTCCGCATTTTTTTGTTAAATCGTGATTAGTTTTGCCGTGGTAACTTGAATTGTTTCCCATTTAAAAACACACATAGGCGAAAAGTGGACTTTTCCGACGGTATAGCATATGCGGGGGTTCGTTGGCCGGTTCGTCTCGTATTAGCCAAAATAGGTGTACCCATTCAATTGGCCCATTTTTGCCAAAAAATTGGTGCATTTTTTTGTCAAATCGTGATTAGTTTCGCCATGGTAACTTGAAATGTACCCAATTTAAAATACACCCATAGGCAGAAAGTGGACTTTTCCGACGGTATAACATATGTGGGGGTTCGTTGGCCTGTTCGTCTCGTGTTAGACTAAAGGTCCATACCTATTCATTTGGCCCATTTTTGGGTTTGTTGGTGAATAGCGTTGCCATGGTAACACAAAATGTTCCCAATTTAAAATACACCGATAGGCGGGAAGTGGACTTTTCCGACGGTACATATGTAGGGGTTCGTTGGCCGGTTGGTCTCGTATTAGACAAAATAGGTGTATACACCCATTCAATTGGCCCATTTTTGCAAAACAACTAGTGCATTTTTTTGTGAAATCGTGATTAGTTTCGCCATGGTAACTTGAAATGTTCCCCATTTAAAATCACCCATAGGCGTAAAGTGGACTTTTCCGAAGGTATAAAATATGTGGGGGTTCGTTGGCCGGTTTGTCTCGTGTTACACTAAAGGTCCGTACCTATTCATTTGGCCCATTTTTGGGTTTGTTGGTGAATAGCGTTGCCATGGTAACACAAAATGTTCCCAATTTAAAATACACCGATAGGCGGGAAGTGGACTTTTCCGACGGTACATATGTAGGGGTTCGTTGGCCGGTTGGTCTCGTATTAGACAAAATAGGTGTATACACCCATTCAATTGGCCCATTTTTGCAAAACAACTAGTGCATTTTTTTGTGAAATCGTGATTAGTTTCGCCATGGTAACTTGAAATGTTCCCCATTTAAAATCACCCATAGGCGTAAAGTGGACTTTTCCGAAGGTATAAAATATGTGGGGGTTCGTTGGCCGGTTTGTCTCGTGTTACACTAAAGGTCCGTACCTATTCATTTGGCCCATTTTTGGGTTTGTTGGTGAATAGCGTTGCCATGGTAACACAAAATGTTCCCAATTTTAAATACACCGATAGGCGGAAAGTGGACTTTTTCGACGGTACATGTGTGGGGGTTCGTTGGCCGGTTCGTCTCGTATTAGACAAAATAGGTGTACTCATTCAATTGGCCCAATTTTGCCAAAAAATTGGCGCATTTTTTTGTTAAATCGTGATTAGTTTCGCCATGGTAACTTGAAATGTTCCCAATTTAAAATACACCCATAGGCAGAAAGTGGACTTTTCCGACGGTATAACATATGTGGGGGTTCGTTGGCCGGTTCTTTTCGTATTAGACAAAATAGGTGTACCCATTCAATTGGCCCATTTTTGCCAAAAAATTAGCGCATTTTTTTGTTAAATCGTGATTAGTTTCGCCATGTTAACTTGAATTGTTTCCCATTTAAAAACACACATAGGCGAAAAGTGGACTTTTCCGACGGTAAAACATATGTGGGGTTTCGTTGGCCGGTTCGTCTCGTGTTAGACAAAAGGTCCGTACCTATTCATTAGGCCCGTTTTTGGGTTTGTTGGTGAATAGCGTTGCCATGGTAACACAAAATGTTCCCAATTTAAAATACACCGATAGGCGGAAAGTGGACTTTTTCGACGGTACATATGTGGGGGTTCGTTGGCCGGTTGGTCTCGTATTAGACAAAAAAAGTGTACCCATTCAATTGGCACATTTTTGCAAAAAAATTGGCGCATTTTTTTGTTAAATCACAATTAGAATCACAATGGTAACTTGAAATTTTCCCAATTTAAAATGCACCCATAGGCGAAAAGGGGACTTTTCCGACGGTATAACATTTGTAGGGGTTCGTTGGCCGGTTTGACTCGTATTAGACAAAATAGGTATATACACCCATTCAATTGACCTATTTTTGCAAAACAACTAGTGCATTTTTTTGTGAAATCGTGATTAGTTTCGCCATGGTAACTTGAAATGTTCCCCATTTATAATACACCCATAGGCGAAAAGTGGACTTTTCCGACGGTATAAAATATGTGGGGGTTCGTTGGCCGGTTCGTCTCGTGTTACACTAAAGGTCCATACCTATTCATTCGGCCCATTTTTGAGTTTGTTGGTTAATAGCGTTGCCATGGTAACACAAAATGTTCCCAATTTAAAATACACCGATAGGCGGAAAGTGGACTTTTTCGACAGTACATGTGTGGGGGTTCGTTGGCCGGTTGGTCTCGTATTAGACAAAAAAGGTGTACCCATTCAATTTGCACATTTTTGCAAAAAAATTAGCGCATTTTTTTTTGTTAAATCGTGATTAGTTTCGCCGTGGTAACTTGAATTGTTTCCCATCTAAAACCACCCATTGGCGGAAAGTGGAATTTTCCGACGGTATAACATATTTGGGGGTTCGTTGGCCGGTTCGTCTTGTATTAGACAAAATAGGTGTACCCATTTAAATGGGCCATTTTTGCAAAAAAATTGGTGCATTTTTTGTTAAATCACAATTAGTGTCACCATGGTAACTTGAAATTTTCCCAATTTAAAATACACCCATAGGCGAAAAGGGGACTTTTCCGACAGTATAACATTTGTGGGGGTTCGCTGGCCGGTTCGACTCGTATTAGACAAAATCGGTATATACACCCATTCATTTGGCCCATTTTTGCAGAACTAGTGCATTTTTTGTGAAATCGTGATTAGTTTTGCCGTGGTAACTTGAATTCTTTCCCATTTAAAAACACACATAGGTGAAAAGTGGACTTTTCCGACGGTATAACATATGTGGGGGTTCATTGGACGGTTGGTCTCGTATTAGACAAAATAGGTGTACCCATTCTATTGGGCCATTTTCGCCAAAGAAATTTGCGCATTTTTTTGTTAAATCGTGATTAGTTTTGCCATGGTAACTTGAAATGTTCCCCATTTATAATACACTCATAGGCGAAAAGTGGACTTTTCCGACGGTATAAAATATGTGGGGGTTCGTTGGCCGGTTCGTCTCGTGTTACACTAAAGGTCCATACCTATTCATTTGGCCCATTTTTGGGTTTGTTGGTGAATAGCGTTGCCATGGTAACAGAAAATGTTCCCAATTTAAAATACACCGATAGACGGAAAGTGGACTTTTTCGACGGTACATATGTAGGGGTTCGTTGGCCGGTTGGTCTCGTATTAGACAAAAAAGGTGTACCCATTTAATTGGCCCATTTTCGGCCAAAAAATTAGCAATTTTTTTTGTTAAATTGTGATTAGTTTCGCCGTGGTAACTTGAATTGTTTCCCATTTAAAACCACCCATTGGCGGAAAGTGGAATTTTCCGACGGTATAACATATGTGGGGGTTCGTTGGCTGGTTCGTCTTGTATTAGACAAAATAGGTGTACCCATTTAATTGGCCCATTTTTGCAAAAAAATTGGCGCATTTTTTGTTAAATCACAATTAGCGTCACCATGGTAACTTGAAATTTTCCCAATTTAAAATACACCCATAGGCGAAAAGGGGACTTTTCCGACAGTATAACATTTGTGGGGGTTCGCTGGCCGGTTCGACTCGTATTAGACAAAATAGGTATATACACCCATTCAATTGGCCCATTTTTGCAGAACAACTAGTGCATTTTTTTGTGAAATCGTGATTAGTTTCGCCATGGTAACTTGAAATGTTCCCCATTTAAAATCACCCATAGGGGTAAAGTGGACATTTCCGACGGTATAACATATGTGGGGGTTCGTTGGCTGGTTCGTCTAGTGTTAGACTAAAGGTCCGTACCTATTCATTTGGCCCACTTTTGAGTTTGTTGGTGAATAGCGTTGCCATGGTAACACAAAATGTTCCCAATTTAAAATACACCGATAGGCGGAAAGTGGACTTTTTCGACGGTACATATGTGGGGGTTTGTTGGCCGGTTGGTCTCGTATTAGACAAAAAAGGTGTACCCATTCAATTGGCACATTTTTGCAAAAAAATTAGCGCATTTTTTTTGTTAAATTGTGATTAGTTTCGCCGTGGTAACTTGAATTGTTTCCCATTTAAAACCACCCATTGGCGGAAAGTGGAATTTTCCGACGGTATAACATATGTGGGGGTTCGTTGGCTGGTTCGTCTTGTATTAGACCAAATAGGTGTACCCATTCAATTAACCAATTTTTGCAAAAAAATTGGCGCATTTTTTGTTAAATCACAATTAGTGTCACCATGGTAACTTGAAATGTTCCCAATTTAAAATACACCCATAGGCGAAAAGGGGACTTTTCCGACAGTATAACATTTGTGGGGGTTCGCTGGCCGGTTCGACTCGTATTAGACAAAATCGGTATATACACCCATTCATTTGGCCCATTTTTGCAGAACTAGTGCATTTTTTGTGAAATCGTGATTAGTTTTGCCGTGGTAACTTGAATTTTTTCCCATTTAAAAACACACATAGGTGAAAAGTGGACTTTTCCGACGGTATAACATATGTGGGGGTTCATTGGACGGTTGGTCTCGTATTAGACAAAATAGGTGTACCCATTCTATTGGGCCATTTTCGCCAAAGAAATTTGCGCATTTTTTTGTTAAATCGTGATTAGTTTTGCCATGGTAACTTGAAATGTTCCCCATTTATAATACACTCATAGGCGAAAAGTGGACTTTTCCGACGGTATAAAATATGTGGGGGTTCGTTGGCCGGTTCGTCTCGTGTTACACTAAAGGTCCATACCTATTCATTTGGCCCATTTTTGGGTTTGTTGGTGAATAGCGTTGCCATGGTAACAGAGAATGTTCCCAATTTAAAATACACCGATAGACGGAAAGTGGACTTTTTCGACGGTACATATGTAGGGGTTCGTTGGCCGGTTGGTCTCGTATTAGACAAAAAAGGTGTACCCATTTAATTGGCCCATTTTCGGCCAAAAAATTAGCAATTTTTTTTGTTAAATTGTGATTAGTTTCGCCGTGGTAACTTGAATTGTTTCCCATTTAAAACCACCCATTGGCGGAAAGTGGAATTTTCCGACGGTATAACATATGTGGGGGTTCGTTGGCTGGTTCGTCTTGTATTAGACAAAATAGGTGTACCCATTTAATTGGCCCATTTTTGCAAAAAAATTGGCGCATTTTTTGTTAAATCACAATTAGTGTCACCATGGTAACTTGAAATTTTCCCAATTTAAAATACACCCATAGGCGAAAAGGGGACTTTTGCGACAGTATAACATTTGTGGGGGTTCGCTGGCCGGTTCGACTCGTATTAGACAAAATAGGTATATACACCCATTCAATTGGCCCATTTTTGCAGAACAACTAGTGCATTTTTTTGTGAAATCGTGATTAGTTTCGCCATGGTAACTTGAAATGTTCCCCATTTAAAATCACCCATAGGGGTAAAGTGGACATTTCCGACGGTATAACATATGTGGGGGTTCGTTGGCTGGTTCGTCTCGTGTTAGACTAAAGGTCCGTACCTATTCATTTGGCCCACTTTTGAGTTTGTTGGTGAATAGTGTTGCCATGGTAACACAAAATGTTCCCAATTTAAAATACACCGATAGGCGGAAAGTGGACTTTTTCGACGGTACATATGTGGGGGTTCGTTGGCCGGTTGGTCTCGTATTAGACAAAAAAGGTGTACCCATTCAATTGGCACATTTTTGCAAAAAAATTAGCGCATTTTTTTTGTTAAATTGTGATTAGTTTCGCCGTGGTAACTTGAATTGTTTCCCATTTAAAACCACCCATTGGCGGAAAGTGGAATTTTCCGACGGTATAACATATGTGGGGGTTCGTTGGCTGGTTCGTCTTGTATTAGACCAAATAGGTGTACCCATTCAATTAACCAATTTTTGCAAAAAAATTGGCGCATTTTTTGTTAAATCACAATTAGCGTCACCATGGTAACTTGAAATGTTCCCAATTTAAAATACACCCATAGGCGAAAAGGGGACTTTTCCGACAGTATAACATTTGTGGGGGTTCGCTGGCCGGTTTGACTCGTATTAGACAAAATAGGTATATACACCCATTCAATTGCCGCATTTTTGCAGAACAACTAGTGCATTTTTTTGTGAAATCGTGATTAGTTTCGCCATGGTAACTTGAAATGTTCCCCATTTATAATACACCCACAGGCGAAAAATTGACTTTTCCGACAGTATAAAATATGTTGGGGTTCGTTGGCCGGTTTGTCTCGTGTTACACTAAAGGTCCGTACCTATTCATTTGGCCCATTTTTGGGTTTGTTGGTGAATACCATTGCCATGGTAACACAAATGTTCCCAATTGAGATCACGACAAGCCAAAATTAGTATTTGATGTGTTTGTGTGGCAGATCTGCTATGGAATCATTTACGGGATGGGCGCCAAGTGTTTGGGGGAACAAATGGGCGTGGAGGAGGACGACGCCGCTCGCTACATTGACAGCTTCAAGGCCAGATACAAGGGTATGTGCCATTACATTAGGTACACCTTTTATGTAGACATTGTTTGATGATGTCATCAATAGGTACAAGTGTGACATGCATGTGGTACCACCTGTGTTGTAGCTCAGAAAATCAATTCCAAATTGCAATTTTTATTAAATTCAGTCCTAAATCGATTCATCATTTTTGAAAATTGTTTTAAAAAAAATGTTAAAATGTATATATTTTTTGCAAATTGTTTTAAATACTTTTTCAGATTGAAACAACTATTATTAATTATGTATATATGTGTGTGTGCATATATATATATATATATATATATATATATATATATATATACATACATACATACATATTCTATATATTCATTATAATATATATTAATAATAATAATGTAAATAATATATATATTAGTAATAATAATATATATTTAAATAAGATATTTAAATAATATCAATGAAATATATATATATACTATATATATAGCTATATATATATATACATCTCTATATATATATTATTGTATATAATAATATATAGCTGTATATATATCATTATTTAAATTTTTATTAAATTCAGTTCTAAATCGATTCATCATTTTTGAATTTTTTTTTTTTAAATTGTTAAAATGTATGTTTTTTTGCAAATTGTTTTAAATACATTTTCGGATTGAAACAACTATTATTAATTATGGAAATATGTGTGTATGCATATATATATTATATATATATATATATACATATTCTATATATTCATTATAGTATATATCAATAATAATGTATATATTTAAATAAGATATTTAAATAATAACAATGAAATATGTATATACTATATATATATATATATATATATATATATATATATATATATAGCTATATATATATATATATATATGTATATCTTTATGTATATATTATTATATATAATAATATATAGCTGTATATATATAAATATCATTATTCAAATATATATTATTATTACCAAGACATATTTTATTAATATAGATACGGTATATTATAATGAATGTATAGAAAATGGATGGATGGATAATGAATATATATATTATCATTAATATATATACTACTATTATTGATAATATATATAAATTATTAATATGAATATATTTTATGTATATATACATATATTTTAATATATATTATTATTAATATTTATATATAATTATTATTATTACATATATATTTTATAACAATTATATATGTATGTATATAACATTTCTTGTTTTTGAACACTGACTTTTTTCAGTGTGGGCTCTGAACCGAAGATGTTGTGGTTTGTGCAGCAGCCCTTTGAGACACTTGTGATTTAGGGCTATATAAATTAACATTGATTGATATACATTAATAATACTTTACATATATGTATGTATATATATAAATATATATATACACATGCATATATATATATATATATATACAGTATATATATATACATATATATATATATATATATATATACACACACACACACACACTACAGCATGGCGTAGTTGGTAGAGTGGCCGTGCCAAATACCTGCGGGTTACAGGTTTGCTCTTACCATCCAAATCACTGCCGTTGTGTCCTTGGGCAGGACACTTCACCCTTTCCCCCGGTGCCGCTCACACTGGTGAATGAATGATGAATGATAGGTGGTGGTCGGAGGGGCCTTAGGCGCAGACTGGCAGCCACGCTTCCGTCAAGTCTACCCCAGGGCAGCTGTGGCTATGAAAGTAGCTTACCACCACCAGGTGTGAATGAATGATGGCTTCTCACTTGTCTGTGAAGCTCTTTGAGTGCCTAGAAAAGCGCTATGTAAATCGAACCCATTATTATATATATTCTTTTTTATTTTAGTATGCCAACATGAATGCTGGATGTTGTTTTTGCTAGTTAATTAGTGTGAAATAGAGGTTAGACTGCCAGGTGTGTTGACATATGTTACTTTGTGTGTTGGTGTAGGGGTCAACTCCTTCCTCAGAGACACGGTGAAGAAATGCATGAAGGAGGGTTATGTTCACACGCTGGCAGGACGTCGCAGATACCTTCCTGCCATCACACACGCCAACCCTCACCTGAAAGCCCATGTAACACTTCCTGTTGTGCGCGCACCTGTAACACTTCCTGTTGTGTGCACGCCTGTAACACTTCCTGTTGTGTGCACATCTGTAACACTTCCTGTTGTGTGCACATCTGTAACACTTCCTGTTGTGTGCACGCCTGTAAAACTTCCTGTTGTGTGCACGCCTGTAACATTTCTTGTTGTACTACCTATTGTGTTCACGCCTGTAACATTTCCTGTTGTACTACCTATTGTGTGCACGCCTGTAACATTTCCTGTTGTACTACCTATTGTGTTCACGCCTGTAACACTTCCTGTTGTGTGAACGCCTGTAACACTTCCTTCCTACAGTGTGTGTTGTAACGAGATTTTTCACTTCTTGCATGTGTCAAAGTACTTTGTGACGTGTCATTGTCACCCACCCACTCACCCTCTCACAGGCACAGCGTCAGGCAGTCAACTCCACAGTGCAGGGATCTGCTGCAGACATTGTCAAGATGGCCACTGTCAACATCCACAGGAGACTACGTCTCACTTACCCCACTGCACCTCTCTCTCACCAGCATAACCACTCAGGTGATACACACACTTAGATAACACAAACACACACACACTCACTCAGGGACCACACACTCAGGTAACACACACAGATACACACTGAGGTAACACACTCAGATACACACTGAGGTAACACACACTCAGGAAACACATTCAGATAACACACACACACACTCACTCACTCAGGGACCACACACTCAGGTAACACACAAACACACACTAAGATAACACATTCAGATAACAGACACTCACTCAGGGACCACACACTCAGGTAACACACAAAAACACACTAAGATAACACATTCAGATAACACACACACACTCACTCACTCAGGGACCACACACAAATACATACTCAGGAAACACACAAACACACACACGGTCACACATTTAGATCACACACACACTCACTCACTCAGGTAACAGACACTCAGGTAACACACACTCACTCAGGTAACAGACACTCAGGTAACACACACACACTCACTCAGGATACACACACTCACTCAGGAAAGATACACACTTACTCATGTAACATACCTTCAGGTAACACTCACTCAGGTAACGCATACATTCAGTCAGGTAACACACACTCACACACAAACTCACTCAGGTAGCACACTCAGAAAACACAAACACACACGGTCACTCAGGTAACACACATTCACACACACACTCACTCAGGTAACACACACTCAGGAAACACACGGTCACTCAGGTAACACACATTCACACAGACACACACACACACACACTCACGCAGGTAACACACACACTCAGGTAAGATACACACTCACTCAGGGACCACACACTCAGGTAACACACACAGATACATACTCAGCAAACACACACACACGGTCACACATTTAGATCACACACACTCACTTAGGTAACAGACACTCAGGTAACACACACACACTCAGGTAACACCCATTCAGGTAACACTCACCCAGGTAACGCACACATTCAGTCAGGTAACACACACACTCACACACACAAACTCATTCAGGTAACACCCTCAAAAAACACACAAACACACACGGTCACTCAGGTAACACACAGTCACACACACACTCACTCAGGTAACACACACTCAGGAAACACACAAACACACACGGTCACTCAGGTAACACACATTCACACACACACACACACTCACGCAGGTAACACACACACACACACTCAGGATACACACACACTCACTCAGGTAAGATACACACTCACTCAGGGACCACACACTCAGGTAACACACACAGATACATACTCAGCAAACACACAAACACACACACGGTCACACATTTAGATCACACACACTCACTTAGGTAACAGACACTCAGGTAACACACACACACTCACTCAGGATACACACACACTCACTCAGGTAACATACACACTCACTCAGGTAACACACATTCAGGTAACACTCACCCAGGTAACGCACACACTCACACACACAAACTCATTCAGGTAACACACTCAAAAAACACACACGGTCACTCAGGTAACACACAGTCACACACACACTCACTCAGGTAACACACACTCAGGAAACACACAAACACACACGGTCACTCAGGTAACACACATTCACACACACAACACACACACACACACACACACACTCACGCAGGTAACACACCCACACAAACTCAGGTAACACACCCACACACACTCAGGTAACACACATTTAGAACACACTTTGGTAACACCCATACACTCACTCAGGTAA
>NC_084611.1:51754278-51811778 GCF_033978795.1 Nerophis ophidion | reverse complement strand
TACAAACAAAAATACATATACTGTACATTTACTGTACAAACATTCATATACACATTCTGTTCTTATACAAGTACATATACATGCACATAATCATGTTTCATCAACGTAGTTGCCCTAGGGTAAACTGGGTAACAAGGCATATTGACAGAGCTTAAACCATTGTTACTATAACAATCTACATGATTAATATAGGTTGCCTCTCTCTCTTCCCTTTCATCTTTCAATATTTTTTTTCTTTTAATTTTTTTTTTTAAATTATCTTTCTAGCTATCATTATGTATACTTATTGTTGCATTTGAACAACTGTATTGTTAATAGAGGTAAACTATTGGTTTTGTTCATGATCAATAGCGCTTTTTCTATTGGTATTTGTATTGCTCCAGTTTTAGTGTAAAAATGCTCATTGTCATTATTATTTTTTTATTTCGCTAACTGCTTATTTGCTATCACTTTTACGATCATATTTGTACATATTATGTATGTGCTGGTGTTGTTCTATTGTTGTTGTATTTGCTGTTGTTTTTGTCTCTCTGTCCAATCCCCCTCTCATCCCCACAATTTCCCCCTCTGTCTTCCTTTTTTTTTCTCTTTCTATCCCCTCCTGCTCTGGCCCGGCTGCACCAAATGATAATATAAATACATTTAATAAAGTCAAATTCAAATAAGGCAACAAGAGAAGTATCCTACACTTCTCTTTTGTAAAGTAAATCTGAACAGCCGATATGGGCACCTACATCAACTATATGATCTGCCTGAGAAGCTGGACAGGACAAAAAAAATAATACTCTTATTTCATAAAAAAATTTTTTTACAAAAATTGTGCAAGTAAAAAAAAAAAATTCAACAAAAGTTTTTCAATTAAAAAAAATCAGTTTAAAAATAAATTGCAAGAAAAAGTTAAATTCCATTTAAGAAAAGACAGATTAAAAATGTTTTTTTTCTTCAATGAAAATAATCTCTGTTTTCTCGGTAGGTGGCACAGATGGTGAAGCGAGAGATGGAGAGCGCGGTGAAACTTTACGTGAAGCTGAAAGTGAAAGTAAAAGTGGGACCCAGCTGGGGGAACCTGCAGGACTTGGACATTTAATGTACTGTCACACACAGGTTCGATCCCCAACCTGCACCCCAACACCCAGCCAGCATATTTATACTAATATTTTTAATTACTGCTGAAGAATGAACTTGCACTACAAGAGTGAAAGATAATATTTATTCATGTTGTTTGACAGCAGTCATGTGACATTTAGTCGATGTTTTCTCCTACAAGAGACATTTTGCAGCAAATAAAACAAAGTGAAAGTCTGTTTGTGCAACACAAATGTATTTGTGTGTCTGTATTTCAATGTGTGTGTTCTAGGTTGTCCCTATTGGGATTTGTCTCTGGGCAAAAAAACATCTCTGTCCGTATTCCCTCGATTGTTGTTTTTTCGCTACCGTTTCTGCCATTAGAGTTGTGTATGCAGATGTGTGTAGTGTTGTCATCACATTACTGACATGGACGTCCATTAGACATGTTCTAAACTCCGTCACCAACAGCGCCGACTAGTGGCGAGTACCAAGAGAGGCGAGGTGACGGTACAGACCCAAGTTGGGGTTGCTGCGTGGACACACAACTCTTACACGGCAGCTGGGTCACAAAAGGCTCGTGCAAACAGACAGCCAATCAGAGTTCCTGCCTTCACACTAATCTGATTACAGACTTATTTTTTACCCACACAGATTCTTTTACACAACTCTAATGGCAGAAACGTAGCAAAAAGTCACAGCTAGAAAGACAGTCAATCAGGGATCCTGCTTCACACACAACTCTTAGAAACATTGCTTTACACATACACACATCTGAATACATGTACACAACTTAGCGGCAGAAAGGTAGCAACATGCCATGTGTAAACAGTTAATCTGGGTTCTTGCTTCACCCAAATCTGATTACAGAAACACATTTTCATGCGCAGACACAAATTGCTTTACACATACACATCTAAACACAAACAATTCTTTCAAGGCAGAAACTTTGCAAAAATTAGGGTTTCTGTTTCACATAAATCTGAATACACATACAGAACTAACTGTTTACACATGACATGTTGCTACCTTTCTGCTGTTAATCAGCATTCCTGCTTCACCCAAATCTGATTACAGACATAAATTGCTTTACATATACAAACACCTAAATACAAACAATGCGTTAACAGACAATCAGGGTTTCTGTTTCACATAAATCTGACTACACATACACAACGGCAGAAAGATAGCAACATGTCACGTGTAAACAGTTAATCAGGGTTCCTGCTTCACCCAAATGTGATTACAGACACACATTTTCCTACGCGCACACAACTTAAGCCACAAATTGTTTTACACATACACACATCTAAACAATTCTTTCAAGGCAGAAACTTAGCAAAAATCATGTGTAAGGCAATTAGGGTTTCTGTTTCACATAAATCGGAATACAAGTACACAACTCTAACTGTTTACACATGACATGTTGCTACCTTTCTGCTGTTAATCACCATTCCTGCTTCACCCAAATCTGATTACAGACATAAATTGCTATACACATACAAACACCTAAATACAAACAATTCTTTAAAGGCAGAAACTCAGCAAAAATCAGGTGTTAACAGACAATCAGGGTTTCTGTTTCACATAAATCAGACTACACGTACACAACTTAACGGCAGAAAGGTAGCAACATGTCATGTGTAAACAGTTAATCAGGTTCCTGCTTCACCCAAATCTGATTACAGACACACATTTTCATACGGGCACACAACTTGAGACACAAATTGCTTTACACATTCACACATCTAAACACAAACAATTCTTTCAAGGAAGAGACAGTTATCAAAAATCAGGTGTTAACAGACAATCAGGGTTTCTGTTTCACATAAATCTGACTACACGTACATAACTTAACGGCAGAAAGGTAGCAACATATCATGTGTAAACAGTTAATCAGGTTCCTGCTTCACCCAAATCTGATTACAGACACACATTTTCATACGCACACACAACTTGATACACAAATTGCTTTACACATACAAACACCTAAATACAAACAATTCTTTCAAGGCAGAAACTTAGCAAAAATCTGGTGTTAACAGACAATCAGGGTTTCTGTTTCACATAAATACGAATACACCTACACAACTTTAACGGCAGAAAGGTAGCAACATGCCATGTGTTAACAGTTAATCGGGGTTCCTGCTTCACCCAAATCTGATTACGGACACATTTTCATACACGCACACAACTTAAGACAAAAATTGCTGTACACATACACACATCTAGATACAAACAATTCTTTCAAAGCAGAAACTTAGCAAAAATCACGTGTTACACAATTAGGGTTTCTGTTTCACACAAACTGAATACACGTACACACACCTGAATACACATACACAACCTAAACGGCAGAAAGAGAGCAATTTGTCGCGTTAATCAGGGTCCCTGCTTCACCCAAATCTGATTACAGACACACACATTTGTTTACGTACACACAACTTAAGACACAGATTGCTTTACACGTGCACACAATTCTCTCACTGCAAAACAACAATCGAAGAAATACGGACGGACAAGATAATTTTTCTTCCTCAGACAAATCCTAATACCGACACACTTTAGTTCAACAACACATGAAATGGATTACACACACAGATTGAGACGCGCATTTGCAAATCATTTTGCTGCGATCATGATTCTGTAGAAATTTTGTTTTTTTTCTCCAAGATACGGAAAGTATTCCACAGGACCGCTCATCATGTACACAATACACAGACATTTGGCACGAAGGAAAAGGAGAAAAGTTTAGTGCTGATGCTCAAATGAAAACATGGTTGATAAGTGCCTTGTGTTTTGAATCAAACAACGGCGGCATGTCACTGGGAGTCCAAGTCATACTTCTGAGAGGCTCAGAGCCACCAAGGAAAAGGCTTTTAATGATCGCGATTAAGGCATCAGCACCGGCGCACATGTACAATTCATCATCAGCACAGAACACGTGCGCACACACGTGCACTTTATGCTACCCAGGAAGTCCATGTTGCTCTGGCCCCGCAAAGCAAACTGTGTGTGTGTGTGTGTGTGTGTGTGTGTGTGTGTGTGTGCGTGCGTGCGTGCGTGCGCTGGGACCACTTCAGAGTGTTTCCACCAGTCCAGTACATGTATGTTACATTGGTGTTGATGAGGAGGAGATGTCAGGTGGTGTGTCCGTGGGGGGAGAAGTAGTACCTGACAGGAGGACCAGGGAGATCTTCGTCCGTGTCGTTCTCGGGAGCAAAGGACACGGTGAGGTCCACGTATTGGCGACCCGCTGTCGGCTTGATAAGTTTTTGCATCCTGTCGGCACAAAACGAAACATTTTAGGGGCTGATTTGCCGAGATACAAACACCATGCGCCTTATTTGAATGAGTATTTTGCTTGTGCTATGCAGGGGCGTCGCCATGGAGACACTCATTTACTGCACATCCATGTTATCATGCTGGGATGTTTTGCCATGTGCAATCTATAAAATGGTGTGTGTTACAGCCAAATACACTTTCTGTCTGTCAAATTGATGACGTCACTAAAGGGGTTGGCTCCAAGGCCAAGTGCCTGTCTATTTAGGGAGGAGTCGGGATCTTGCTCAGGTGTTGCTGAGTAGAGGCGCAGCAGTTTTTGACTGTGCCAGGCTAGTGTTTGTTTGCTCCCGTGTATTATATAAATGTGACTTTATGATATTAAATATTTTTGTTAAACATGGACACAATTTTGGACATCAATTATTAGCTGGCTGCACACGTCTGAACTAGCTTCATTTATATTCGGCAATCAGAAGCAGTAATTGTATAGGACTTTACCGCTACATTTAAGTCAAAAACTGCCTCACCTAAAGGCGAGTTGTTTATTGGGAAGCAACAAGTTGCGAAGCTTGTTTTGGAAGAGGATCACACCTGCCGCTGTCAGTGTTTGATTGGCAGCCGGCGGCGGAAAAAACGGATCGGCGAAGCGGCGGACACATTCCTGCAATCAAGCTCTGCATCGACAGCTCCGAGTCCCACTGGAAAGCAACAGGGTCGCTCATCGGGGACAGCAGCAGCAGCACCTGCAGATCATCCCATCGGACCAAGCCGCGCGCGTGCGTGCCGTGCGTGGAGGAGGACGCGGAGCAGCGTTAAGTGTGGTATGTTTTAGCGGCGCGCCCACTTTAAAAAAATAAAATAAAATAAAAAATGGCCATTGTTAAATTGTGTGCACACAAATATTAAAACATCCAATTTATTGGTGACTATTTGACTTGACTTACGCGTGGGTTGACAAACTTTGACTTTTCCAAATGGAGGAGCTGGGAGTACACGCATGCGCTGATGAACATAAACAGCCACAAGGGGACACTGTGGCTGAACGTGACAATGTTGGACAAGGGGTTGAAGGGAAAAAACGTGTGGTAAAAATGACACCAAAAGCTGTAGGTCACAAAATTTAAAGTTTGCACGGGGAAAGAAAATCAAAGTTGCAAAGACTCTCATTACTAAAAGAGGGGGTCATTGCTGTGATAAATGACGAAACACGTTCACATGAACTAAAGGAAGAATTTAGCAGGTTTATGGATTTATATCATGAAATTTGAAAAGTGCACATAACTTTGTTGTCTCTGTTGCCAGAATATGAGAGTACTAAACACGAGACATGGTACAAAGCAAAAATTTTGAATTTTAATGGTTTTATTGAAAAGGTTGACAGGTTGATGTGTTTTAAAGATGATGATGATGAGGTTGAAAACAAGGGTTCTGTTGTTGATGGTTTTGAAAATGAAAGTGTACAACCCCACGACAGCATTTCAAATGTTCCATCTATTGTCTTATCAAAGGTCATTCAATCCACAGTCTCAAACAAAAGCAAAATGTCTTCCACTTCTTCTGCTCGCATAATAGCAGAGGCAGATAAGGCAGCACTTGTCGCCCGTGCTATTGCTTTAAAAGAGATCCATACATTGGAGGCGCAGGCAGCAGCTCTAAAGAGGGAACAAGATGAGCAGGCAGCAGCTCTAAAGAGGAAACAAGATGAGCAGGCAGCAGCTCTAAAGAGGGAACGGGAGGAACAAGCAGAGGCCATAAGGAGACAAAAGGAACAAATGGTGTTGGATGCTGAAATAGCAGCCCACAATGCTAAATTGTCTGTCCTCCATGAAGCCAGTGTTTCTGGCAGAAGCCAAAAGTCTGATGGAATGGAGTCCTATTACAGGCAAGGGAAAAAAACTAAAAAAATGCCTACCCCGCCTGTACAACAACTTCAGCCATCTGTTAAAGCTGCTCCTTCAGAGCTTCACACAGCCAAGAATGCCCCAAACAAGGTCCATTCACACCCTCAACCAAACAACCAACCACTTCGCTCATCAACTTTGGATCCTGTGGAAAACCAATCAAGGCAAAATTTACCTCAAGCATTTCAATCATTTCAAGGCAACACAATACCAGGTGAACTCCACACTGTATTACAGAGGCAAAATGAAATGATGGCACTCCTGGTTCAATCACAAACCTCCCAATTACTTCCACACAGACAAATTCCGTTTTTTGAAGGTGACCCATTGCTGTTTCAGGCTTTCATAAAAGCTTTTGAATATTGTATAGACGCAAAAACCAATGATCGTGGTGACTGCTTATACTATCTGGAGCAGTTTACCAAAGGACAGCCCAGAGAGTTGGTGCGTAGTTGCCTCTACATGCCTACAGAGAGAGGCTATGCTACAGCAAAACGCCCACTAAGGGAACACTTTGGAAATCCTTCAAAAATAACAGCAGCCTACCTGGACAAAATTAAGGCCTGGCCAAACATCAAGTCTGAGGATGTAAAAAATCTCCAAGCTTTTGCACTGTACTTGCGAGAATGCTCCAATGCCATGGATGAGCTGCAGTACTTGGACGAGCTCAACATGCCAGCTTGCATGAAGATGCTCATACAAAAGCTTCCATACAAAGTAAGAGACCAGTGGAGAGGAAAAGCAGCCGACATTGTTGACCAACAAAAGCGACGTGCTTGTTTCACATACATTGTTAAATTTATTGATCAGCAGGTCAGAATTGCTTCAGATCCTGTCTTTGGCGACATTCAGGACATCCCTCAAAATAAAACAATAACCAAACCCAAGCCTATACATCAAAGCAAATCACAGTTCAGAAGGAACAGTTTCGCAACTCATGTGACAGTTGCCACTAGACCTAAACCGGCTCCACACCTCGATACATTTGTGAATACCTCCTGTCTTTACTGTAAAAGTGAACATGCATTGGAGCACTGTCCGATACTGGAAAATAAGGCACACAGGGAAAAGCTTGACTTTTTAAAGGAAAAAGGCCTGTGTTTTGGTTGCCTGTGCACAGGGCACCTGAGCAAGAGTTGCGACAGGCGCATCACTTGCTCTTACTGCAACAAGACGCATCCCAAAGTGCTACATATTGACAGGAGGCATCTGGAAAGTGGAGAAAATAGCCAACTTCCAAAGGTAAAAGCAGATATTTGCACTACATAATCTACTTGTGGCCATACAGGGGCTGGCAAATATGGAATTTTACCTATCCTACCCGTTCAAGTGAAGTACTCAAACGGCAGCAAGATAGTCCAGACATATGCTTTCCTAGATCCAGGAAGCACAGGGACCTTCTGTTCTGAACAATTGGTAAACAGGCTGAACACAGAAGGCCGAAAAACAAAAATCCACTTGCGCACCATGGGGCACAGTAAGGTCTGGAAATCTCTGAGCTTACTTGTAGTAAGTTTTTTGAGCTTCCTGATGTCTTCACTCAAAGGCAGATGCCCGTGTACACAAACAATCTGATTAGTGAGGCAGAACTTGATAAGTGGCCTTACCTCCAAGGCATCAAAATTCCTCGGATAACTGCCGACGTTGACCTGTTAATTGGTACCAACGCCTCCAAGTTAATAGAACCACGGGAGGTGATTAACAGCCACGAAGATGGACCTTATGCTGGCAGAACCCTATTGGGGTGGGTAATTAATGGGCCATTACAAGGCAATCACACGCATAATGGGAGCCCCACAGTTACTGTTAACCGCACAATTGTTAACAGTTTGGAGGAACTGCTTATGAACCAGTACATGCATGATTTCAATGAGCACGGTTCCAAAGATCAAGAGGATATGTCAAAAAAGGGAAAGAAGCCCAAGATAGAGAAGCCCAGCAGGAAGACATCAAAAAGAAAACGGAGCGCAGATGACAGTGACGATGAAAGAAAAGTCAGTCGAATGCGAACAATACGCCAGGCAGTCTCCAAGGCCGTGTCGAAACAGCGGGAAATCCTTCTGGGTGACGGAGGCCGTGAGGATGAACAGCAGGATGACCCAGAGGAAGCTTACCTGGATCCTGATGAGTCTGGCAGTGATGAAGACTTCATGGTGGAAGATGACGAAGACAGCGACTATGGCAAGTCTAAAAAGAGAAGAGTTCCCCGAAAGAGGAGGAAGAAAACGACCCCAAGAGTCCTTTGGGAGAAGAAGAGGAGGAAACTGAGAAGAAGAAAAGCTCTCCTACCGCCAAGGTGACGAAGTAAGCTGATGGCAAGGAGTAGGAAAAGAAGACAGCTACAGTCTACATGTACTGTTGGTAATAGATCACCAGTATTGGATGTGCATAAGGAAATGCAGGCTGTGAATGTGAAGGCATGGAGTAAAATAACTGCATTATTGCAAAAGGGAACATAAAACCCTAAGAGTGTTTCTTTTAGTATTATGGCTCTATTTTTGTTTTATTTATTTCAAATTGAATTGCTCTGTTCATCACGCCAGTAGCAATTAGGGGCTGGTGTGTTAGAGCCAAATACACTTTCTGTCTGTCAAATTGATGACGTCACTAAAGGGGTTAGCTCCAAGGCCAAGTGCCTGTCTATTTAGGGAGGAGTCAGGATCTTGCTCAGGTGTTGCTGAGTAGAGGCACAACAGTTTTTGACTGTGCCAGGCTAGTGTTTGTTTGCTCCCGTGTATTTTCTGTTTTTGTACAAAGTGTGTTATATAAATGTGACTTTATGATATTAAATATTTTTGTTAAACATGGACACAATTTTGGACATCAATTATTAGCTGGCTGCACACGTCTGAACTAGCTTCATTTATATTCGGCAACCAGTAGCAGTAATTGTATAGGACTTTACCGCTACAGCGTGTGATTTACCAAGACTGCACGTGCAACTGACAAGTGGTGCAGACATCCTCATTTAAATGAGTATTTTGCGTGTACTATGCGGTGCGTCGCCATGGAGACACTCATTTACTACACATCCATGTTATCATGCTGGGATGTTTTGCCATGTGCAATCAATAAAATGGCGTGTGATTTACCAAGACTGCACGTGCAACTGACAAGTGGTGCAGACATCCCTATTTAAATGAGTATTTTGCGTGTACTATGCGGTGCGTCGCCATGGAGACACTCATTTACTACAAATCCATGTTATCATGCTGGGATGTTTTGCCATGTGCAATCTATAAAATGGCGTGTGATTTACCAAGACTGCACGTGCAACTGACAAGTGGTGCAGACATCCTTATTTAAATGAGTATTTTGCGTGTACTATGCGCTGCGTCGCCATGGAGACACTCATTTACTGCACATTCATGTTACCATGCTGTGATGTTTTGCCATGTGCAATCTATAAAATAGTGTGTGCTATTAGTGGGCGTGTGATTTACAAAGACTGCACGTGCAACTAACAAGTGGTGCAGACCACCTTATATGAATGAGTATTTTGCATCTACTACTTTTTATGGGCATTTCACAAGCGGTCCTGCAATGCGTCTACATTACGCTTTCCCCGCGTAATACGCTAAAATGCAAACATCAAGAAGTGTTTTTTCATATAAGAAATATTTTAATTAGATATATGTGAAAAAAACAGACGCCATTAAAAAAATAAAAGGACACCACAAGATCATTTTTAACTAAAACATTTTTTAAGGTCCTGCTGTCTGTGCCCTTGACCTCTGGCCGGTGGTCGCCGTACTGTGAAGATGGTGCCGGGTGTCCGAATCAGTCAGTTTTAGGTGTAACTGTCCGCCCGATTGTAGCTGAGATAGGCGCCAGCGCCCCCCGCGACCCCAAAAGGGAATAAGCGGTAGGAAATGGATGGATGTACAAAATGAGCTACAGAGCTAGCCTGAAAACGTTAGCATGCGCACATTAAATTGCTAACAATGGCATATTAACAGTTAGCACGTCTCACACGTCAATTAACACGGCTGTAAGGTGTATGGCTTCAGAAATAGAGAAAAAAGTGTAAAATTAGATGAAAAAGTTACCATGCTTAAGTTAGCTAGCTAGCATGCTATCATTTGCATGCTAAAAGTTAACAAGTGTCAGATACCAAGTTAAATGACCCTGGGGTAAATGGTTGCAAAACTGGCTCAAAAAGTTAGCATGCTAGCCAGCTAACGTACTCTGAATGGTAACATTTAGAGTATGCCCATCGCTGCTAACGAGACCTTTCCGACGGTATAACATATGTGGGGGTTCGTTGGCCGGTTCGTCTCGTATTAGACGAAAGGGTTCGCCATTATAAAAGGTGTGTCCCCATTCAACTGCCCCATTATTTTTGTTTATTCGTGAATAGCGTCGCCATGGTAGAACGAAATGTTCAAAACTTAAAATACGGCCATCGGTGCTAACGAGACCTTTCCGACGGTATAACATATGTGGGGGTTCGTTGGCTGGTTCGTCTCGTATTAAACGAAAGGGTTCGCCATTATAAAAGGTGTGTCTCCATTCAACTGGCCCGTTGTTTTTGTTTATTCATGAATAGCGTCGCCATGGTAGAACGAAACGTTCAAAACTTAAAATACGCCCATCGGCGCGAACAAGACCTTTCCGACGGTATGGCATATGTGGGGGTTCGTTGGCCGTTTCAACCTGTATTATACAAAAGGTGCGTACAAATTAAATCGGCCCATTTTTTGGGTTGTTCGTGAATAGCCTTGCCATGGTAACACGAAATGGTCCCAATTTAGATTTCCGCCACCATCGCGAACGAAACCTTTCCAAAGGTACAACATATGTGGGGGTTCATTGGTCGGTTCGACTTTTATTAGACGAAGGGGTACGCCATTATAAAGGTGGGTCCCCAATCAATTGGCCCATTTTTTGGTTTATTGGTGAATAGCGTCGCCATGATAGAACGAAATGTTCATAACTTAAAATACGCCCATTGAAGCGACTGAGACCTCTCCGACGGTGTAACATATGTGGGGGTTCGTTGGCCGGTTCGACTCGTATTAGACGAAAGGTGCTTACCCATTAAATCGGCCCATTTTTTGGGTTGTTCGTGAATAGCGTTGCCATGGTAACACGAAATGTTCCCAATTTCGATTTCTGCTATCGGCGCGAATGACACCTTTCCGACGGTATAACATATGTGGGGGTTCTTTGGCCGGTTCGTCTCGCATTAGACGAAAGGGTTCGCCATTATAAATGTGCGTTCCCATTCAATTGGCCCATTTTTTTTTTTTTTATATTTGTGAATAGCGTCGCCACGGTAGAAACAAATGTTTGTAACTTCAAATACGCCCATCGGGGCGACCGAGACCTTTCCGACGGTATAACATATGTGGGGGTTCGTTGGCCGGTTCGACTTGTATTAGACAAAAGATGCGTACTACCCATTAAATGGGTTGTTTGTGGATAGCGTTGCCATGGTAACACAAAATGTTCCCAATTTAGATGTCTGCCATCGGCGCAAATGAGACCTTTCCGACAGTATAACATATGTGGGGGTTCGTTGGCCATTTCGACCTGTATTAAACAAAAGGTGCGTACCCATTAAATCGGCCCATTTTCTGGGTTTTTCGTGAATAGTGTTGCCATGGTAACACGAAATGTTCCCAATTTAGATTTTGGCGTGAACGAGACCTTTCCGACGGTATACGCGGGGGTTCGTTGGCCGGTTCGACTCGTATTAGCAGGGATGGGAATTTTGGCGCCGCAGGGTCATTTATACAGGCATGTGGTTTTTCCGTCTAAAGTCGGAATTCCGTCTTTTTTAATCTCGGTGGAAAAAAAAAAAATTATCTTCCGTTTTTTTTCCCGACCCTAAGTAAAGATTCGTTTACTTGCCGATTCGTCTTTTGTAATCGAGACGTAGCTTATATTACCCCGTAGTTGATTGGTTGATATGTTCCTTGTGACCGACCAATCAGGACATCTGTTATGAATGATGACGTCATTACCGCCATTTTCCAAATGTAAACGATGTCGGTTCTCGAGACAAAGGACGCTTCACGAGTCAAAGAAATTGATAAACATGTAAAAAATAAGTACTACCAGCACAAACAACGCTCCCGACCGGATCCTTAGCCGGGGCTGCCTCTTTGCGACCTGGGAGATAGATCCCTCGTCCCCGAACTGTGTGCCGAGGTAAAGTGGACATTACAGTGCTGGCGTTAACACCACAACCTGAAATGTGGACATTTAATGTTCCATAATGTTAGATAAACAACGCCCTCGGTCATTACGGTGAAGCAGTGTATGTATGTCTGATTCAATGCTAACTGTTAAGCTAACTGCCCAGTTGGCTAACGCAAAAAAGCCACAAGCAAATATTACTGGTGTTTGACCTCAATGCGAAATAGTTTAACAATACTTGATAATCACGGAAAAATATGCGCGTTAACGAGCGACATATCTCTTGAATGAAATGGCCATGTGTTTGTCGTATATGTAATGATTGGTGAGTTACATGCCAGCATCCTCCTCAGCCAGCTCTGCCTCAACACCAACCAAAACAGCCAGCGTCACAACTCCACTCAGTCCCCCTGATTCTCAAAAAAAGAGGTGTCAGGTCAGCCCAAGCAGTAAGGAGAGTTGGACAAATGTATTGTGCTTCAACTGCAAGAAATATATCTGCAAAGAACACACTAAAAGTGTCACTTTTTCCCACACTTGCATGTAAACACACACATACACATGCAAGTTCTTGCACACAGAGACTTTTACTCTGATTTTGTTTTTTATTAGTTTTGGAACCAGCAATCTATTTCTATTGGTTAGATTAGCTTGATCGGTTGTTTGTTTGATGTTGAAGTTCTGTTGCTGAAAAAAATACTTTTTAGTCTTTTTCTTGAAGTAAATATACATAGGTCGAAATTGACCCGTAACATCATAGATGTTACTATAGTTAAATTTATTAAAATGAAAAAATAAATAAAACTAATTTATTTAAAAGATGTGTTCTAATATCCCTCAGTAATATTCAGGTAACACAACATTTTATTTATTTATACGATTCTCGAGGTTCGTTTGACCATTTTTTAAAATTGAAATCGAGGGGTATACTGACAAAAAAAAAGGCCCAATGGCCCACACCAAAAATATTACAACCAATATTTTCACGGATAAGGAAGCCTAACAAGGTAAACAAGAGATGAGAAACAAATAGGATGATAGATAATTGTTTTTAGAGTATTTTACAGTTGGTTTAAGACATGGGTCAAAACCGACCCGTTAACATAAGAGATTGTAACAGAAAGCTAACACAAGAGGCAGGTTAAATGAGTCCACTTTCTATATCTGATCCCTGGATGTTTACCAGTGTGGGTGGTTGAACTGACAGCCGTAAGTCAATCACTTTAGTTTTACTGGTGTTCAAATGCAGGTGATTACGTGCACTTCAAGTGTTTAGTATATTTTTAATTGTATTATTTAGAAGAACAAAGATGTTCAATGAATCCATTATATATTGTATATACTGATTTAATGGTTGTTTGTTGAAAAATAAATGAGAAGAGGTAATTAAAAAAATAATTGTTTATTGAACCGCAGTGGCAATATTGTAGGGGAAATAAAATCACAATTTGATTATTTTCCAAAATATTTAAGCTTTAATCAGCACCCCCGATGTCCTGGGTATGTTCTATTAATGATGTTTTCATGTCTTTAAACACTAAAATATTTTCTACAAATGGTGCTGTCTTAGTTAATTTTAGCATGTTAAATTTGTGAAAAATCAGGAGCTGGGAGGGGCGTTGTCCCCCAGACTCCCAGAAGTTTTTTCAGTCTTTTTCATTGTGGTCAAATCACATGCCTGTTTGTAATATAATGCCAATGTGTGAAGGCACCAGATTGGCTAGCTCTACTATCAGCTGACAACATCAACCAATGACATTGCCCGTTATAGGCGTCTGCACGCGTCGTTTGCCGACAACATCTAGTCATTGATCCTCAATTATTGTGAGCGTTTCTGAACTTGTATTCTGTTCATATTGGTTGTGTTTATTGGCGACTAATCTGGAAAGAAAACACAGTAGCTCTCAATTAACACGTTTTTTTATTGACAAAACAGTTTCAGACAAGGTTAAGCTTATTTAAGATAGGAATGCTTCATTAGCAAAAGATATCGATAAGGACGTGAGAAACAAGTGGAACTGGGCATGGTTCGGTACATCTATCAAACTGAAGGTGAAGATTAACAACAATATCGTAGAAGTAGACAAACTGATCAGCGATTTCATTGCAAAGTGCGATGAACCGGGACGTGGTCAGTGCTTATATTGCAAGGACATTGTGAACTATGGATCTCGGGGAAAGGTGGCACTCTTTGACCACGCGAAATCGGCAAGGCATCTAAGTAAAGTGAGTTTACGGAGAAGTAATTTTTTCCTGGGATCTGCCTTCAAGCTGAAGTCAAACATCGTCACAAATGCAGCATCAAATCAACTATCGAAGCCTCCCACCTCCGACTCGGCTCCTCTCACACCAATCTACGACAGACGAGTCCATTCAGAGGTACAATACACTATCTTATGTATTTCAACCTTCTTATATTTTGAATTCTGGTTAATCCATTTTGTAATATATTGAGTCAAAAACCAGGCGAGGTGATGAAGTTACGTCTCTCTATTACACATTTGTTGGCCTATTTTTGTCTATAATCCAAAAGTGTGCAATAATTTTATATATATGTGTAAACTTGTATACATAAATTTCATCACATGATACATTTGTATGAAAATATTTGCTAATAAATATGAAATTTTGGTCAGGACAATATTGTTTCATTTTGACTCAAAATAGCAGGAAATGCATCCTAAGCTAACATAGATTTAAAAAAATGTCTGGGGGGTTGCATGCCCCCAGACCTCCTAGCAGGCGAGTGCACTCTGTGCACTCGGGTGCGGCTGCTGTGCGGCCTTCCGCAAGGCGGTGTTTTAGGATTAAATAATTGTCAGCTGATTTTGTAAATCTTCATTCCCATCCCCTTTAGACAAAAGGTGCATACCCATTAAATGGTCAAAATTTGGGGTTGTTCGCGAATAGCGCTGCCAAGGTAACACGAAATGCACCAAATTTAGATTTCCGCCCTCGGCGTGAAGGAGACCTTCCTGACGGTATAACATATGTGGGGGTTCCTTGGCCGGATCGATTCGTATTAGGCGAAAGGTTTCGCCATTAAAATTTTGTGCATCCCCATTCAATTGGCCCATTTTTTTATTATTTGTGAATAGCGTCGCCATGGTAGAATGAAATGTTCACAACTTCAAATACGCCCGTCGGCGCGAACGAGAGCTTTCCGACGGTATAACATATGTGGGGGTTCGTTAGCGGTTTGACTCGTATTAGACTAAAGATGTGGAACCATTAAATCGGCCCATTTTTTGGGTTGTTCGTGAATAGCGTTGCCATGGTAACATGAAATGCTCCCAATTTAGATTTCCGCCATTTGCGCGAACAAGACCTTTCCGACGGTATAACATGTGGGGCTTCGTTGGCCGGTTCATCTCGTATTAGACAAAATGGTTTGCCATTATAAATGTGGGTCCTCATTCAATTGGCACATTTTTTTGGTTTATTCGTGAATAGCGTCGCCATGGTAGAACGAAATGTTCGCAACTTCAAATACGCCCGTTGGCGCAAACGAGACCTTTCCGACGGTATAACATATGTTGGGGTTCGTTGGCCGATTCGACTTGTAGTGGACGTAAGAGAAACGTGCGGAACAAGAATAATAAAGTTTGAAGTATGACTAATAATAATAATATGCCCCAAATTGTAATCCATAATTAAGATCAATAAATTACTTACGTCAGTTTAAGTCTCTTGGTGTGTCCTGGTATAACCGGCACGAAGATCATCTTCACACCATGGACCACCATCGTGGGTTCAATTCCGTACTTCTCCTGAAATACAACAGAAATGGACGGAACTTGAATACAACAAAGTTATTAAATTTTCAGTACAAAGGCGTCCAAGAGAGGGGGGTTGGGCCAGTCCCAAATTAAACACCTGGGGGAGGGTTTAGTTTGAGACCAGGAAAAAACCTCGAGCAAAGCACATACAGTATATACGTGTCACGACAGACTTGCTACGCGGGCATCCAGCCTGAAGCTGCCGCCACCAGTGGCGCTGCTTCGTTTTCTGTCGTGCTACGTGGGGTGAAGCATGGGATTTGCCTCACGCCACACCCCAGGGGTATTTTACGTGTGTAAAATACCCCTGGGGTGTGACTTGCTGCGTTATCGCGATAAAACTTATTCGAGAGCACCAAGGTCGCGGAACAAGGCCACTCTGCCGGCTTGGGATTCCCTCACGCCACAGCCTTGGGGTATTTTACGTGTGTAAAATATCCCTGGGATGTGGCGGGAGGCGAATCCCATGCTGTGTAAGCCTGCAGAGTGGCCTTGTTCCGTGACCTTGGTGCTCTCGCAGGTTTTATCCCGATAACGCAGCAAGTCAAATAACAACAGGTGTGTGTCAGGTCTTCTGTCTTTCAGGAAAATGTTTACGTTGCGCGGCATCACAACCATGGAAAACAATCCAAATTACAATGTTTAAGTTTGAGCCGGCAAAAACAAATGTAAACTTTTCCCTGTCTATTTCCGGTCTTCCAAAATCATACCATACCATGCAGAGCAGACGGCATCTCCAAGATGTTGTCCAGTTTGCGATTTAATCTAAAAATTACAAAAGTTTAGGTGCCCATCCTTCAATCCTTTGTGGCACCTTGAGAGTACCTTGCACGGCTGCCAGCATCTTCAAATTCGTCGACACAACAGGGAAACCTTTACTCTAATCAGCAAAAGTCCTGTTATCATGATTTCTAATAGGTAAAAATCTTCAACACCCTCGAATGGACGAATCTGGAGAGTCTACCAACAACAATTAAACAGGACAGACCAGTTCCCCCGAACCCAAGCTTCTCCTCAAGAAGATCTTGACAATTTTTCAGAGAAGCCAGTTGATCTGTTTAGATTGTGGAGAGCAGTGCAAAAAGAGGCTCCAGAAAAGTTAGGACGAGCCAAAACAAAAAAGCAAAGTAGAAGAAGGGAAGGTGAAAAACGGGACATTATAGAACATGTGTTCCTCACCCTGACTGCATTGATGAACTCTGACAGGGTGAAGTCTTGGTGGCCGGTGATGGTCCAGCAGTCCCAGATGGAGAAGTAAATGTCGTCTCTGAAATAAACGACGTGTTTCAACATTACACTCAACGCTCCTTTATCGCTGGTAATTGAATGGATTTCCGCAAAGTGGGAATCGATTAAAAATCTAATATTTTCACAACTCGAGCATTAAAAACATGTTTACGACCTTTTAAATATTTTTTTCAGCATCATGAGAGCCTGGACATGAAATGACATCTTTTAGTCACCTTTACATTCTTAGAGCAAAAGTACTGATTTTATTACTAATTACTTCGCAATTAATTTTTAATACTTAATGCTGGTAACATACAGTCGTTGTCAAAAGTTTACATACACTTGTAAAGACCATCATGTCATGGCAGTCTTGAGTTTCCAATCATTTCTACAACTCTTATTTTTTTGTGAGAGAGTGATTGGAGCACATACTTGTTGGTCACATAAAACATTCATGAAGTTTGCTTCTTTTATGAATTTATTATGGGTCTACTAAAAATGTGAGCAAATGTGCTGGGTCAAAAGTATACATACAGCAATGTTAATATTTGCTTACATGTCCCTTGGCAAGTTTCACAGCAATAAGGCGCTTTTGGTAGCCATACACAAGCTACTGCTTGAATGTTTGACCACTCCTCTTGACAAAATTGGTGCAGCTCAGCTAAATTTGCTGGTTTTCTGACACAGACTTGTTTCTTCAGCATTGTCCACACGTTTAAGTCAGGACTTTGGGAAGGCCATTTTAAAACCTTCATTCTAGCCTGATTTAGCCATTCCTTTACCACTTTTGACGTGTGTTTGGGGTCATTGTCCTGTTGGAAGACCCAACTGCGCCCAAGACCCAACCTCTGGGTTGATGATTTTAGGTTGTCCTGAAGAGTTTGGAGGTAAATTCTCCTTTTTCTGCAAAGCACCAGTTCCTTTGCCAGGAAAACAGGCCCAGAGCATAATGCTACCACCACCATGCATGACGGTAGGTGTGGTGTTGCTGAGATTAAACGCCTCACCTTTTCTCCTCCAAACATATTGCTGGGTATTGTGGCCAAACAGCTCCAATTTTGTTTCATCTGACCACAGAACTGTTTCAGAAGGTCTTGTCTGTGTCCAGTGAAACTTGCCAAGGGACATGTAAGCAAGTATTAACATTGCTGTATGTATACTTTTGACCCAGCACATTTTCAGTAGACCTATAATAAATTCATAAAAGAAGCAAACTTCATGAATGTTTTTTGTGACAAACAAGTATGTGCTCCAATCACTCTATCACAAAAAATAAGAGTTGTAGAAATGATTGGAAACTCAAGACAACCATGACATTATGTTCTTTATAAGTGTTTGTAAACTTTTGACCACGATTGTATGTGTTTATATTGTATCTGCTGATGTAGTTCTGTTGTCGTCGTGTGTAGGAAAAAAAGAGCTGAAACCAATTAAAAAAGGCCGATAACGTAAGTCAAAATGGCAAATATTGGCGGCGATAATGGTTTGATCCCTACAAGGAAGTTGCCAGAAGCAAAGTGAAAGTGTACTTGCTGTTGGTACCTAATGAGAGTCCGCTTGACGGGAGCAGGCTCAGTAAACACCACCACAGGAAGGGCCAAGTTGAAAAAGCAGTTCTTCAAAGATTCAAAGCCGTAGCCTCCAGCGATCTTGATCAGCTCCAGCGCCACCTAACACCAAGGCCAACAATCCTTCAAATCAAACCACAAGTGTTTGCAGTCTTCATTTTCTTGACTAAAAACGTGTCTTCGTAATCACAGACAACCTATTTTGCTAGACTAAAATAGGTCATGTTGTGAATTTAGTTTGAGAAGCGCTGCAATAACCTCAGTAACACTGGCTATTCAAAAATGCGTTAATAATCATGCAACATTTACTGTTTAGTCCACTAAATTGACTTGACTAAACCAAATCACTTCAGATGACTAAAACATGACTCAAACTAAAATACATTTTTGACAAAAACTCAACTAAAAACTGCTGACAAAATCAACACTTGGCGATAACAAATTCAAACATTTTTAGTCAACAAAATTAAGACCGACAGATCGTCAAGCTTCTCCTTACCAGTCCTGCCACGCCGGCCGTTGCCGTGGCGATGGCGGGGATGATCTTGCCAGCGATGCGTTTGGTCTTGAAGCGGTCAGCGGGCTCAATGGAGTACATGTTGGCCCTGAGGGCGGACGCCGACGTGACGAAGTCCACGTGGCCGTTGCTGTCGTTGTCCTTCTCGAACTCCAGCGCCGTCATCCGTAACATCTCTAGACGTGGCAGCAGGACACAGACACTAAGACTCCTTAGCAAGGTTTGGCAGGTGCCAGGATTTGAATGAAGCTGATGTGTGTGATGAGGAAATGGTAGATGCAGTTGTGGAGCAGAAGGACAAAGGCGAGGGAAGAACCAGACTTGAAGCAAAGGACAATGCATGCCCAAATTTCAATGTCTCTCTGACAGACAGTCAGATGGATCACATCCTGGAGACCAGTCATCAGGTGAGTAATGATCGTGGCACGCGTTTATATATCACATACAAGGTAACACCACTCGTATGTGAGCTACAGTGCTAACCATAGATATCTTATAAGTAAATGCAGCGTCGAGCGCTACTGCCTACTGGCGCTGACGAGACGCGGGCCAGCCATCTTGGAGTGGTGATCCACTCCACTCAGTGCGATTCATTTGGCAGGAGCAATGAACTGTCTGCGCATTTAATTCATTTTACCTCACTGAATACCACTGATTTTCACGAGTATTTTTTTGTCATACGTGTAGCTATGATAAAGGACACACGTTTTGGCATGTTTTATTATTCATAGTTTGCTTAACAGTAATAGAATATTCTTATATGCTATAAATCAGTGTTTTTCAACCACTGTGCCGCGGCACACTAGTGTGCCGTGAGATAAAGTCTAGTGTGCCGTTGGAGATTGTCATTTCATCTAATTGGATTAAAAATAACTTTTTGCAAACCAGTAATTCCATCCATCCATCTTCTTCCGTTTATCTGAGGTCGGGTCGCGGGGACAGCAGCCTAAGCAGGGAAGCCCAGACCTTCCTCTCCACAGTCACTTCATCCAGCTCTTCCTTCGGGATCCCGTGGCGTTCCCAGGCCAGCCTGGATACATAGTCTTCCCAATGTGTCCTGGGTCTTCCCCTTGGCCTCCTACCGGTTGGACGTGCCCTAAACACCTCCCTTAGGGAGGTGTTTAGGTGGCATCCTGACCAAATGCCCGAACCACCTCATCTGGCTCCTCTCCATGTGGAGGAGCAGCTGCTTAACCCTATCTCTAAGGGAGAGCCCCGCCACCCGGCGGAGGAAACGCATTTCGGCCGCATGTACCCGCTATCTTGTCCTTTCGGTCATAACCCAGTAATTGTAGGCTGCAAATGATGTGTTGTTGTTGAGTGTTGGTGCTGTCTGGAGCCTCGGCAGAGTAACCCTGTAATACTCTTCCATATCAGTAGGTGGCAGCAGGTAGCTAATTGTTTTGTCGTGATCACAGTATGCAGGCGACAGCGTGAGGCATTGTGCAGGTAAAAAGGTATGTAACTCTTAAACCAAAAGTAAACAACAGGAAAATGCTGCTAAGAAAAGGCATTGAAGATTAGGGAAGGCTATGCAAAATTAAACTAAAACTGAACTAGCTACAAAGTAAACTAAAACAGAATGCTGGACGACCGCAAAGACTTACAGCGCGTGGAGCAGATGGCGTCCACAAAGTACATCCGTGCATGACACGACAATCAACAATGTCCCCACAAAGAAGTATAGCGTCCGCACAACTTACATAGTTTTAAATGCCGAAACAGAGCAGGTGCGGGGAATAGCGGTCAAGGACCACATGAAACTGGTACAGGAAGATAGCAACAAAGTAGGAAAAGCCACCGAAATAAGAGCGCCAAACAAGAAGTAAAACACGACACACAGAAAAAGATAAGTCAGGGTGTGATGTCACAGGTGGTGAGAGTACACCTACTTTCAGACAAGAGCTATAGTGAAGCATGCGACAATGACTTTTTATTGTCAATATCGGCTGCTGAGTTTAATTTTTCAGAACTTTCTGCTGGTTGTGTGCCTCGGGATTTTTTCAATGAAGAAAATGTGCCTTGGTTCAGAAAAGGTTGAAAAACACTGCTATACGTGACCAGACGTCCGAGATCAAAACTGGGAATGTAATCCCAGAGAAGGGGGAAAAAACGGTCAGCTATTAATATGATTATGTTATATACATGCATATATCCTACATAAACAATGTATGAATACATTAGATATCTATATATCTTATGGACCTATATACTGTATCTCTGTTGCTGGAGCAGCAGATAGTTTATTCTGTCTTGACAAGATCCTGAGTAGTCCTGGGTTCAATCCCGGGCTTGGGATCTTACTGTGTGGAGTTTGCATGTTTTCCCCGTGACTGCGTGGCTTCCCTCCGGGTACTCCGGCTTCCTCCCACCTCCAAAGACATGCACCTGGGGATAGGTTTATTGGCAACACTAAATTGGCCCTAGTGTGTGAATGTGAGTGTGAATGTTGTCTATTTCTGTTGGCCCTGCGATGAGGTGACGACTTGTCCAGGGTGTACCCCGCCTTCCGCCCGATTGTAGCTGAGATAGGCCCCAGCGCCCCCCGCGACCCCAAAAAGGAATAAGCGGTAGGAAATGGATGGATGGATGTCACTTTGGATAAAAGCGTCTGCCAAATACCTAAACATAAACATATACAAACACCTGAAAGTCTTTATATCAGCTAAAACCACCAATTTAAACCCCGGCGGAGTCATACCAAAGACTATCAAAATGAGACCCCTTTCTTCCCTGGGGTTGGAATTGGGGGTTAAATCGCCAAAAATGATTCCCGGGCGCGGCACCGCTGCTGCCCACTGCTCCCTTCACCTCCCAGGGGGTGAACAAGGGGATGGGTCAAATGCAGAGGACAAATTTCACCATACCTAGTGTGTGTGTGACAATCCTTGGTACTTTAACTTTTTAACTTTAAAATGTCAATTTAAAGGCAAATTCTGATATTTCCGCAGGATTGTTCTCCCGATGAAGGTAACAATGCCGCTGAGGACAACCCAAACCGAAGCAGCAGCTTTTTGTTTGACAGTCTGTATGAGAACTCGCCGAGCCCACGCCAAATCCCGCCGCGCCCACCGGTAGACGAGGAGACTGGATGTGGGCGCCCCCTGCTGTCCGCGCAGGAGCGACGCCGCAGCGAGCTCCTCGTCAACCAGCAGGCGGAGAAGCACGAGGCCATCCAGTGGGGCGAGTCCTCCTTCAACCTGTCGGAGTGGGGCGACTCCATGCTGGTGGGCGAGCACTTTTTAGAGAAGCAGGAGGGCGGCCTTCATGAAGGCAACGAGGAGCAAGCCGGGCCACAAAGTGAAGCTCAAGATGAAGTTTCACTGCAAAGTGGAGACCATGGACCGGATGTCCGTTTTGCACCTGAGAGCAGCTTTGATTGCAGTCCGGGTCTGCAGGAGATCTTTGACCGCTGGCCTAGTATGTCTGATCAGCCTGTGCAGAACATCCCATCAGACCTCAAAGGCACGGTCGACCATGCTGCTCCCATGCAGATGGCAATCACGGACGACCCTGAGAGGGATTCTGCAGGATTACAACCATCAATAGAGAGGCCTGACTCTGCTGGTGACCTTGTACCTCCTACTCAGGAGACCCCGCCCGTGACGCCCAGAATAAAACTAACCACGACCTCCATCCAGTCGCCTCTTGCCATCCCGCCATTCAACCAGTCGACTCCTTCCAACCTCCACCGGGGGGAACCTCCTAAGCCTCCGCCACCTGACAACGCCACCCAGCTGCAGCCTCATTGCGAGGACACGCCGCCGGACTCCTACGGGGGCTTCTCTCTACAGCTCTCCCAGGACGCGCCGCTTTCCTCCAGCGGCGCCTTCTCCATCATCGACGTGTCCAGCAACCGGCGGCTCTTCGACGCCTTTGTGGAAGAGTGGGAAACGAAAGAGCGATTCTCTCTGGCTTTGGCCTGGGAGAAGAAGGAGCGCCCAAAGGCGCAGGACGGGGAAATTGGAGGTGATCAATGCAGAGGCATTTGCTCGCAGGGAAATATGATTAACGTGTTTTGTGTTTTTGTGTAAACAGCTGACGGGTTTCCAGTAAGAGGCAGTGATGGATCGGTGCTGATTGGACTGTCTGTCTGCTGGGGAGCAAGAGACGCTTACTACATATCCTTTCAGCGAGAGCAGAACCAAGGTGCACACATACACACTAGAGCCCGATTTACAAAACCCAAAACCAGTGAAGTTTTATGGGGTGGGGTTATACGTGAGCATATAACACCAATTCTTGAGAGTTTGCACTGTCTCCTTGTCCATTTTACAAACCCCGTTTCCAAATGAGTTGGGAAATTTTGTTAGATGTAAATATAAACGGAATACAATGATTTGCAAATCCTTTTCAACCCATATTCAATTAAATGCACCACAAAGACAAGATATTTGATGTTAAAACTCATAAACTGTATTTATTTTTTCGCAAATAATAATTAACTTAGAATTTCATGGCTGCAGCACGTGCCAATGTAGTTGGGAAAGGGCATGTTCACAACTGTGTTACATCACCTTTTCTTTTAACAACACTCAATAAATGTTTGGGAACTAAGGAAACTAATTGTTGAAACTTTCAAAGTGGAATTCTTTCCCATTGGTGTTTTATGTAGAGCTTCAGTCGTTCAACAGTCCGGGGTCTCCGCTGTCGTATTTTACGCTTCATAATGGGAGACAGGTCTGGACTGCAGGCGGGCCAGGAGAGTACCCGCACTCTTTTTTTACAAAGCCACGCTGTTGTAACACGTGCTGAATGTGGCTTGGCATTGTCTTTCTGAAATAAGCAGGGGCGTCCATGAAAAAGACGGCGCTTAGATGGCAGCATATGTTGTTCCAAATCCTGTATGTACCTTTCAGCATTAATGGTGCCTTCACAGACGTGTACTTTACCCATGCCTTGGGCACTAATGCACCCCCATACCATCACAGATGCTGGCTTTTGAACTTTGCGTAGATAACAGTCTGGATGGTTCGCTTCCCCTTTGTTCCAGATGACACTATGTTAAATATTTCCAAAAACGATTTGAAATGTGGTCTCGTCAGACCACAGAACACTTTCACACTTTGCATCAGTCCATCTTAGATGATCACGGGCCCATAGAAGCCGGCGGAGTTTCTGGATGTTGTTGATAAATGGCTTTCGCTCTGCATAGTAGAGCTTTAACTTGCACTTTCAGATGTAGCGACGAACTGTATTTTGTGACAGTGGTTTTCTGAAGTGTTCCTGAGCCCATGTGGTGATATCCTTTAGAGATTGATGTCGGTTTTTGACACAGTGCGGTCTGAGGGATCGAAGGTCTCGGTCATTCAATGTTGGTTTCAGGCCATGCCGCTTACATGGAGTGATTTCTCCAGATTCTCGGAACCTTTTGATGATATTATGGACTGTAGATGTTGAAATCCCTAAATTTCTTGCAATTGCACTTTGAGAAACGTTGTTCTTAAACTGTTTGACTATTTGCTCACGCAGTTGTGGACAAAGGGGTGTACCTCGCCCCATCCTTTCTTGTGAAAGACAGAGCATTTTTTGGGAAGCTGTTTTTATACCCAATCGTGGCACCCACCTGTTCCCAATTAGCCTGCACACCTGTGGGATGTTCCAAATAAGTGTTTGATGAGCATTCCTCAACTTTATCAGTATTTATTGCCACCTTTCCCATCTTCTTTCTCAAATGTGTTGCTGGCATCAAATTGTAAAGTTAATGATTATTTGCAAAAATAAAAGTGTTTATCAGTTTGAACATGAAATATGTTGTCTTTGTAGCATATTCAACTGAATATGGGTTGAAAAGGATTTGCAAATCATTGTATTCCGTTTATATTTACATCTAACACAATTTCCCAACTCATATGAAAACGGGGTTTGTAGAATTGATTTTAAAACATTGCTGTTTGCTTTTAAAGCTTTATATCAGTGGTCTCAAACTCAATTTACCTGGGGGCCACTGGATGCAGAGTCTGCGTGAGGCTGGACCACAAGAAAGTATCTCTTAAATGTTTTTTTCTCTGTGCAAATAAGACACATCGGGGTGCCCCTGTGCTCAACAAAGAAATATTGCATCTCCCACTTTTCCTGGAATTGTCTTTGCTCATCACAAAGCTTTCTCTTCACTGCAGGCTTTGAGAATGACATGTTTGGGGTTGTGGAATATATTTGTATTTAGCTGATACACGGAGAATGTTATGTGTCGTTCGGCTTTTCCTCCCTACAGCAACACGGCTGTCGGCGGATAATAGCCCGCAAGGTACCGGGATAGCGAGCGCAAAAAAAAGTGACGGCCCCCGGAGTGTTATCCGGCGTTATATAGAAATATATGTAGTGTTCATCATGTGAGGCAATGCAAATTAAACAATAAAAAAAACAAAAAACGGTTTGAATTGGTCCAGGTTATCGGGGACTGTTATTAGTGACATACAGGTGTCGCGGTGTGACTGGAGCCAGGCACGTGAGAAAACCCTCGTCTCCATGGCAACGTCTGTCGCTTCACTTCACTCATTTGCCGCTTTTCCACTAATGCAGTGGTAGGCAACCCAGAACGTTGAAAGAGCCATTTTGCACCCAAATAACACAACGCTGTCAAGCGCCATTCATATAAAACTCGCGGGCCGCACTAACATTAAACTTTCATATTAAAGTGGGGGCCGCAAAATAATGTCTTGCGGGCCACGTGTCTAAGACACCTGCTTTACATGGACTGGCACCTCATTATATCTCGGACCTCATCCAAATTTACACTCCTGCCCGCGCTCTGAGATCCTGCTTCAGCCTTTGGTGCCTAAGACGAGACTTAAAACCAGGGGAGACAGGGCCCTCTCTGTGGTCAGCCCTAAGCTCTGGAACACTCTGCTCCTCCATGTTACAACTGCTCCCACAGTGGAGTGTTTTAAGTCTCTTCTTAAGACCCACTTTTATTCTTTGGCTTTTAACACTACATCAGTTGTGTGGTCCTCTGTGTTTTTTAAATTTTGATTTCTATTTATTGTTTTAATTGGTTTTACCCTTTAAAATCGTTTTTAATCATATTTATTTTTATATTTTTTTATATGTATATATTTTTTTCGTTTATTCAGTCATTGGTGGAGCTAAGGATAATATTTGAATATTATTTTTAATATTTTTGTGCAGCACTTTGGAAACATTTCTGTTGTTTAAATGTGCTATACAAATAAAGTGAATTGAAAGTGGATTAGAAGTTAGTACGTTGTGTAAATGTTAAATAAAAACTGAATCCATCCATCTATCCATCCATCTTCCACTTATCCGAGGTCGGTCGCGGGGGCAGCAGCCTAAGCAGGGAAGCCCAGACTTCCCTCTCCCCAGCAACTTCGTCCAGCTCTTCCCGGGGGATCCCGAGGCGTTCCCAGGCCAGCCGGGAGACATAGTCTTCCCAACGTGTCCCGGGTCTTCCCCGTGGCCTCCTACCGGTTGGACGTGCCCTAAACACCTCCCTAGGGAGGCGTTTGGGTGGCATCCTGACCAGATGCCCGAACCACCTCATCTGGCTCCTCTCCATGTGGAGGAGCAGCGGCTTTACTTTGAGCTCCTCCCGGATGGCAGAGCTTCTCACCCTAACTCTAAGGGAGAGCCCCGCCACCCAGCGGAGGAAACTCATTTCGGCCGCTTGTACCCGTGATCTTATCCTTTCGGTCATAACCCACAGCTCATGACCATAGGTGAGGATGGGAACGTAGATCGACCGGTAAATTGAGAGCTTTGCCTTCCGTCGCAGCTCCTTCTTCACCACAACGGATCGGTACAACATCCGCATTACTGAAGATGCCGCACCGATCCGCCTGTCGATCTCATGATCCACTCTTCCCTCACTCGTGAACAAGACTCCAAGTTACTTGAACTCCTCCACTTGGGGAAGGGTCTCCTCCCCAACCCGGAGATGGCACTCCACCCTTTTCCGGGCGAGAACCATGGACTCGGACTTGGAGGTGCTGATTCTTTGAAAAAACTGAATACAATGATTTGCAAATCCTTTTCAACTTATATTCAATTGAATAGACTGTAAAGACAAGATACTTAACGTTTGAACTGGTAAACTTTATTTTTTGCAAATATTAGCTCATTTGAAATCTGATTCTTGCAACATGTTTCAAAAAAGCTGGCACAAGTGGCAAAAAAAAAGAGAAAGTTGAGGAATGCTCATCAAACACTTATTTGGAACATCTCACAGGTGAATAAGCTAATTGGGAACATGTGGGTGCTAAGATTGGGTATAAAAGCAGCTTTCATGAAATGCTCACCGTTACAAGCTCATGCACGTTTTTTTTTCTTCATTTAGAGTATATTGGGAAGCCTTAATTTAATCCGATTAATTGTCCGTCCCCCTTGTTGCTTCCCAGGTTTGAGTTTGAGCCTGGCTCCTCCCGCCCTGGATGAGAGTCTGTCAGTAGGCGAGAGGCTCGCACACGTGCAGGCGGGTCTCTGCGGGCCAGCCGCTGGAGGGAGGGTGGTGGTCACCTATGACATCATCCAGGTGTACAAAATGCTGGTGCTGAGCTGCGGCATCAGCTTGGAGGGACGATGTGAAGACCCCAAGGTGAGAGATTTGTGCTGTTTAGGATATTAGTGGAATATTAACATGATCTTTTTTTAGTCCCAGATCCATCAAACGTCGATAAACGTAGTGGTAATGTCTCATTTGCTGCCTTTTGACCTCTCATTCAGAACAAATAGGCTCAATAGCAGACTCAGTGGCCTAGTGGTTAGAGTTTCCGCTCTGAGATGGGTAGGTTGTGAGTTCAAACCCCGGCCGAGTCATACCAAAGACTATAAAAATGGGAGCCATTAGCTCCCTGCTTGACACTCAGCATCAAGGGTTGGAATAGGGGGTTAAATCACCAAAAATGATTCCCAGGCGTGGCCACCGCTGCTGCTGCTCACTGCTCCCCTCACCTCCCAGGGGGTGATCAAAGGGATGGGTCAAATGCAGAGAATAATTTTGCCACACCGAGTGTGTGTGTGTGTGTGTGTGACAATCATTGGTACTTTAACTTTAACTTTCAATAGAGACTAGAAAGAATAGTTTGGATCAAGTTGTACATCCTTGACAAAATCCACCTTATGCAAACCCTTTTGTTTTTAATATATGCTTTTGTAAAAATTAGCCCTAATTGACTATTATTGTTGCCAAATAGTGAGGTGTGTGTCTTTCACTTTAAAAGAAAAATGCACTTATTTTTAAAAATGTTGAAGATCATCCTCAATCCCTTATGTGAGAGATGTCTTACCCTTTTGTGTGCATTCTAAATGGTGGAAAACTGCTAGGATGAGGCGGCAAACAGTGCAGGTGTGTTGGACGAATCAGGATATCCGTGCAGTCTTAAAAAGTCTTAAATCCAGCAATTTGAATTTAAAAAAAATAGTTAAATATGACTTTGAAAGGTATTAAAAATATATTTACATTACTTTTATTTAAAACATCGATATACTTCAGTCTTGCTTTTAAATGTTTGGATTTTTGAGGACGCTGTAATATAACTACAAAATTAAACCTTTTGAATTTAATGACAAAGAAGTAAAAAAACGTCCATCCATACATACATACACACATTGTATGTACATACAGTTTGGAGGTTAGTGTACTGATATAGATTGATATAGATATTAAAAGTATGTGTAACGTAATTAAATAAGTATCTAGTGAATGACGGCACTCACACAGGCATAATTAGCGCGGTTTAAATGTTCGTAAACCCAAAAGTTCATAAATAGAGAGGTTTGTAAATTGAGGGTTCCACTGTACATACTTACAGTTAATACAGTTGTGGTTAAAAGTTTACATACACTGGTAAAGAACATAACGTCATGGCTGTCTTAAGTTTCCAATAATTTCTACAACTGACGGTAGGCGTGGTGTTCCTGGGATTAAAGGCCTCACCTTTTCTCCTCCTTACATATTGCTGGGTATTGTGGCCAAACGGCTCCATTTTTGTTTCATCTGACATCCCACTGACAAAGATAAGATCTTCTTAAGGAAAGTTCTGTGGTCAGATGGAACAAAAATGAAGCTGTTCGGCCACAATACCCAGCAATATGTTCGGAGGAGAAAAGGTGAGCAATATGTTTGGAGGAGAAAAGGTGAGGCCGGTAGGCGTAACACCATGTCTACCATCAAGCATGGTGGTGGTAGTACTAGGCTCTGGGCCTGTTTTGTTGCCAATGGAACTGGCGCTTTACAGATGGTAAATGGGGAAAAGGAAAAAAGAGGATTACCTCCAAATTCTTCAGGACAACCTAAAATCATCAGCCCGGAGGTTGGGTCTTTGGCGCAGTTGGCTGTTCCAACAGGACAATGACCCCAAGCACACGTTAAAAGTTATTAAAGGCTAAGATGAAGGTTTTAGAATGGCCATCCCGAAGTCTTGACTTAAACGTTTGGACAATGCTGAAGAAACAAGTCCATGTCAGAAAACCCCAAAATTTAGCTGAGCTTCGCCAATTTTGTCAAGAGGAGTGGTCAAAAATTCAAGCAGAAGCTTGTAGATGGCTACCAAAAGTGCCTTATTGCAGTGAAACTTGCCAAGGGACAAATATTACCATTGCTGTATGTATACTTTTGACCCAGCACATTTTGTCACATTTTCAGTAGACCCATAAGAAATTCATAAAAGAACCAAACTTTTTGATCTTTTTTTTGTGACCAACAAGTATGTGCTCCAATCACTCTATCACAAAAAAATAAGAGTTGTAGAAATGATTGGAAACGCAAGACAGCCATGATAGTGTGTTCCTTACAAGTGTATGTAAACTTTTGACCACGACTGTATACAAAACGATGTTGGAGCTTTTCGAATGTTGTATTAGGGCTTTATAGCTGAAATGGATCAAATTCTCATTACCTGCACTGTTAGCTGTCTCTTACTAGCAGTTTTGTACTATTTAGGAAGCACTGAAAAGGGAAGGATGTGTGTTCTTGTCTCTAATAAAGATTGTGGCTGATGAAAGAAGTGCAGATCCCCTTTAAAGGGCACATTTTCTGTAAAACTGATGGTTTGATTGTGTGGCCTAGTCAGTCTTACTGGATGCAAATAGTCACATGATCACATCAGCTCCCAGCCAAAGTTGACTCAATACACTGCAAAAAGTCAGTGTTCAAAATCAAGAAAAAACAAAAACCTTTTAGGGTATCGTATTTGAACTAAGCAAAATTATCTGCCAATAGAACAAGACAATTTGGCTTGTCAAGACTTTCCAAAAAAAGTAAAATTAGCTAACCTCAATGAACCCAAAATACCTTAAAATAAGTACATTCTCACTAATAACAAGTTCACTTTTTTTGGGTAGAAAAAACAGACCTTTTTTGTTCAATATGTTAAAAAATATTCTTAAATGAAGTCAATGCTAGTGCCATTATCTTGACATAATGATATGCGCTCGGCATCATGATTTTGAAGTAAGAAATTATTACTTTAAAAAAGTAGTTGTATACTTGTGAGTGTTGATGACACAGCTTTGCAACACTTGATATTCTAGTTTCAAGCATGCTTTACTCAATATAGGTCATCACATCTCAGCAACAACCTTTAATGTCTTACTAAGATCATTTAGGAGCAAAACCCTTAAAACAAGTAAAGCACTCTAACATAAAATCTGCTTAGTGAGAAGAATGATCTTGTCAGACAGAAAATAAGCAAATATCACCCTTTTTTGAGATATTTAATCTTACTTAGATTCCAGTTTTTGCAGTGTAATTGGAATAATTAACCTTTTTTTTTTAGCTGTTCCTGTTGGGGCTGTAGATCTTTGTCACTAATAATAACAGCTGCTCAGAACAGGACTGTGAGGAGAGGGTTTGAAACCACTTCCTGTCCTAACGGGTGTTGATGGGCTGCCTCCAGGTGGCGTGCTGGCTGTTGGACCCTGGCAGTGAGGAGAGAACCCTGCCCAACATGGTCACCGTCTATTGTCCGGACGCGCTCCCCCTTTTGGACGGGCTGGGGAACGCCCACGCGTACTGTCCTCGCGTGAGGGCGGCCACCACCAGCGTGCTCGCGTACGCCGTCATGAACCATCTCAGTCTTCTGCTCGACAAGGACGGCATGCTGGGTAGGAAAACATAAGTCGTCGTTTCGTCGTTTTGTACATGTGGTATCCCGTTCCCGCACGTGCAGACTCCTTCACGAGCGTGGAGATGCCTTGCCAAGTGTGTCTGGCGCTGCTGGAACTCAACGGCGTGGGTTTCAGCGTCGACGAGTGCGATAGACAAAAACGCGTGATGCAAGCCAAGCTGGTGGCGCTGGAAAGTCGAGCGTACGAGCTGGCGGGGCACGCCTTTTCCCTCACCTGCATCGACGACATCGCACAGGTGAGACCTTTGTTTTCGGTCCATCTGTCAGACTGGCATTTTGAAGCGGGAGCTTAGAACGTTCAGGCACAATCTCCCGACCCATTTAAAGGCCTACTGAAACCCACTACTACCGACCACGCAGTCTGATAGTTTATATATCAATGATGAAATCTTAACGTTGCAACACATGCCAATATGGCCGGTTTAGTTTACTAAATTGCAATTTTAAATATCCCGCAAAGTATACTGTTGAAAACGTAGCGGAATGATAACGCGTATGATGACGAGTGCGCGTGACGTCACCGGTTGTAGCGGACATGTTCTTCCAGCCCGATCCAAGCTACAAGTAGTCTGCTTTAATCGCATAATTACACAGTTCTCTGGACATCTGTGTTGCTGAATCTTTTGCAATTTGTTCAATTAATTTATGGAGACTACAAAGAAGAAAGATGTTGGTGGAAAGCGGTGTTTTGCGGTCGGCTGTAGCAAAACAAACACCGCCTGTGTTTTTTTTTTTACATCCCTAAAGATAACGGTGAAGCTTTAATATGGAACAGAGCGGTCAAGCGAACATGGTTTTCTACCACATGTCAACTGGCAGGTGACGGTGAGAAAATTGTGGTAATAAGTCTGCTCTTACCGTAGACATGAGCGGAGCTTGTGTCGTTCTTCCTGCAGCTGTCAAAGAGGCAGCTGCAACTCTCTTGGCTCCTCCGTGGCTTCCCTCAGAGACACTGGCGGTCACCACACCCCTCCGACTTTCAGGTATAACTATATAATCTCACTAAAACACTAGTAACACAATAAGCAGATAAGGGATTTTACAGAATTATCCTAGTAAATGTGTCTAATAACATTTGAATCGCTTCCACTGCCCCTTTTTTTTTTTTTTTCTTCTTCTAGTCCTTCACTCTCACTATCCTCATCCATGAATATTTCATCCTCGCTCAAATTAATGAGGAAATTGTCCTTTTCTCGGTCCGAAACGCTCTCGCTGCTGGTGGCTATGATTGTAAACAATGTTCAGATGTGAGGAGATCTACAACCAGTGACGTCACGCGCACATCGTCTGCTACTACCGGTACAGGCAAGACTTTTTTATTAGCGACCAAAAATTGCGAACTTTATCGTCGATGTTCCCTACTAAATCCTTTCAGCAAAAATATCGCAATATCGCGAAATGATCAAGTATGACACATAGAATGGACCTGCTATCCCCGTTTAAATAAGAAAATCTCATTTCAGTAGGCCTTTAAAGTGACCCTATTTTCGGGACTCTAGAAAGTATTTTAGAAGAAAAAAAAACTTACATCTTTCCATATATTAGCCGCACTGGACTATAAGTCGCAGATATATACGTAGTGAAATGAGTTATTTACACAGAAATATTCTGTAAATGTTTATTTGCATACCTTTTATTTTTTCCTAACTACTGTCTCATGGCAGTAAAACGGCTGATCAAACAAAACAGAAGTCATGCTCATGGACCCGGTAGCTGCGGAAGCTGGCTCTCCAATCAGCTAAACAGACTCTCACTGCAAAAAGTCAGTGTTCAAAAGCAAAAAAAAAAGGGGTATTTTATTTGAATTAAGCAAAATTATTTGCCAATAAAACAAGAGAATTTGGCTTGTCAAGACTTTCCAAAACAAGTAAGATTAGCTAACCTCAATAAACCCAAAAATACCTTAAAATAAGTATATTCTCACTAATAACAACGGTACTACTATTTAGTACATATTTTATATTGTTTTATTGAAAATAAAACAGCAAAGTCCATTTGGCTTTTTTTTTAAGATTGAAAATAAGAAATTATTAATAAAAAAAAATTGTTTTATACTTGTGAGTGTTGATGACACAGCTTTGCAACACATGATATTCTACTTTCAAGCATGTTTTACTCAATATAAGTCATCAAATCTCAGCAACAAGCTGTAATATCTTACTGAGATCATTTAGGACCAAAAGACCTAAAACAAGTAAAAAACTCTAACATAAAATCTGCTTAGTGAGAAGAATGATCTTATCAGACAGAAAATAAGCAAATATTACCCTTATTTGAGATATTTAATATCACTTAGATTTCAGTTTTTGCAGTGTAAGTCGCCAATATATATGTTGTGAAATTAGTTATTTACACAGAAATATTTTTTAAATGTTTATTTGCGTATCTTAAGTGTTTCCTAACTACTGTCTCATGGCAGTAAAACGGCTGATCAAACAAAACAGAAGTCATGGTCATGGACCTGCTAGCTGCGGAAAGTGGCTTTCCAGACTCGCACTACAAAAAGTCAGTGTTCAAAAACAAGGGAAAAAAAAACAAGAATTAAGGGTATTTTATGTGAACTATGTGACATTATCTGCCAATAGAACAAGAAAATTTAACTTGTCAAGACTTTCCAAAACATGTAAAATTAGCTAACCTTAATGAAACCAAAAACACCTTAAAATAAGTATATTCTCACTAATAACAACTGCACCACTATTTAGTACATATTTGGTATTGTTTTATTGAAAATAAAAAACAGCAAAGTCCATTTGTCTTTTTTTTTCATGCATGAAAATAAGAAATTATTACTTTAAAAAAGTAGTTTTATATTTATGAGTGTGGATGACACAGCTTTGCAACACATGATATTCTACTTTCAAGCATGTTTTACTCAATATAGGTCATCAAATCTCAGCAACAAGCTGTAATATCTTACTGAGATCATTTAGGACCAAAATACTTAAAACAAGTAAAAGAATAACATAAAATCTGCTTAGTGAGAAGAATGATCTTATCAGACAGAAAATAAGCAAATATCACCCTTTTTTGAGATATTTAATCTTACTTAGATTTAATTTTTTGCAGTGCAATAACTCCACGGTGACGTTTTGGTGAATTTACTGAGGACTTTCTGAAACTGAAACAACACAAAAAGAATGCCATTGTAAGTTAATAATACTAGCACAGACAATTGTAAACGTGTTAGGGTATTAGCTATTGCTAATTAGGTTCGCGTGATTACATTACAATAGCACGTACAAATACGTGTGAAAACACTCCTACAGACATTACACATTGGATGTGTTAGTAAGTAAGAATTGTTTTAGGTATATTGTAAAACTTACAAACTTTGCTTGTAGCGATGAATGAAGAATCCATACAAGTAGAAACGCAATGAAGAGTAAGACGGAACGGCACTTGTTGAAAGCTCAGTCCAAACAGAAGCCCAATGCAGTGCCTGCAGTGAGTAAACTCGTGCCAAAGATGGTGCCATAGCGCAAACAACACCACGCCTATTCATTGTCTATGCATGTTTGTTTTTTTTACTATTTGAATTATGGCCATATGCGAAGAAAAAGCTGCACAGTTTTATAAGCCTCATGGTTCAAAGCGTGGGAAAGAAAATCGAATTATCACGATTAAAGTTTAAAAAAAAGGGACATTTTTCATGCTTTTATGAGAATTTTTGTGAGATTTTTTGACTGTCTTTACTCAAAAATAATAATGAATCCAAATCAATGTTGTTCGGAATTATTTCACATCAAATGTTCCACTCTGAAAGAAATTTGGAGAAAATATAGCATATTTTGTGTTTTTGCCATAAAAAAAATTAGTTTTTTATGACAAAAACTGCATAAAACATAGACAAATTGTAAAAAATGTACAATCGACGGGTAAAACTGAACGAGATTGAAGATTGATGAGCTAAAAAAAAAAATCGTATAAAATATTTCAATTTTAGATATTTTTGGGGGAAAGTACTGCATATTTTGTTTTTGCCATAAGAAACTAAGTTTTATTTAGTTTTATTTAAAATTTTAAAAATTTGAATTGATGAAAATATCTGTTGTTTAGCTGAGATTTGTGTTGAAAGTAAAATAAATAAACAAAAAAAACCCAATTTATCACTTTTATTTAAACCTTTTAGAGAATTTCAATTGATATTTTTGTTTTTTAACGCCTATTAGAGAATTTTAATAGATGTTTTTAAGCTGCCATTGTTAAAATAAAAATAAAATGTACTCAAAGCCAATTTTATGAATGATTGACCTGTTTAAGTTTCCCTTTACTTCACATCAAATATTCCACTTTGAAAAAAATGTTGGGGAAAATATTGCATTTTTTGTGTTTTTGCAATAAAAATAAGTTTTCTATGACAAAAATGTCATAAAACAAACAAAAAAAGAAAAATCGATAAAGACTTACACTCAAGGGTTGGATCTGAAGTTGATCTAAAAATGTAAGCAATGAAAGATTTTTAAAAAGTAAATTTTAGTGGGGGGGGTTTAATTGTCTTTGCTCAACAATAATAATGAATCAAAATCAATGTTGTTATGATTTATTGACCTATTTAAGGCTACCATTACATCACTTGAAATGTTCCACTTTGAAAGAAATTTGGAGGAAAATATTGCAATTTTTGTGTTTTTGCCATGAAAAATAATTTTTGGGTGACAAAAACTGCATAAAACATACATAAAACATAGAAAAATTGTAAAAACTCATAATCGATAAAAAATCCAAAGTTTAACTGAGATTTAAGTGTTGAAAGTAAACAAAACTATATTACTTTTGTTTAACACCTTTTACAGAATTGTAATAAATTTGTGTTATTATTCAACACCTTTTAGAGAATTGTAATAAATTTGTGTTTTTTATTCAACACCTTTTAGAGAATTGTTATTGATTTTTTTTAAGCTGCCATTGTTAAAAAAAAATTATGTATCTAAATTAATGTTGTTATGAATTCTCTCTTTACTTCACATCAAATATTGCACTTTGAAAAAAACGTTGGGGAAAATAATGCATTTTTTGTGTTTTTGCCATAAAAAATACGTTTTCTATGACAAAAAATGGCAAAAAATGTATAAAAAATTGATACACACTTATAATCAACGGTTTGATCTGAGGTTGATCTAAAGTTTTAAGTATGAAAGTTTTTAAAAAAGTGACATTTAAATGCTTTTATGACAATTTTATTGGGAGTTTTTAACTGTTTTTGCTCAAAAATAATAATTCATCAAAAACAATGTTATGAATTATTGACCTATTTAAGGCTTCAATTACTTCACATCGAATCTTCCACTTTGAAAGAAGTGTTGGGGAAATTATTGCCTTTTTTGTGATTTTGCCATAAAAAACAAGTTTTCTATCACAAAAACAGCATAAAACAAACAAAAATCATAGAAAAATTTTAAAAGAAAAAATATGTACAATCGACGGGTAAAACTGAACGAGACTGTAGATTGAAAGCTAAAAAAAAAATATCACATAAAATATTTAAATTTGAAATATTTTTGGGGGAAAATATTGCATTTTTTGTGATTTTTTTTTTTTCATAAAAAGAAGTTTTCGATGACAAAAACAGCATAAAACAAACGGAATTAAAAAAACATTTTCAAATCGACGGGTAAAACAGCAGGAGATTGAAGATTGAAAGCTAAAAAAAAAATCACGTATAATATTTAAATTTTAAATATTTTTGGGGGAAAATACTGCATATTTTGTGTTTTTGCCATACAAAGACTAAGTTTTATGTGACAAAATGAGCACATAAAATAATCAAAGCATTAATCTGAAGTTGAGCTTTAAGTGTTGAAAGTAAAAAAACAAAAAACAAAGTATGACTTAATTTTAACACTTAAGTTTATTTTATTGTTTTTTTTTAACTGTCTTTGTTCAAAAAATAATAATGAATCAAAATCAAAGTTTTAATGAATTTTAGACTTATTTAAGTCTCCGATTACATCACATTAAATATTCCACTTTTAAAAAAATGTTGGGGAAATTATTGCATTTTTTGTGTTTTTGCCATTAAAAAATTGCTTTTCTGTGACAAAAAAGACATAGAAAATTATAAATACAACTTTATATCAAAGTTGATCTAGAATTTAAAAATAGATCCATATTGCTTATTGTCAACATTAAAGTTTAAGCTCAAAGATAAAAAAAAAATTCTATATTTTGTTAGTTTTGAAAATGAGAAATATCCAAAGGCATGTTTTGAAATCTTGAGTGGAAAAAGTGAGGACCGCCCGGCGCCCCTGCTTATGTGTGCCGACTCCTGTAGGTTCTGTTCTTGGAACTCCACCTGCCTCTAAACGGTGACAAGGGGGCGCCCAGGAGCAAGAAGACCCTGGGCTACACCCGCAGAGGCGGCGGCAGAGTCCGGCTGGGAAAGCAGTTCAGCACTACCAAGGTGAGCCGCTCGCTGACGCCCACTTCCTGTTTTTTAAAGTGACCGACATGTTGTCAGGATGTTCTGGAGAAGCTCCGCCCTTTCCACCCGCTCCCTGGCGTGATCCTGGAATGGAGGAGGATCACCAATGCCTTGACTAAGGTGGTGTTCCCGCTGCAAAGAGAGAAGCAGCACCACACCAGACTGGCCATGGACAGGATCTACCCCGTAGCCCAGACACACACGGCTACAGGTACACCACCCAATGTCACGCATTCAGGTTCGTTAGACTTTTTTATGGGCCTGCTGCCAAGCTAGCTCCCATTCGCGCATTGTAAAGGTCTCCAGGCAGTGGGGCAAAAAAATATTTAGTCAGCCACCGATTGTGCAAGTTCTCCCACTTAAAATGATGACAGAGGTCTGTAATTTTCATCATAGGTACACTTCAACTGTGAGACAGAATGTGAAAAAAAATCCAGGAATTCACATTGTAAGAATTTTAAAGATTTTATTTGTAAATTATGGTGGAAAATAAGTATTTGGTCACTTCAAACAAGGAAGATCTCTGGCTCTCGAAGACCTGTAACTTCTTCTTTAAGAAGCTCTTTTGTCCTCCACTCGTTACCTGTATTATTGGAACCTGTTTAAACTCGTTATCTGTATAAAAGACACCTGTCCACAGCCTCAAACAGTCAGACTCCAAACTCCACTATGGCCAAGACCAAAGAGCCGTCGAAGGACACCAGGAAAAGAATATTAGACCTGCACCAGACTGGGAAAAGTGAATCTACAATAGGCAAGCAGCTTGGTATAAAAAAATCAACTGTCTGAGCAAATATCAGAAAATGGAAGACATACAAGACCACTGATAATCTCCCTCGATCTGGGGCTCCACGCAAGATTTCATCCCGTAGGGTCAAAATGATCATGAGAACAGTGAGCAAAAATCCCAGAACCACAAGGGGGGACCTGGTGAATGACCTGCAGAGAGCTCGGACCAAAGGAACAAAGGTTACCATCAATAACACACTACGCCGACAGGGAATCAAATCCTGCAGTGCCAGACGTGTCCTCCTGCTTAAGCCAGTGCATGTCCAGGCCCGTCCGAAGTTTGCCAGAGAGCACATGGATGATACAGCAGAGGATTGGGAGAATGTCATGTGGTCAGATGAAACCAAAATATAACTTTTTGGTATAAACTCAACTTGTCGTGTTTGGAGGAAGAATACTGAGTTGCATCCCAAGAACACCATACCTACTGCGAAGCATGGAGGTGGAAACATCATGCTTTGGGGCTGTTTTTCTGCTAAAGGGACAGGACGACTGATCCGTGTTAAGGAAAGAATGAATGGGGCCATGTATCGTGAGATTTTGAGAAAACCTTCCATCAGTGAGAGCTTTGAAGATGAAACGTGGCTGGGTCTTCCAGCATAACAATGATCCCAAACACACCGCCCGGGCAACGTAGGAATGGCTCCGTAAGAAGCATTTGAAAGTCCTGGAGTGGCCTAGCCAGTCTCCATAACTCAACCCCATACAAAATCTGTGGAGGGAGTTTAAAGTCTGTGTTGCTCGGCGACAGCCCCAAAACATCACTGCTCTCGAGAAGATCTGCATAGAGGAATGGACCAAAATACCAGCTACTGTGTGTGCAAACCTGGTAAAGCAAATAGTAATCGTTTGACCTGTTTTTGCTAACAAAGGTTATATTACAAAGTATTGAGTTGAATTTTGTTATTGACCAAATACTTATTTTCCACCATAATTTACAAATAAATTCTTTAAAATTCCTACAATGTGAATTCCTGGATTTTTCACATTCTGTCTCTCACAGTTGAAGTGTACCTATGATGAAAATTACAGACCTCTGTCATCATTTTAAGTGGGACAACTTGCACAATCGGTGGCTGACTAAATAATTTTTTGCCCCACTGTATATGATTTGCCTGAGAAGCTGGACAGGACAAAAAAAAAAGGTGTCCAGGTAAGAGGAAATATTAAAATGGACTGTTTGTAGGTGTAAACAAACAAAGTTAGCAAAGAAACACTGGCATTATTGTCGAGGTTGGCCTCCAGTGGGTTCCTCAGACCACCGCACACTGCCTCAAGAGTCCGGATCCTGTCTGCGTTCGTGTCTCTCTCTGTCTCTCACTTCAGCTCCAACCGCGTGTTTCAACCCGGCTGCTGCTAATAAAAGCGTCCGGTGATTGGATAACAAGGCCCACCTGGGCCATCCGCTCACCTGTCGCTGTTTTCGAGGCCGGTCCTGGCACACACCTATCTGCGGCAGGCCCGCGGGCCACGTCCCCCTCCACAATAATACATTAGCGGGCTAATATAAGATATGTTAGCATACTTCCCATATGATGCCAAGTATTAAAGTGATATTTTTTTTAGGTTTAAACATGAACAAATAGCTTAAAAGTTAGCATAAGATGTTAGCATGCTAGTTTAAAAAGACATTAGCCTACTTCCAATATGGCGGCAAGTATTAAAAAGTAATATTTTTAGGTTTAAACATACAAAATTAGCTGAAAAGCTAGCATAAAATATGTAGCATACTTCCAAGATGGCACCAAGTAGCAAAAAACATGTTTTACTTTTTAGGTTTAAACATACAAAATTAGCTAGAATAAATCCTTAGTATTGTAATGTAAGAGACAATAGCACACTTCCAAGATAGCACCATGTATCAAAACTAATAATTTTTTTTTTTTTAGGTTCCATCCATCCATCCATTTCCCACCGCTTATTCCCTTTCGGGGTCGCGGGGGGCGCTGGCGCCTATCTCAGCTACAATCGGGCGGAAGGCGGGGTGTAGGTTTATATGTTTAAAATTAGCTGAACAGATGTTAGCATGCTAGTATAAAAAGACATTAGCCTACTTCCAATATGGCAGCAAGTATTAAAAATTATGATTTTTAGGATTAAGCATACAAATTTAGCTGAAAAGCTAGCATAAAATGATTTAACTGTAACCCCCCCTTTTCCATGAACCTGCTCTTCATTTACCGACCACCCAAAAAAAACCCCCCGCAACTTTCATTTCTGAAGTCTCTGACCTCCTCACCACCCTCTGCTCAACATCCACAAGTGTCAAAATTCTGGGAGACATAAGTATTAAATTTTTTGTGTTTTTACCAAGAAAAGAGTTTTCCATGACAAAAACTGCATAAAACAAACAAAAATATAGAAAAATGGTAAAAAACTCTAATCGAAAATATCTGAAGTTAAGCTGGAGATTTAAGTGTTGAAAAAAACAACAACAAGGTGGGACTTTTATTTAATTTTAGACAATTTTAATATATATATTTTTTATTATTCAACACCTTTTAGATAATTTGTATATATATTTTTATTATTTAACACCTTTTAGAGAATGTTAATATATTTTTTTAAGCTGCCATTGTTAAAAAATAATGAATCAAAATCAATGTTAAAAATGATTTGCCTTTTTAAGTCTCCGATTATTTCACATTAAATATTCCACTTTGAAAAAAATGTCAGGGAAAATATTGCATTTTTTGTGTTTTGCCATAAAATTAAGTTTTCGATGACCAAAAACTGCATGAAATAAACAAAAAAAGAAACATAATAAAGTCTGAAAGAAATGAACAAATTAAAAAATGGTTTGATAAAAACAGACTATCTTTGAATCTCAGTAAAACTAAAATAATGCTATTTGGTAACAGTAGAAAAGAGCATCAGACACGAATACAAATAGACGGAGTAGATATTGAAAGGGTAAAAGAAACCAGATTTTTGCGAGTATTAATGGATGATAAAATTAACTGGAAATCTCATATACAAAACATACAACATAAGGTGGCAAAAAAAATGTCAAAAATGAATAAAGCAAAATACGTCCTGGGCCAAAAATCCCTTTATATTCTCTACTGCTCGCTAGTGTTACCATATCTGAGTTTTTGTGCAGAAATATGGGGAAACAACTACAAATGTGCGCTACATTTGTTAATTGTGTTACAAAAAAGATCAATTAGAATAATACATAATGTTGGATATAAAGAACATACAAACCCTTTATTTATTGAGTCAAAAATATTAAAGTTCGATGATCTGGTAAGATTGCAAACAGCAAAAATTATGTACATTGCAAATTATAACGTGCTACCAAAGAATGTACAACAATTCTTCTCAACTAAAGAGGAGAAATATAACCTTAGAGGAAAATCTAATTTAAAACATTTGTATGCACGTACAACACTTAAAACCTTTAGCATATCATTATGTGGAATTAAATTATGGAATGGATTAGGTAAAGAAGTTAAACATTGTACTGATATAATCCACTTTAAGAGGCTGTTCAAATTAATAGTGCTTACAAAGTACAAAGAAGAATTATGAGAAACACCTTCAACCCTATTGAAAATAAGATATTCTTCATCTCAGTATGTTAATAATGACTGAGTTATTAATTACATATTACAAAAATGTTGTATTACTCATTCACGGATGTCATTTTACTGTAAAAGAGGTCAGTGGATGAGTGTATATAATTGTAGACGCTCTGACGTGGGAAAGAGGTAGGATTAAATAAGGTTTGCTTCTTCCTTCTCCTTTTCGGACATGATGTGATGTGAAATGATATGGGATTGTTTGACGTATGTTATAAGTGTGTTCATGTTCATGAACTAAGAAAGAAAGAAAGAAAGAATTTTTGGGTCTGAAGTTGATATAGAAATTCAAGCAATGAAAGTTTTTAAAAAAGTAACATTTATAATGCCTTTTGGAGAATTTTTGTACGATTTTTTTTTTTTAACTGTCTTTACTCCAAAATAATAATAAATCAAAATCACGGTTGTTTTGAATTATTGAACTATTTATTACTTTACATCAAATATTCCACTTTGAAAGAAATTTTGGGGAAATATAGCATATATTGTGTTTTGCCATAAGAAATATGTTTTCTCTGACAAAAACTGCATAAAATAAACAAAAAACATAGAAAAATTGTAAAAATGTATAATCAATAAGTTCTGAAGTTAAGCTGAGATTTAAGTGTTGAAAGTAAAAAATATCCCAAAACAAAAAAATGTATTACTTTTATTTAACACCTTTTAGATAATTTCAATTGATATTTTGATTCTTTAACGCCTTGTATTACTTACTTAACTTGCTAAGAGGGAGGGTCCTAATACTCACCACAGACCTTAGTGGACCAGAGAAGACCCATTTGCATAATTGTGTTCAGGTCGTGTGAGCTTCACAGAGCCCAACATTCAGAATGTCCCCAAAGATTTTGACATTTGCACGGCGACACTTGCGGGGGAGAGCCCGCCGTCGCAAGATGGCCGCCACATAGGCAAACAAGGGTACGTGATCAAGTTTGCAAACATCCTTGCCTTTGTGAGTAAACGTCATGGTGTGGCAGGAAGAAGAGATGCCCCGTGGTTCCGAGTCAAGGCCCGTCTTTCTCTGTCAGCATGAGACACGCCTTTGTCCCTTTCTCAGGTGGGCGTCGTCTTTGTGGACTCACCATGGACCTCGTTTGTCTCACGCCTTCTTGTCCCGTTTGCCGCAGGTGGGATGATGTTAGCGGCCGACTACTCCCAGCTGGAGCTGAGGGTCCTGGCTCACCTGTCCAAAGACCGCCGGCTGCTGCAGGTCAGTAGGTCACGTGACCGTGTAAGACCTTTGCCACCCGCCTCACGTGCGTCTGTGGGCAACAGGTGCTCAACGGGGGGGCCGACGTCTTTCGCTGCATCGCCGCTGAGTGGAAGAGCGTGGACCCCGAGACTGTCAGCAACGAGCTACGGCAACAAGCCAAACAGGTGCAAACATGGACGCCATTTCCTGTGTACGCTAATAATAACAGTTAAAGGGAAGTGACTGCTGTGGCTGTAGGCAACCTGCCGAACACCCACACACCCTGACGCTCACGTAGAGCTGGAAATCATAATTATTTTGACTTAGATTGAAATAACGATTAATAACATAATTATTCAATTCAATTAGTAAACACTCAACTTTAAATAGAATTCTAATTAGTGTTGCCATCCGCTTTCATGGATAAAGGCCGGGCCGATGGCACTCGCCTCACTCCAATGGCCATCCTGCCAAAACCAAACATTGGACATCAAAACTTATTAGCCAGGATTAAAGTAGACAAGTGTGTAAACAAAATGAGACGCTAAGCACCAAGCTACATGAAAGTATAGCTGAGCTACAAGAGAAGGTAATCTCGCAGGTCTGCTGGAAATATTCGTCTTTATAAATGTGCGTTCCCATTCAATTGGCCCATGTTTTTGTATATTCTTGAATAGTGTCGCCATAGTAACGTGAAATGTTACCAATTTAAAATATGCCTATTGGCGCAAACAAGACCTTTCCGATGGTATAACATATATGGGGGTTCGTTGGCCGGTTCGTCTCGTATTAGACAAAATAGGTGAACCCATTAAATTGGCCCATTTTTGCAAAAACAATTGCGCATTTTTTTGTTATATCGTGATTATTTTTGCCATGGTAATTTGAAATGTTCCCCATTTAAAATACACCCATAGGCGTAAAGTGGACATTTCCGACGGTATAACATATGTGGGGGTTCGTTGGCCAGTTCGTCTCGTGTTAGACTAAAGGTCCGTACCTATTCATTTGGCCCACTTTTGGGTTTGTTGGTGAATAGCGTTGCCATGGTAACACAAAATGTTCCCAATTTAAAATACACCGATAGGCGGGAAGTGGACTTTTTCGACGGTACATATGTGGGGGTTCGTTGGGCGGTTGGTCTCGTATTAGACAAAAAAGGTGTACCCATTCAATTGGCCCATTTTTGCAAAAAAATTAGCGCATTTTTTTGTTAAATTGTAATTAGTTTCGCCGTGATAACTTGAATTGTTTCCCATTTAAAACCACCCATTGGCGGAAAGTGGAATTTTCCGACGGTATAACATATGTGGGGGTTCGTTGGCCGGTTCGTCTTGTATTAGACAAAATAGGTGTACCCATTCAATTGGCCCATTTTTGCAAAAAAATCGGCGCATTTTTTTGTTAAATCACAATTAGAATCACCATGGTAACTTGGAATTTTCCCAATTTAAAATACACCCATGGGCGAAAAGGGGACTTTTCCGACGGTATAACATTTGTAGGGGTTCGTTGGCCGGTTTGACTCGTATTACACAAAATAGGTACATACACCCATTCAATTGACAAATTTTTGCAAAACAACTATTGCATTTTTTTTGTGAAATCGTGATTAGTTTCGCCATGGTAACTTGAAATGTTCCCCATTTATAATACACCCATAGGCGAAAAGTGGACTTTTCCGACGGTATAAAATATGTGGGGGTTCGTTGGCCGGTTCGTCTCGTGTTACACTAAAGGTCCATATCTATTCATTTGGCCCATTTTTGGGTTTGTTGGTCAATAGCGTTGCCATGGTAACACAAAATGTTCCTAATTTAAAATACACCCATCGGCACAAACGAGACCTCTCAGACGGTATAACATATATGGGGGTTCGTTGGCTGGTTCGTCTCGTATTAGACGAAATAGGTGTACCCATACAATTGGCCCATTTTTGCCCGAAAATTGGCGCATTTTTTTGTTAAATCGTACTTAGTTTCGCCATGGTAACTTGAAATGTTCCCAATTTAAAATCACCCATAGGTGGAAAGTGGACTTTTGAGACAGTATAACATATGTGGGGGTTCGTTGGCCAGTTCGTTTTGTATTAGACAAAATAGGTATACCCATTCAATTGGCCCATTTTCGCCCAAAAAATTTGCGCATTTTTTTGTTAAATCGTGATTAGTTTTGCCGTGGTAACTTGAATTCTTTCCCATTTAAAAACACACATAGGTGAATAGTGGACTTTTCTGACGGTATAAGATTTGTGGGGGTTCGTTGGACGGTTGGTCTCGTATTAGACAAAATAGGTGTACCCATTCAATTGGCCCATTTTCGCCAAAAAAATGTCCGCATTTTTTTGTTAAATCGTGATTAGTTTTGCCGTGGTAACTTGAATTGTTTCCCATTTAAAAACACACATAGGCGAAAAGTGGACTTTTCCGACGGTATAGCATATGCGGGGGTTCGTTGGCCGGTTCGTCTCGTATTAGCCAAAATAGGTGTACCCATTCAATTGGCCCATTTTTGCCAAAAAATTGGTGCATTTTTTTGTCAAATCGTGATTAGTTTCGCCATGGTAACTTGAAATGTACCCAATTTAAAATACACCCATAGGCAGAAAGTGGACTTTTCCGACGGTATAACATATGTGGGGGTTCGTTGGCCTGTTCGTCTCGTGTTAGACTAAAGGTCCATACCTATTCATTTGGCCCATTTTTGGGTTTGTTGGTGAATAGCGTTGCCATGGTAACACAAAATGTTCCCAATTTAAAATACACCGATAGGCGGGAAGTGGACTTTTCCGACGGTACATATGTAGGGGTTCGTTGGCCGGTTGGTCTCGTATTAGACAAAATAGGTGTATACACCCATTCAATTGGCCCATTTTTGCAAAACAACTAGTGCATTTTTTTGTGAAATCGTGATTAGTTTCGCCATGGTAACTTGAAATGTTCCCCATTTAAAATCACCCATAGGCGTAAAGTGGACTTTTCCGAAGGTATAAAATATGTGGGGGTTCGTTGGCCGGTTTGTCTCGTGTTACACTAAAGGTCCGTACCTATTCATTTGGCCCATTTTTGGGTTTGTTGGTGAATAGCGTTGCCATGGTAACACAAAATGTTCCCAATTTAAAATACACCGATAGGCGGGAAGTGGACTTTTCCGACGGTACATATGTAGGGGTTCGTTGGCCGGTTGGTCTCGTATTAGACAAAATAGGTGTATACACCCATTCAATTGGCCCATTTTTGCAAAACAACTAGTGCATTTTTTTGTGAAATCGTGATTAGTTTCGCCATGGTAACTTGAAATGTTCCCCATTTAAAATCACCCATAGGCGTAAAGTGGACTTTTCCGAAGGTATAAAATATGTGGGGGTTCGTTGGCCGGTTTGTCTCGTGTTACACTAAAGGTCCGTACCTATTCATTTGGCCCATTTTTGGGTTTGTTGGTGAATAGCGTTGCCATGGTAACACAAAATGTTCCCAATTTTAAATACACCGATAGGCGGAAAGTGGACTTTTTCGACGGTACATGTGTGGGGGTTCGTTGGCCGGTTCGTCTCGTATTAGACAAAATAGGTGTACTCATTCAATTGGCCCAATTTTGCCAAAAAATTGGCGCATTTTTTTGTTAAATCGTGATTAGTTTCGCCATGGTAACTTGAAATGTTCCCAATTTAAAATACACCCATAGGCAGAAAGTGGACTTTTCCGACGGTATAACATATGTGGGGGTTCGTTGGCCGGTTCTTTTCGTATTAGACAAAATAGGTGTACCCATTCAATTGGCCCATTTTTGCCAAAAAATTAGCGCATTTTTTTGTTAAATCGTGATTAGTTTCGCCATGTTAACTTGAATTGTTTCCCATTTAAAAACACACATAGGCGAAAAGTGGACTTTTCCGACGGTAAAACATATGTGGGGTTTCGTTGGCCGGTTCGTCTCGTGTTAGACAAAAGGTCCGTACCTATTCATTAGGCCCGTTTTTGGGTTTGTTGGTGAATAGCGTTGCCATGGTAACACAAAATGTTCCCAATTTAAAATACACCGATAGGCGGAAAGTGGACTTTTTCGACGGTACATATGTGGGGGTTCGTTGGCCGGTTGGTCTCGTATTAGACAAAAAAAGTGTACCCATTCAATTGGCACATTTTTGCAAAAAAATTGGCGCATTTTTTTGTTAAATCACAATTAGAATCACAATGGTAACTTGAAATTTTCCCAATTTAAAATGCACCCATAGGCGAAAAGGGGACTTTTCCGACGGTATAACATTTGTAGGGGTTCGTTGGCCGGTTTGACTCGTATTAGACAAAATAGGTATATACACCCATTCAATTGACCTATTTTTGCAAAACAACTAGTGCATTTTTTTGTGAAATCGTGATTAGTTTCGCCATGGTAACTTGAAATGTTCCCCATTTATAATACACCCATAGGCGAAAAGTGGACTTTTCCGACGGTATAAAATATGTGGGGGTTCGTTGGCCGGTTCGTCTCGTGTTACACTAAAGGTCCATACCTATTCATTCGGCCCATTTTTGAGTTTGTTGGTTAATAGCGTTGCCATGGTAACACAAAATGTTCCCAATTTAAAATACACCGATAGGCGGAAAGTGGACTTTTTCGACAGTACATGTGTGGGGGTTCGTTGGCCGGTTGGTCTCGTATTAGACAAAAAAGGTGTACCCATTCAATTTGCACATTTTTGCAAAAAAATTAGCGCATTTTTTTTTGTTAAATCGTGATTAGTTTCGCCGTGGTAACTTGAATTGTTTCCCATCTAAAACCACCCATTGGCGGAAAGTGGAATTTTCCGACGGTATAACATATTTGGGGGTTCGTTGGCCGGTTCGTCTTGTATTAGACAAAATAGGTGTACCCATTTAAATGGGCCATTTTTGCAAAAAAATTGGTGCATTTTTTGTTAAATCACAATTAGTGTCACCATGGTAACTTGAAATTTTCCCAATTTAAAATACACCCATAGGCGAAAAGGGGACTTTTCCGACAGTATAACATTTGTGGGGGTTCGCTGGCCGGTTCGACTCGTATTAGACAAAATCGGTATATACACCCATTCATTTGGCCCATTTTTGCAGAACTAGTGCATTTTTTGTGAAATCGTGATTAGTTTTGCCGTGGTAACTTGAATTCTTTCCCATTTAAAAACACACATAGGTGAAAAGTGGACTTTTCCGACGGTATAACATATGTGGGGGTTCATTGGACGGTTGGTCTCGTATTAGACAAAATAGGTGTACCCATTCTATTGGGCCATTTTCGCCAAAGAAATTTGCGCATTTTTTTGTTAAATCGTGATTAGTTTTGCCATGGTAACTTGAAATGTTCCCCATTTATAATACACTCATAGGCGAAAAGTGGACTTTTCCGACGGTATAAAATATGTGGGGGTTCGTTGGCCGGTTCGTCTCGTGTTACACTAAAGGTCCATACCTATTCATTTGGCCCATTTTTGGGTTTGTTGGTGAATAGCGTTGCCATGGTAACAGAAAATGTTCCCAATTTAAAATACACCGATAGACGGAAAGTGGACTTTTTCGACGGTACATATGTAGGGGTTCGTTGGCCGGTTGGTCTCGTATTAGACAAAAAAGGTGTACCCATTTAATTGGCCCATTTTCGGCCAAAAAATTAGCAATTTTTTTTGTTAAATTGTGATTAGTTTCGCCGTGGTAACTTGAATTGTTTCCCATTTAAAACCACCCATTGGCGGAAAGTGGAATTTTCCGACGGTATAACATATGTGGGGGTTCGTTGGCTGGTTCGTCTTGTATTAGACAAAATAGGTGTACCCATTTAATTGGCCCATTTTTGCAAAAAAATTGGCGCATTTTTTGTTAAATCACAATTAGCGTCACCATGGTAACTTGAAATTTTCCCAATTTAAAATACACCCATAGGCGAAAAGGGGACTTTTCCGACAGTATAACATTTGTGGGGGTTCGCTGGCCGGTTCGACTCGTATTAGACAAAATAGGTATATACACCCATTCAATTGGCCCATTTTTGCAGAACAACTAGTGCATTTTTTTGTGAAATCGTGATTAGTTTCGCCATGGTAACTTGAAATGTTCCCCATTTAAAATCACCCATAGGGGTAAAGTGGACATTTCCGACGGTATAACATATGTGGGGGTTCGTTGGCTGGTTCGTCTAGTGTTAGACTAAAGGTCCGTACCTATTCATTTGGCCCACTTTTGAGTTTGTTGGTGAATAGCGTTGCCATTGTAACACAAAATGTTCCCAATTTAAAATACACCGATAGGCGGAAAGTGGACTTTTTCGACGGTACATATGTGGGGGTTTGTTGGCCGGTTGGTCTCGTATTAGACAAAAAAGGTGTACCCATTCAATTGGCACATTTTTGCAAAAAAATTAGCGCATTTTTTTTGTTAAATTGTGATTAGTTTCGCCGTGGTAACTTGAATTGTTTCCCATTTAAAACCACCCATTGGCGGAAAGTGGAATTTTCCGACGGTATAACATATGTGGGGGTTCGTTGGCTGGTTCGTCTTGTATTAGACCAAATAGGTGTACCCATTCAATTAACCAATTTTTGCAAAAAAATTGGCGCATTTTTTGTTAAATCACAATTAGTGTCACCATGGTAACTTGAAATGTTCCCAATTTAAAATACACCCATAGGCGAAAAGGGGACTTTTCCGACAGTATAACATTTGTGGGGGTTCGCTGGCCGGTTCGACTCGTATTAGACAAAATCGGTATATACACCCATTCATTTGGCCCATTTTTGCAGAACTAGTGCATTTTTTGTGAAATCGTGATTAGTTTTGCCGTGGTAACTTGAATTTTTTCCCATTTAAAAACACACATAGGTGAAAAGTGGACTTTTCCGACGGTATAACATATGTGGGGGTTCATTGGACGGTTGGTCTCGTATTAGACAAAATAGGTGTACCCATTCTATTGGGCCATTTTCGCCAAAGAAATTTGCGCATTTTTTTGTTAAATCGTGATTAGTTTTGCCATGGTAACTTGAAATGTTCCCCATTTATAATACACTCATAGGCGAAAAGTGGACTTTTCCGACGGTATAAAATATGTGGGGGTTCGTTGGCCGGTTCGTCTCGTGTTACACTAAAGGTCCATACCTATTCATTTGGCCCATTTTTGGGTTTGTTGGTGAATAGCGTTGCCATGGTAACAGAGAATGTTCCCAATTTAAAATACACCGATAGACGGAAAGTGGACTTTTTCGACGGTACATATGTAGGGGTTCGTTGGCCGGTTGGTCTCGTATTAGACAAAAAAGGTGTACCCATTTAATTGGCCCATTTTCGGCCAAAAAATTAGCAATTTTTTTTGTTAAATTGTGATTAGTTTCGCCGTGGTAACTTGAATTGTTTCCCATTTAAAACCACCCATTGGCGGAAAGTGGAATTTTCCGACGGTATAACATATGTGGGGGTTCGTTGGCTGGTTCGTCTTGTATTAGACAAAATAGGTGTACCCATTTAATTGGCCCATTTTTGCAAAAAAATTGGCGCATTTTTTGTTAAATCACAATTAGTGTCACCATGGTAACTTGAAATTTTCCCAATTTAAAATACACCCATAGGCGAAAAGGGGACTTTTGCGACAGTATAACATTTGTGGGGGTTCGCTGGCCGGTTCGACTCGTATTAGACAAAATAGGTATATACACCCATTCAATTGGCCCATTTTTGCAGAACAACTAGTGCATTTTTTTGTGAAATCGTGATTAGTTTCGCCATGGTAACTTGAAATGTTCCCCATTTAAAATCACCCATAGGGGTAAAGTGGACATTTCCGACGGTATAACATATGTGGGGGTTCGTTGGCTGGTTCGTCTCGTGTTAGACTAAAGGTCCGTACCTATTCATTTGGCCCACTTTTGAGTTTGTTGGTGAATAGTGTTGCCATGGTAACACAAAATGTTCCCAATTTAAAATACACCGATAGGCGGAAAGTGGACTTTTTCGACGGTACATATGTGGGGGTTCGTTGGCCGGTTGGTCTCGTATTAGACAAAAAAGGTGTACCCATTCAATTGGCACATTTTTGCAAAAAAATTAGCGCATTTTTTTTGTTAAATTGTGATTAGTTTCGCCGTGGTAACTTGAATTGTTTCCCATTTAAAACCACCCATTGGCGGAAAGTGGAATTTTCCGACGGTATAACATATGTGGGGGTTCGTTGGCTGGTTCGTCTTGTATTAGACCAAATAGGTGTACCCATTCAATTAACCAATTTTTGCAAAAAAATTGGCGCATTTTTTGTTAAATCACAATTAGCGTCACCATGGTAACTTGAAATGTTCCCAATTTAAAATACACCCATAGGCGAAAAGGGGACTTTTCCGACAGTATAACATTTGTGGGGGTTCGCTGGCCGGTTTGACTCGTATTAGACAAAATAGGTATATACACCCATTCAATTGCCGCATTTTTGCAGAACAACTAGTGCATTTTTTTGTGAAATCGTGATTAGTTTCGCCATGGTAACTTGAAATGTTCCCCATTTATAATACACCCACAGGCGAAAAATTGACTTTTCCGACAGTATAAAATATGTTGGGGTTCGTTGGCCGGTTTGTCTCGTGTTACACTAAAGGTCCGTACCTATTCATTTGGCCCATTTTTGGGTTTGTTGGTGAATACCATTGCCATGGTAACACAAATGTTCCCAATTGAGATCACGACAAGCCAAAATTAGTATTTGATGTGTTTGTGTGGCAGATCTGCTATGGAATCATTTACGGGATGGGCGCCAAGTGTTTGGGGGAACAAATGGGCGTGGAGGAGGACGACGCCGCTCGCTACATTGACAGCTTCAAGGCCAGATACAAGGGTATGTGCCATTACATTAGGTACACCTTTTATGTAGACATTGTTTGATGATGTCATCAATAGGTACAAGTGTGACATGCATGTGGTACCACCTGTGTTGTAGCTCAGAAAATCAATTCCAAATTGCAATTTTTATTAAATTCAGTCCTAAATCGATTCATCATTTTTGAAAATTGTTTTAAAAAAAATGTTAAAATGTATATATTTTTTGCAAATTGTTTTAAATACTTTTTCAGATTGAAACAACTATTATTAATTATGTATATATGTGTGTGTGCATATATATATATATATATATATATATATATATATATATATACATACATACATACATATTCTATATATTCATTATAATATATATTAATAATAATAATGTAAATAATATATATATTAGTAATAATAATATATATTTAAATAAGATATTTAAATAATATCAATGAAATATATATATATACTATATATATAGCTATATATATATATACATCTCTATATATATATTATTGTATATAATAATATATAGCTGTATATATATCATTATTTAAATTTTTATTAAATTCAGTTCTAAATCGATTCATCATTTTTGAATTTTTTTTTTTTAAATTGTTAAAATGTATGTTTTTTTGCAAATTGTTTTAAATACATTTTCGGATTGAAACAACTATTATTAATTATGGAAATATGTGTGTATGCATATATATATTATATATATATATATATACATATTCTATATATTCATTATAGTATATATCAATAATAATGTATATATTTAAATAAGATATTTAAATAATAACAATGAAATATGTATATACTATATATATATATATATATATATATATATATATATATATATAGCTATATATATATATATATATATGTATATCTTTATGTATATATTATTATATATAATAATATATAGCTGTATATATATAAATATCATTATTCAAATATATATTATTATTACCAAGACATATTTTATTAATATAGATACGGTATATTATAATGAATGTATAGAAAATGGATGGATGGATAATGAATATATATATTATCATTAATATATATACTACTATTATTGATAATATATATAAATTATTAATATGAATATATTTTATGTATATATACATATATTTTAATATATATTATTATTAATATTTATATATAATTATTATTATTACATATATATTTTATAACAATTATATATGTATGTATATAACATTTCTTGTTTTTGAACACTGACTTTTTTCAGTGTGGGCTCTGAACCGAAGATGTTGTGGTTTGTGCAGCAGCCCTTTGAGACACTTGTGATTTAGGGCTATATAAATTAACATTGATTGATATACATTAATAATACTTTACATATATGTATGTATATATATAAATATATATATACACATGCATATATATATATATATATATACAGTATATATATATACATATATATATATATATATATATATACACACACACACACACACTACAGCATGGCGTAGTTGGTAGAGTGGCCGTGCCAAATACCTGCGGGTTACAGGTTTGCTCTTACCATCCAAATCACTGCCGTTGTGTCCTTGGGCAGGACACTTCACCCTTTCCCCCGGTGCCGCTCACACTGGTGAATGAATGATGAATGATAGGTGGTGGTCGGAGGGGCCTTAGGCGCAGACTGGCAGCCACGCTTCCGTCAAGTCTACCCCAGGGCAGCTGTGGCTATGAAAGTAGCTTACCACCACCAGGTGTGAATGAATGATGGCTTCTCACTTGTCTGTGAAGCTCTTTGAGTGCCTAGAAAAGCGCTATGTAAATCGAACCCATTATTATATATATTCTTTTTTATTTTAGTATGCCAACATGAATGCTGGATGTTGTTTTTGCTAGTTAATTAGTGTGAAATAGAGGTTAGACTGCCAGGTGTGTTGACATATGTTACTTTGTGTGTTGGTGTAGGGGTCAACTCCTTCCTCAGAGACACGGTGAAGAAATGCATGAAGGAGGGTTATGTTCACACGCTGGCAGGACGTCGCAGATACCTTCCTGCCATCACACACGCCAACCCTCACCTGAAAGCCCATGTAACACTTCCTGTTGTGCGCGCACCTGTAACACTTCCTGTTGTGTGCACGCCTGTAACACTTCCTGTTGTGTGCACATCTGTAACACTTCCTGTTGTGTGCACATCTGTAACACTTCCTGTTGTGTGCACGCCTGTAAAACTTCCTGTTGTGTGCACGCCTGTAACATTTCTTGTTGTACTACCTATTGTGTTCACGCCTGTAACATTTCCTGTTGTACTACCTATTGTGTGCACGCCTGTAACATTTCCTGTTGTACTACCTATTGTGTTCACGCCTGTAACACTTCCTGTTGTGTGAACGCCTGTAACACTTCCTTCCTACAGTGTGTGTTGTAACGAGATTTTTCACTTCTTGCATGTGTCAAAGTACTTTGTGACGTGTCATTGTCACCCACCCACTCACCCTCTCACAGGCACAGCGTCAGGCAGTCAACTCCACAGTGCAGGGATCTGCTGCAGACATTGTCAAGATGGCCACTGTCAACATCCACAGGAGACTACGTCTCACTTACCCCACTGCACCTCTCTCTCACCAGCATAACCACTCAGGTGATACACACACTTAGATAACACAAACACACACACACTCACTCAGGGACCACACACTCAGGTAACACACACAGATACACACTGAGGTAACACACTCAGATACACACTGAGGTAACACACACTCAGGAAACACATTCAGATAACACACACACACACTCACTCACTCAGGGACCACACACTCAGGTAACACACAAACACACACTAAGATAACACATTCAGATAACAGACACTCACTCAGGGACCACACACTCAGGTAACACACAAAAACACACTAAGATAACACATTCAGATAACACACACACACTCACTCACTCAGGGACCACACACAAATACATACTCAGGAAACACACAAACACACACACGGTCACACATTTAGATCACACACACACTCACTCACTCAGGTAACAGACACTCAGGTAACACACACTCACTCAGGTAACAGACACTCAGGTAACACACACACACTCACTCAGGATACACACACTCACTCAGGAAAGATACACACTTACTCATGTAACATACCTTCAGGTAACACTCACTCAGGTAACGCATACATTCAGTCAGGTAACACACACTCACACACAAACTCACTCAGGTAGCACACTCAGAAAACACAAACACACACGGTCACTCAGGTAACACACATTCACACACACACTCACTCAGGTAACACACACTCAGGAAACACACGGTCACTCAGGTAACACACATTCACACAGACACACACACACACACACTCACGCAGGTAACACACACACTCAGGTAAGATACACACTCACTCAGGGACCACACACTCAGGTAACACACACAGATACATACTCAGCAAACACACACACACGGTCACACATTTAGATCACACACACTCACTTAGGTAACAGACACTCAGGTAACACACACACACTCAGGTAACACCCATTCAGGTAACACTCACCCAGGTAACGCACACATTCAGTCAGGTAACACACACACTCACACACACAAACTCATTCAGGTAACACCCTCAAAAAACACACAAACACACACGGTCACTCAGGTAACACACAGTCACACACACACTCACTCAGGTAACACACACTCAGGAAACACACAAACACACACGGTCACTCAGGTAACACACATTCACACACACACACACACACACTCACGCAGGTAACACACACACACACACTCAGGATACACACACACTCACTCAGGTAAGATACACACTCACTCAGGGACCACACACTCAGGTAACACACACAGATACATACTCAGCAAACACACAAACACACACACGGTCACACATTTAGATCACACACACTCACTTAGGTAACAGACACTCAGGTAACACACACACACTCACTCAGGATACACACACACTCACTCAGGTAACATACACACTCACTCAGGTAACACACATTCAGGTAACACTCACCCAGGTAACGCACACACTCACACACACAAACTCATTCAGGTAACACACTCAAAAAACACACACGGTCACTCAGGTAACACACAGTCACACACACACTCACTCAGGTAACACACACTCAGGAAACACACAAACACACACGGTCACTCAGGTAACACACATTCACACACACAACACACACACACACACACACACACTCACGCAGGTAACACACCCACACAAACTCAGGTAACACACCCACACACACTCAGGTAACACACATTTAGAACACACTTTGGTAACACCCATACACTCACTCAGGTAACACACACTCAGGAAACACACACACACTCACTCACTCACTCACTCACTCAGGTAACACACATTTGGATACATACTGAGGTAACACCCATACACTCACTCAGGTAACACACACTCAGGAAACACACACTCACTCAGGTAACACACATTTAGATAAACACTGAGGTAACACACACACACTCACTCAGGTAACACACCCATACACTCACTCAACACACCCACACTCAGGTAACACACCCGCACAAACAAAGGTTACACACACCGAGGCAAGACACACACACACACACACACACACACACACTCACTCAGGTAACACACCCATACACTCACTCAACACACCCACACTCAGGTAACACACCCGCACAAACAAAGGTTACACACACCGAGGCAAGACACACACACACACACAGAAGCATGTAGTGTAAGGATGATGTCACTTCCTGTCCAGCGCGCGGAGGAGGGGTGCACCTGCAAGGAGGTTACTTGGTGTTGCAGCTCCATGATGAACTCATCTATGAGACCACGGAAGAAGACCTCATTCAGGTACTGTTCCTTGGGTCTTCCTACTTGGACTCTGTGGGACTCTTTGCTTACATTGGCATTCCTGCAGAGACCATTCCCTACAAAGCAGTTCTGGCGACATACTACGTACGCCACCATTTTTATAAACATGTTGGAAAAGCTTCCTCTGCTTGCTTGGAGATCACTTAAACTCTTCTTTATAACTTGATTCTTTAAAAAAAGTGTAATACATTTTTTTAAATGATG
>NC_084611.1:51671778-51749278 GCF_033978795.1 Nerophis ophidion | reverse complement strand
AAAAAAATAATACTCTTATTTCATAAAAAAATTTTTTTACAAAAATTGTGCAAGTAAAAAAAAAAAATTCAACAAAAGTTTTTCAATTAAAAAAAATCAGTTTAAAAATAAATTGCAAGAAAAAGTTAAATTCCATTTAAGAAAAGACAGATTAAAAATGTTTTTTTTCTTCAATGAAAATAATCTCTGTTTTCTCGGTAGGTGGCACAGATGGTGAAGCGAGAGATGGAGAGCGCGGTGAAACTTTACGTGAAGCTGAAAGTGAAAGTAAAAGTGGGACCCAGCTGGGGGAACCTGCAGGACTTGGACATTTAATGTACTGTCACACACAGGTTCGATCCCCAACCTGCACCCCAACACCCAGCCAGCATATTTATACTAATATTTTTAATTACTGCTGAAGAATGAACTTGCACTACAAGAGTGAAAGATAATATTTATTCATGTTGTTTGACAGCAGTCATGTGACATTTAGTCGATGTTTTCTCCTACAAGAGACATTTTGCAGCAAATAAAACAAAGTGAAAGTCTGTTTGTGCAACACAAATGTATTTGTGTGTCTGTATTTCAATGTGTGTGTTCTAGGTTGTCCCTATTGGGATTTGTCTCTGGGCAAAAAAACATCTCTGTCCGTATTCCCTCGATTGTTGTTTTTTCGCTACCGTTTCTGCCATTAGAGTTGTGTATGCAGATGTGTGTAGTGTTGTCATCACATTACTGACATGGACGTCCATTAGACATGTTCTAAACTCCGTCACCAACAGCGCCGACTAGTGGCGAGTACCAAGAGAGGCGAGGTGACGGTACAGACCCAAGTTGGGGTTGCTGCGTGGACACACAACTCTTACACGGCAGCTGGGTCACAAAAGGCTCGTGCAAACAGACAGCCAATCAGAGTTCCTGCCTTCACACTAATCTGATTACAGACTTATTTTTTACCCACACAGATTCTTTTACACAACTCTAATGGCAGAAACGTAGCAAAAAGTCACAGCTAGAAAGACAGTCAATCAGGGATCCTGCTTCACACACAACTCTTAGAAACATTGCTTTACACATACACACATCTGAATACATGTACACAACTTAGCGGCAGAAAGGTAGCAACATGCCATGTGTAAACAGTTAATCTGGGTTCTTGCTTCACCCAAATCTGATTACAGAAACACATTTTCATGCGCAGACACAAATTGCTTTACACATACACATCTAAACACAAACAATTCTTTCAAGGCAGAAACTTTGCAAAAATTAGGGTTTCTGTTTCACATAAATCTGAATACACATACAGAACTAACTGTTTACACATGACATGTTGCTACCTTTCTGCTGTTAATCAGCATTCCTGCTTCACCCAAATCTGATTACAGACATAAATTGCTTTACATATACAAACACCTAAATACAAACAATGCGTTAACAGACAATCAGGGTTTCTGTTTCACATAAATCTGACTACACATACACAACGGCAGAAAGATAGCAACATGTCACGTGTAAACAGTTAATCAGGGTTCCTGCTTCACCCAAATGTGATTACAGACACACATTTTCCTACGCGCACACAACTTAAGCCACAAATTGTTTTACACATACACACATCTAAACAATTCTTTCAAGGCAGAAACTTAGCAAAAATCATGTGTAAGGCAATTAGGGTTTCTGTTTCACATAAATCGGAATACAAGTACACAACTCTAACTGTTTACACATGACATGTTGCTACCTTTCTGCTGTTAATCACCATTCCTGCTTCACCCAAATCTGATTACAGACATAAATTGCTATACACATACAAACACCTAAATACAAACAATTCTTTAAAGGCAGAAACTCAGCAAAAATCAGGTGTTAACAGACAATCAGGGTTTCTGTTTCACATAAATCAGACTACACGTACACAACTTAACGGCAGAAAGGTAGCAACATGTCATGTGTAAACAGTTAATCAGGTTCCTGCTTCACCCAAATCTGATTACAGACACACATTTTCATACGGGCACACAACTTGAGACACAAATTGCTTTACACATTCACACATCTAAACACAAACAATTCTTTCAAGGAAGAGACAGTTATCAAAAATCAGGTGTTAACAGACAATCAGGGTTTCTGTTTCACATAAATCTGACTACACGTACATAACTTAACGGCAGAAAGGTAGCAACATATCATGTGTAAACAGTTAATCAGGTTCCTGCTTCACCCAAATCTGATTACAGACACACATTTTCATACGCACACACAACTTGATACACAAATTGCTTTACACATACAAACACCTAAATACAAACAATTCTTTCAAGGCAGAAACTTAGCAAAAATCTGGTGTTAACAGACAATCAGGGTTTCTGTTTCACATAAATACGAATACACCTACACAACTTTAACGGCAGAAAGGTAGCAACATGCCATGTGTTAACAGTTAATCGGGGTTCCTGCTTCACCCAAATCTGATTACGGACACATTTTCATACACGCACACAACTTAAGACAAAAATTGCTGTACACATACACACATCTAGATACAAACAATTCTTTCAAAGCAGAAACTTAGCAAAAATCACGTGTTACACAATTAGGGTTTCTGTTTCACACAAACTGAATACACGTACACACACCTGAATACACATACACAACCTAAACGGCAGAAAGAGAGCAATTTGTCGCGTTAATCAGGGTCCCTGCTTCACCCAAATCTGATTACAGACACACACATTTGTTTACGTACACACAACTTAAGACACAGATTGCTTTACACGTGCACACAATTCTCTCACTGCAAAACAACAATCGAAGAAATACGGACGGACAAGATAATTTTTCTTCCTCAGACAAATCCTAATACCGACACACTTTAGTTCAACAACACATGAAATGGATTACACACACAGATTGAGACGCGCATTTGCAAATCATTTTGCTGCGATCATGATTCTGTAGAAATTTTGTTTTTTTTCTCCAAGATACGGAAAGTATTCCACAGGACCGCTCATCATGTACACAATACACAGACATTTGGCACGAAGGAAAAGGAGAAAAGTTTAGTGCTGATGCTCAAATGAAAACATGGTTGATAAGTGCCTTGTGTTTTGAATCAAACAACGGCGGCATGTCACTGGGAGTCCAAGTCATACTTCTGAGAGGCTCAGAGCCACCAAGGAAAAGGCTTTTAATGATCGCGATTAAGGCATCAGCACCGGCGCACATGTACAATTCATCATCAGCACAGAACACGTGCGCACACACGTGCACTTTATGCTACCCAGGAAGTCCATGTTGCTCTGGCCCCGCAAAGCAAACTGTGTGTGTGTGTGTGTGTGTGTGTGTGTGTGTGTGTGTGCGTGCGTGCGTGCGTGCGCTGGGACCACTTCAGAGTGTTTCCACCAGTCCAGTACATGTATGTTACATTGGTGTTGATGAGGAGGAGATGTCAGGTGGTGTGTCCGTGGGGGGAGAAGTAGTACCTGACAGGAGGACCAGGGAGATCTTCGTCCGTGTCGTTCTCGGGAGCAAAGGACACGGTGAGGTCCACGTATTGGCGACCCGCTGTCGGCTTGATAAGTTTTTGCATCCTGTCGGCACAAAACGAAACATTTTAGGGGCTGATTTGCCGAGATACAAACACCATGCGCCTTATTTGAATGAGTATTTTGCTTGTGCTATGCAGGGGCGTCGCCATGGAGACACTCATTTACTGCACATCCATGTTATCATGCTGGGATGTTTTGCCATGTGCAATCTATAAAATGGTGTGTGTTACAGCCAAATACACTTTCTGTCTGTCAAATTGATGACGTCACTAAAGGGGTTGGCTCCAAGGCCAAGTGCCTGTCTATTTAGGGAGGAGTCGGGATCTTGCTCAGGTGTTGCTGAGTAGAGGCGCAGCAGTTTTTGACTGTGCCAGGCTAGTGTTTGTTTGCTCCCGTGTATTATATAAATGTGACTTTATGATATTAAATATTTTTGTTAAACATGGACACAATTTTGGACATCAATTATTAGCTGGCTGCACACGTCTGAACTAGCTTCATTTATATTCGGCAATCAGAAGCAGTAATTGTATAGGACTTTACCGCTACATTTAAGTCAAAAACTGCCTCACCTAAAGGCGAGTTGTTTATTGGGAAGCAACAAGTTGCGAAGCTTGTTTTGGAAGAGGATCACACCTGCCGCTGTCAGTGTTTGATTGGCAGCCGGCGGCGGAAAAAACGGATCGGCGAAGCGGCGGACACATTCCTGCAATCAAGCTCTGCATCGACAGCTCCGAGTCCCACTGGAAAGCAACAGGGTCGCTCATCGGGGACAGCAGCAGCAGCACCTGCAGATCATCCCATCGGACCAAGCCGCGCGCGTGCGTGCCGTGCGTGGAGGAGGACGCGGAGCAGCGTTAAGTGTGGTATGTTTTAGCGGCGCGCCCACTTTAAAAAAATAAAATAAAATAAAAAATGGCCATTGTTAAATTGTGTGCACACAAATATTAAAACATCCAATTTATTGGTGACTATTTGACTTGACTTACGCGTGGGTTGACAAACTTTGACTTTTCCAAATGGAGGAGCTGGGAGTACACGCATGCGCTGATGAACATAAACAGCCACAAGGGGACACTGTGGCTGAACGTGACAATGTTGGACAAGGGGTTGAAGGGAAAAAACGTGTGGTAAAAATGACACCAAAAGCTGTAGGTCACAAAATTTAAAGTTTGCACGGGGAAAGAAAATCAAAGTTGCAAAGACTCTCATTACTAAAAGAGGGGGTCATTGCTGTGATAAATGACGAAACACGTTCACATGAACTAAAGGAAGAATTTAGCAGGTTTATGGATTTATATCATGAAATTTGAAAAGTGCACATAACTTTGTTGTCTCTGTTGCCAGAATATGAGAGTACTAAACACGAGACATGGTACAAAGCAAAAATTTTGAATTTTAATGGTTTTATTGAAAAGGTTGACAGGTTGATGTGTTTTAAAGATGATGATGATGAGGTTGAAAACAAGGGTTCTGTTGTTGATGGTTTTGAAAATGAAAGTGTACAACCCCACGACAGCATTTCAAATGTTCCATCTATTGTCTTATCAAAGGTCATTCAATCCACAGTCTCAAACAAAAGCAAAATGTCTTCCACTTCTTCTGCTCGCATAATAGCAGAGGCAGATAAGGCAGCACTTGTCGCCCGTGCTATTGCTTTAAAAGAGATCCATACATTGGAGGCGCAGGCAGCAGCTCTAAAGAGGGAACAAGATGAGCAGGCAGCAGCTCTAAAGAGGAAACAAGATGAGCAGGCAGCAGCTCTAAAGAGGGAACGGGAGGAACAAGCAGAGGCCATAAGGAGACAAAAGGAACAAATGGTGTTGGATGCTGAAATAGCAGCCCACAATGCTAAATTGTCTGTCCTCCATGAAGCCAGTGTTTCTGGCAGAAGCCAAAAGTCTGATGGAATGGAGTCCTATTACAGGCAAGGGAAAAAAACTAAAAAAATGCCTACCCCGCCTGTACAACAACTTCAGCCATCTGTTAAAGCTGCTCCTTCAGAGCTTCACACAGCCAAGAATGCCCCAAACAAGGTCCATTCACACCCTCAACCAAACAACCAACCACTTCGCTCATCAACTTTGGATCCTGTGGAAAACCAATCAAGGCAAAATTTACCTCAAGCATTTCAATCATTTCAAGGCAACACAATACCAGGTGAACTCCACACTGTATTACAGAGGCAAAATGAAATGATGGCACTCCTGGTTCAATCACAAACCTCCCAATTACTTCCACACAGACAAATTCCGTTTTTTGAAGGTGACCCATTGCTGTTTCAGGCTTTCATAAAAGCTTTTGAATATTGTATAGACGCAAAAACCAATGATCGTGGTGACTGCTTATACTATCTGGAGCAGTTTACCAAAGGACAGCCCAGAGAGTTGGTGCGTAGTTGCCTCTACATGCCTACAGAGAGAGGCTATGCTACAGCAAAACGCCCACTAAGGGAACACTTTGGAAATCCTTCAAAAATAACAGCAGCCTACCTGGACAAAATTAAGGCCTGGCCAAACATCAAGTCTGAGGATGTAAAAAATCTCCAAGCTTTTGCACTGTACTTGCGAGAATGCTCCAATGCCATGGATGAGCTGCAGTACTTGGACGAGCTCAACATGCCAGCTTGCATGAAGATGCTCATACAAAAGCTTCCATACAAAGTAAGAGACCAGTGGAGAGGAAAAGCAGCCGACATTGTTGACCAACAAAAGCGACGTGCTTGTTTCACATACATTGTTAAATTTATTGATCAGCAGGTCAGAATTGCTTCAGATCCTGTCTTTGGCGACATTCAGGACATCCCTCAAAATAAAACAATAACCAAACCCAAGCCTATACATCAAAGCAAATCACAGTTCAGAAGGAACAGTTTCGCAACTCATGTGACAGTTGCCACTAGACCTAAACCGGCTCCACACCTCGATACATTTGTGAATACCTCCTGTCTTTACTGTAAAAGTGAACATGCATTGGAGCACTGTCCGATACTGGAAAATAAGGCACACAGGGAAAAGCTTGACTTTTTAAAGGAAAAAGGCCTGTGTTTTGGTTGCCTGTGCACAGGGCACCTGAGCAAGAGTTGCGACAGGCGCATCACTTGCTCTTACTGCAACAAGACGCATCCCAAAGTGCTACATATTGACAGGAGGCATCTGGAAAGTGGAGAAAATAGCCAACTTCCAAAGGTAAAAGCAGATATTTGCACTACATAATCTACTTGTGGCCATACAGGGGCTGGCAAATATGGAATTTTACCTATCCTACCCGTTCAAGTGAAGTACTCAAACGGCAGCAAGATAGTCCAGACATATGCTTTCCTAGATCCAGGAAGCACAGGGACCTTCTGTTCTGAACAATTGGTAAACAGGCTGAACACAGAAGGCCGAAAAACAAAAATCCACTTGCGCACCATGGGGCACAGTAAGGTCTGGAAATCTCTGAGCTTACTTGTAGTAAGTTTTTTGAGCTTCCTGATGTCTTCACTCAAAGGCAGATGCCCGTGTACACAAACAATCTGATTAGTGAGGCAGAACTTGATAAGTGGCCTTACCTCCAAGGCATCAAAATTCCTCGGATAACTGCCGACGTTGACCTGTTAATTGGTACCAACGCCTCCAAGTTAATAGAACCACGGGAGGTGATTAACAGCCACGAAGATGGACCTTATGCTGGCAGAACCCTATTGGGGTGGGTAATTAATGGGCCATTACAAGGCAATCACACGCATAATGGGAGCCCCACAGTTACTGTTAACCGCACAATTGTTAACAGTTTGGAGGAACTGCTTATGAACCAGTACATGCATGATTTCAATGAGCACGGTTCCAAAGATCAAGAGGATATGTCAAAAAAGGGAAAGAAGCCCAAGATAGAGAAGCCCAGCAGGAAGACATCAAAAAGAAAACGGAGCGCAGATGACAGTGACGATGAAAGAAAAGTCAGTCGAATGCGAACAATACGCCAGGCAGTCTCCAAGGCCGTGTCGAAACAGCGGGAAATCCTTCTGGGTGACGGAGGCCGTGAGGATGAACAGCAGGATGACCCAGAGGAAGCTTACCTGGATCCTGATGAGTCTGGCAGTGATGAAGACTTCATGGTGGAAGATGACGAAGACAGCGACTATGGCAAGTCTAAAAAGAGAAGAGTTCCCCGAAAGAGGAGGAAGAAAACGACCCCAAGAGTCCTTTGGGAGAAGAAGAGGAGGAAACTGAGAAGAAGAAAAGCTCTCCTACCGCCAAGGTGACGAAGTAAGCTGATGGCAAGGAGTAGGAAAAGAAGACAGCTACAGTCTACATGTACTGTTGGTAATAGATCACCAGTATTGGATGTGCATAAGGAAATGCAGGCTGTGAATGTGAAGGCATGGAGTAAAATAACTGCATTATTGCAAAAGGGAACATAAAACCCTAAGAGTGTTTCTTTTAGTATTATGGCTCTATTTTTGTTTTATTTATTTCAAATTGAATTGCTCTGTTCATCACGCCAGTAGCAATTAGGGGCTGGTGTGTTAGAGCCAAATACACTTTCTGTCTGTCAAATTGATGACGTCACTAAAGGGGTTAGCTCCAAGGCCAAGTGCCTGTCTATTTAGGGAGGAGTCAGGATCTTGCTCAGGTGTTGCTGAGTAGAGGCACAACAGTTTTTGACTGTGCCAGGCTAGTGTTTGTTTGCTCCCGTGTATTTTCTGTTTTTGTACAAAGTGTGTTATATAAATGTGACTTTATGATATTAAATATTTTTGTTAAACATGGACACAATTTTGGACATCAATTATTAGCTGGCTGCACACGTCTGAACTAGCTTCATTTATATTCGGCAACCAGTAGCAGTAATTGTATAGGACTTTACCGCTACAGCGTGTGATTTACCAAGACTGCACGTGCAACTGACAAGTGGTGCAGACATCCTCATTTAAATGAGTATTTTGCGTGTACTATGCGGTGCGTCGCCATGGAGACACTCATTTACTACACATCCATGTTATCATGCTGGGATGTTTTGCCATGTGCAATCAATAAAATGGCGTGTGATTTACCAAGACTGCACGTGCAACTGACAAGTGGTGCAGACATCCCTATTTAAATGAGTATTTTGCGTGTACTATGCGGTGCGTCGCCATGGAGACACTCATTTACTACAAATCCATGTTATCATGCTGGGATGTTTTGCCATGTGCAATCTATAAAATGGCGTGTGATTTACCAAGACTGCACGTGCAACTGACAAGTGGTGCAGACATCCTTATTTAAATGAGTATTTTGCGTGTACTATGCGCTGCGTCGCCATGGAGACACTCATTTACTGCACATTCATGTTACCATGCTGTGATGTTTTGCCATGTGCAATCTATAAAATAGTGTGTGCTATTAGTGGGCGTGTGATTTACAAAGACTGCACGTGCAACTAACAAGTGGTGCAGACCACCTTATATGAATGAGTATTTTGCATCTACTACTTTTTATGGGCATTTCACAAGCGGTCCTGCAATGCGTCTACATTACGCTTTCCCCGCGTAATACGCTAAAATGCAAACATCAAGAAGTGTTTTTTCATATAAGAAATATTTTAATTAGATATATGTGAAAAAAACAGACGCCATTAAAAAAATAAAAGGACACCACAAGATCATTTTTAACTAAAACATTTTTTAAGGTCCTGCTGTCTGTGCCCTTGACCTCTGGCCGGTGGTCGCCGTACTGTGAAGATGGTGCCGGGTGTCCGAATCAGTCAGTTTTAGGTGTAACTGTCCGCCCGATTGTAGCTGAGATAGGCGCCAGCGCCCCCCGCGACCCCAAAAGGGAATAAGCGGTAGGAAATGGATGGATGTACAAAATGAGCTACAGAGCTAGCCTGAAAACGTTAGCATGCGCACATTAAATTGCTAACAATGGCATATTAACAGTTAGCACGTCTCACACGTCAATTAACACGGCTGTAAGGTGTATGGCTTCAGAAATAGAGAAAAAAGTGTAAAATTAGATGAAAAAGTTACCATGCTTAAGTTAGCTAGCTAGCATGCTATCATTTGCATGCTAAAAGTTAACAAGTGTCAGATACCAAGTTAAATGACCCTGGGGTAAATGGTTGCAAAACTGGCTCAAAAAGTTAGCATGCTAGCCAGCTAACGTACTCTGAATGGTAACATTTAGAGTATGCCCATCGCTGCTAACGAGACCTTTCCGACGGTATAACATATGTGGGGGTTCGTTGGCCGGTTCGTCTCGTATTAGACGAAAGGGTTCGCCATTATAAAAGGTGTGTCCCCATTCAACTGCCCCATTATTTTTGTTTATTCGTGAATAGCGTCGCCATGGTAGAACGAAATGTTCAAAACTTAAAATACGGCCATCGGTGCTAACGAGACCTTTCCGACGGTATAACATATGTGGGGGTTCGTTGGCTGGTTCGTCTCGTATTAAACGAAAGGGTTCGCCATTATAAAAGGTGTGTCTCCATTCAACTGGCCCGTTGTTTTTGTTTATTCATGAATAGCGTCGCCATGGTAGAACGAAACGTTCAAAACTTAAAATACGCCCATCGGCGCGAACAAGACCTTTCCGACGGTATGGCATATGTGGGGGTTCGTTGGCCGTTTCAACCTGTATTATACAAAAGGTGCGTACAAATTAAATCGGCCCATTTTTTGGGTTGTTCGTGAATAGCCTTGCCATGGTAACACGAAATGGTCCCAATTTAGATTTCCGCCACCATCGCGAACGAAACCTTTCCAAAGGTACAACATATGTGGGGGTTCATTGGTCGGTTCGACTTTTATTAGACGAAGGGGTACGCCATTATAAAGGTGGGTCCCCAATCAATTGGCCCATTTTTTGGTTTATTGGTGAATAGCGTCGCCATGATAGAACGAAATGTTCATAACTTAAAATACGCCCATTGAAGCGACTGAGACCTCTCCGACGGTGTAACATATGTGGGGGTTCGTTGGCCGGTTCGACTCGTATTAGACGAAAGGTGCTTACCCATTAAATCGGCCCATTTTTTGGGTTGTTCGTGAATAGCGTTGCCATGGTAACACGAAATGTTCCCAATTTCGATTTCTGCTATCGGCGCGAATGACACCTTTCCGACGGTATAACATATGTGGGGGTTCTTTGGCCGGTTCGTCTCGCATTAGACGAAAGGGTTCGCCATTATAAATGTGCGTTCCCATTCAATTGGCCCATTTTTTTTTTTTTTATATTTGTGAATAGCGTCGCCACGGTAGAAACAAATGTTTGTAACTTCAAATACGCCCATCGGGGCGACCGAGACCTTTCCGACGGTATAACATATGTGGGGGTTCGTTGGCCGGTTCGACTTGTATTAGACAAAAGATGCGTACTACCCATTAAATGGGTTGTTTGTGGATAGCGTTGCCATGGTAACACAAAATGTTCCCAATTTAGATGTCTGCCATCGGCGCAAATGAGACCTTTCCGACAGTATAACATATGTGGGGGTTCGTTGGCCATTTCGACCTGTATTAAACAAAAGGTGCGTACCCATTAAATCGGCCCATTTTCTGGGTTTTTCGTGAATAGTGTTGCCATGGTAACACGAAATGTTCCCAATTTAGATTTTGGCGTGAACGAGACCTTTCCGACGGTATACGCGGGGGTTCGTTGGCCGGTTCGACTCGTATTAGCAGGGATGGGAATTTTGGCGCCGCAGGGTCATTTATACAGGCATGTGGTTTTTCCGTCTAAAGTCGGAATTCCGTCTTTTTTAATCTCGGTGGAAAAAAAAAAAATTATCTTCCGTTTTTTTTCCCGACCCTAAGTAAAGATTCGTTTACTTGCCGATTCGTCTTTTGTAATCGAGACGTAGCTTATATTACCCCGTAGTTGATTGGTTGATATGTTCCTTGTGACCGACCAATCAGGACATCTGTTATGAATGATGACGTCATTACCGCCATTTTCCAAATGTAAACGATGTCGGTTCTCGAGACAAAGGACGCTTCACGAGTCAAAGAAATTGATAAACATGTAAAAAATAAGTACTACCAGCACAAACAACGCTCCCGACCGGATCCTTAGCCGGGGCTGCCTCTTTGCGACCTGGGAGATAGATCCCTCGTCCCCGAACTGTGTGCCGAGGTAAAGTGGACATTACAGTGCTGGCGTTAACACCACAACCTGAAATGTGGACATTTAATGTTCCATAATGTTAGATAAACAACGCCCTCGGTCATTACGGTGAAGCAGTGTATGTATGTCTGATTCAATGCTAACTGTTAAGCTAACTGCCCAGTTGGCTAACGCAAAAAAGCCACAAGCAAATATTACTGGTGTTTGACCTCAATGCGAAATAGTTTAACAATACTTGATAATCACGGAAAAATATGCGCGTTAACGAGCGACATATCTCTTGAATGAAATGGCCATGTGTTTGTCGTATATGTAATGATTGGTGAGTTACATGCCAGCATCCTCCTCAGCCAGCTCTGCCTCAACACCAACCAAAACAGCCAGCGTCACAACTCCACTCAGTCCCCCTGATTCTCAAAAAAAGAGGTGTCAGGTCAGCCCAAGCAGTAAGGAGAGTTGGACAAATGTATTGTGCTTCAACTGCAAGAAATATATCTGCAAAGAACACACTAAAAGTGTCACTTTTTCCCACACTTGCATGTAAACACACACATACACATGCAAGTTCTTGCACACAGAGACTTTTACTCTGATTTTGTTTTTTATTAGTTTTGGAACCAGCAATCTATTTCTATTGGTTAGATTAGCTTGATCGGTTGTTTGTTTGATGTTGAAGTTCTGTTGCTGAAAAAAATACTTTTTAGTCTTTTTCTTGAAGTAAATATACATAGGTCGAAATTGACCCGTAACATCATAGATGTTACTATAGTTAAATTTATTAAAATGAAAAAATAAATAAAACTAATTTATTTAAAAGATGTGTTCTAATATCCCTCAGTAATATTCAGGTAACACAACATTTTATTTATTTATACGATTCTCGAGGTTCGTTTGACCATTTTTTAAAATTGAAATCGAGGGGTATACTGACAAAAAAAAAGGCCCAATGGCCCACACCAAAAATATTACAACCAATATTTTCACGGATAAGGAAGCCTAACAAGGTAAACAAGAGATGAGAAACAAATAGGATGATAGATAATTGTTTTTAGAGTATTTTACAGTTGGTTTAAGACATGGGTCAAAACCGACCCGTTAACATAAGAGATTGTAACAGAAAGCTAACACAAGAGGCAGGTTAAATGAGTCCACTTTCTATATCTGATCCCTGGATGTTTACCAGTGTGGGTGGTTGAACTGACAGCCGTAAGTCAATCACTTTAGTTTTACTGGTGTTCAAATGCAGGTGATTACGTGCACTTCAAGTGTTTAGTATATTTTTAATTGTATTATTTAGAAGAACAAAGATGTTCAATGAATCCATTATATATTGTATATACTGATTTAATGGTTGTTTGTTGAAAAATAAATGAGAAGAGGTAATTAAAAAAATAATTGTTTATTGAACCGCAGTGGCAATATTGTAGGGGAAATAAAATCACAATTTGATTATTTTCCAAAATATTTAAGCTTTAATCAGCACCCCCGATGTCCTGGGTATGTTCTATTAATGATGTTTTCATGTCTTTAAACACTAAAATATTTTCTACAAATGGTGCTGTCTTAGTTAATTTTAGCATGTTAAATTTGTGAAAAATCAGGAGCTGGGAGGGGCGTTGTCCCCCAGACTCCCAGAAGTTTTTTCAGTCTTTTTCATTGTGGTCAAATCACATGCCTGTTTGTAATATAATGCCAATGTGTGAAGGCACCAGATTGGCTAGCTCTACTATCAGCTGACAACATCAACCAATGACATTGCCCGTTATAGGCGTCTGCACGCGTCGTTTGCCGACAACATCTAGTCATTGATCCTCAATTATTGTGAGCGTTTCTGAACTTGTATTCTGTTCATATTGGTTGTGTTTATTGGCGACTAATCTGGAAAGAAAACACAGTAGCTCTCAATTAACACGTTTTTTTATTGACAAAACAGTTTCAGACAAGGTTAAGCTTATTTAAGATAGGAATGCTTCATTAGCAAAAGATATCGATAAGGACGTGAGAAACAAGTGGAACTGGGCATGGTTCGGTACATCTATCAAACTGAAGGTGAAGATTAACAACAATATCGTAGAAGTAGACAAACTGATCAGCGATTTCATTGCAAAGTGCGATGAACCGGGACGTGGTCAGTGCTTATATTGCAAGGACATTGTGAACTATGGATCTCGGGGAAAGGTGGCACTCTTTGACCACGCGAAATCGGCAAGGCATCTAAGTAAAGTGAGTTTACGGAGAAGTAATTTTTTCCTGGGATCTGCCTTCAAGCTGAAGTCAAACATCGTCACAAATGCAGCATCAAATCAACTATCGAAGCCTCCCACCTCCGACTCGGCTCCTCTCACACCAATCTACGACAGACGAGTCCATTCAGAGGTACAATACACTATCTTATGTATTTCAACCTTCTTATATTTTGAATTCTGGTTAATCCATTTTGTAATATATTGAGTCAAAAACCAGGCGAGGTGATGAAGTTACGTCTCTCTATTACACATTTGTTGGCCTATTTTTGTCTATAATCCAAAAGTGTGCAATAATTTTATATATATGTGTAAACTTGTATACATAAATTTCATCACATGATACATTTGTATGAAAATATTTGCTAATAAATATGAAATTTTGGTCAGGACAATATTGTTTCATTTTGACTCAAAATAGCAGGAAATGCATCCTAAGCTAACATAGATTTAAAAAAATGTCTGGGGGGTTGCATGCCCCCAGACCTCCTAGCAGGCGAGTGCACTCTGTGCACTCGGGTGCGGCTGCTGTGCGGCCTTCCGCAAGGCGGTGTTTTAGGATTAAATAATTGTCAGCTGATTTTGTAAATCTTCATTCCCATCCCCTTTAGACAAAAGGTGCATACCCATTAAATGGTCAAAATTTGGGGTTGTTCGCGAATAGCGCTGCCAAGGTAACACGAAATGCACCAAATTTAGATTTCCGCCCTCGGCGTGAAGGAGACCTTCCTGACGGTATAACATATGTGGGGGTTCCTTGGCCGGATCGATTCGTATTAGGCGAAAGGTTTCGCCATTAAAATTTTGTGCATCCCCATTCAATTGGCCCATTTTTTTATTATTTGTGAATAGCGTCGCCATGGTAGAATGAAATGTTCACAACTTCAAATACGCCCGTCGGCGCGAACGAGAGCTTTCCGACGGTATAACATATGTGGGGGTTCGTTAGCGGTTTGACTCGTATTAGACTAAAGATGTGGAACCATTAAATCGGCCCATTTTTTGGGTTGTTCGTGAATAGCGTTGCCATGGTAACATGAAATGCTCCCAATTTAGATTTCCGCCATTTGCGCGAACAAGACCTTTCCGACGGTATAACATGTGGGGCTTCGTTGGCCGGTTCATCTCGTATTAGACAAAATGGTTTGCCATTATAAATGTGGGTCCTCATTCAATTGGCACATTTTTTTGGTTTATTCGTGAATAGCGTCGCCATGGTAGAACGAAATGTTCGCAACTTCAAATACGCCCGTTGGCGCAAACGAGACCTTTCCGACGGTATAACATATGTTGGGGTTCGTTGGCCGATTCGACTTGTAGTGGACGTAAGAGAAACGTGCGGAACAAGAATAATAAAGTTTGAAGTATGACTAATAATAATAATATGCCCCAAATTGTAATCCATAATTAAGATCAATAAATTACTTACGTCAGTTTAAGTCTCTTGGTGTGTCCTGGTATAACCGGCACGAAGATCATCTTCACACCATGGACCACCATCGTGGGTTCAATTCCGTACTTCTCCTGAAATACAACAGAAATGGACGGAACTTGAATACAACAAAGTTATTAAATTTTCAGTACAAAGGCGTCCAAGAGAGGGGGGTTGGGCCAGTCCCAAATTAAACACCTGGGGGAGGGTTTAGTTTGAGACCAGGAAAAAACCTCGAGCAAAGCACATACAGTATATACGTGTCACGACAGACTTGCTACGCGGGCATCCAGCCTGAAGCTGCCGCCACCAGTGGCGCTGCTTCGTTTTCTGTCGTGCTACGTGGGGTGAAGCATGGGATTTGCCTCACGCCACACCCCAGGGGTATTTTACGTGTGTAAAATACCCCTGGGGTGTGACTTGCTGCGTTATCGCGATAAAACTTATTCGAGAGCACCAAGGTCGCGGAACAAGGCCACTCTGCCGGCTTGGGATTCCCTCACGCCACAGCCTTGGGGTATTTTACGTGTGTAAAATATCCCTGGGATGTGGCGGGAGGCGAATCCCATGCTGTGTAAGCCTGCAGAGTGGCCTTGTTCCGTGACCTTGGTGCTCTCGCAGGTTTTATCCCGATAACGCAGCAAGTCAAATAACAACAGGTGTGTGTCAGGTCTTCTGTCTTTCAGGAAAATGTTTACGTTGCGCGGCATCACAACCATGGAAAACAATCCAAATTACAATGTTTAAGTTTGAGCCGGCAAAAACAAATGTAAACTTTTCCCTGTCTATTTCCGGTCTTCCAAAATCATACCATACCATGCAGAGCAGACGGCATCTCCAAGATGTTGTCCAGTTTGCGATTTAATCTAAAAATTACAAAAGTTTAGGTGCCCATCCTTCAATCCTTTGTGGCACCTTGAGAGTACCTTGCACGGCTGCCAGCATCTTCAAATTCGTCGACACAACAGGGAAACCTTTACTCTAATCAGCAAAAGTCCTGTTATCATGATTTCTAATAGGTAAAAATCTTCAACACCCTCGAATGGACGAATCTGGAGAGTCTACCAACAACAATTAAACAGGACAGACCAGTTCCCCCGAACCCAAGCTTCTCCTCAAGAAGATCTTGACAATTTTTCAGAGAAGCCAGTTGATCTGTTTAGATTGTGGAGAGCAGTGCAAAAAGAGGCTCCAGAAAAGTTAGGACGAGCCAAAACAAAAAAGCAAAGTAGAAGAAGGGAAGGTGAAAAACGGGACATTATAGAACATGTGTTCCTCACCCTGACTGCATTGATGAACTCTGACAGGGTGAAGTCTTGGTGGCCGGTGATGGTCCAGCAGTCCCAGATGGAGAAGTAAATGTCGTCTCTGAAATAAACGACGTGTTTCAACATTACACTCAACGCTCCTTTATCGCTGGTAATTGAATGGATTTCCGCAAAGTGGGAATCGATTAAAAATCTAATATTTTCACAACTCGAGCATTAAAAACATGTTTACGACCTTTTAAATATTTTTTTCAGCATCATGAGAGCCTGGACATGAAATGACATCTTTTAGTCACCTTTACATTCTTAGAGCAAAAGTACTGATTTTATTACTAATTACTTCGCAATTAATTTTTAATACTTAATGCTGGTAACATACAGTCGTTGTCAAAAGTTTACATACACTTGTAAAGACCATCATGTCATGGCAGTCTTGAGTTTCCAATCATTTCTACAACTCTTATTTTTTTGTGAGAGAGTGATTGGAGCACATACTTGTTGGTCACATAAAACATTCATGAAGTTTGCTTCTTTTATGAATTTATTATGGGTCTACTAAAAATGTGAGCAAATGTGCTGGGTCAAAAGTATACATACAGCAATGTTAATATTTGCTTACATGTCCCTTGGCAAGTTTCACAGCAATAAGGCGCTTTTGGTAGCCATACACAAGCTACTGCTTGAATGTTTGACCACTCCTCTTGACAAAATTGGTGCAGCTCAGCTAAATTTGCTGGTTTTCTGACACAGACTTGTTTCTTCAGCATTGTCCACACGTTTAAGTCAGGACTTTGGGAAGGCCATTTTAAAACCTTCATTCTAGCCTGATTTAGCCATTCCTTTACCACTTTTGACGTGTGTTTGGGGTCATTGTCCTGTTGGAAGACCCAACTGCGCCCAAGACCCAACCTCTGGGTTGATGATTTTAGGTTGTCCTGAAGAGTTTGGAGGTAAATTCTCCTTTTTCTGCAAAGCACCAGTTCCTTTGCCAGGAAAACAGGCCCAGAGCATAATGCTACCACCACCATGCATGACGGTAGGTGTGGTGTTGCTGAGATTAAACGCCTCACCTTTTCTCCTCCAAACATATTGCTGGGTATTGTGGCCAAACAGCTCCAATTTTGTTTCATCTGACCACAGAACTGTTTCAGAAGGTCTTGTCTGTGTCCAGTGAAACTTGCCAAGGGACATGTAAGCAAGTATTAACATTGCTGTATGTATACTTTTGACCCAGCACATTTTCAGTAGACCTATAATAAATTCATAAAAGAAGCAAACTTCATGAATGTTTTTTGTGACAAACAAGTATGTGCTCCAATCACTCTATCACAAAAAATAAGAGTTGTAGAAATGATTGGAAACTCAAGACAACCATGACATTATGTTCTTTATAAGTGTTTGTAAACTTTTGACCACGATTGTATGTGTTTATATTGTATCTGCTGATGTAGTTCTGTTGTCGTCGTGTGTAGGAAAAAAAGAGCTGAAACCAATTAAAAAAGGCCGATAACGTAAGTCAAAATGGCAAATATTGGCGGCGATAATGGTTTGATCCCTACAAGGAAGTTGCCAGAAGCAAAGTGAAAGTGTACTTGCTGTTGGTACCTAATGAGAGTCCGCTTGACGGGAGCAGGCTCAGTAAACACCACCACAGGAAGGGCCAAGTTGAAAAAGCAGTTCTTCAAAGATTCAAAGCCGTAGCCTCCAGCGATCTTGATCAGCTCCAGCGCCACCTAACACCAAGGCCAACAATCCTTCAAATCAAACCACAAGTGTTTGCAGTCTTCATTTTCTTGACTAAAAACGTGTCTTCGTAATCACAGACAACCTATTTTGCTAGACTAAAATAGGTCATGTTGTGAATTTAGTTTGAGAAGCGCTGCAATAACCTCAGTAACACTGGCTATTCAAAAATGCGTTAATAATCATGCAACATTTACTGTTTAGTCCACTAAATTGACTTGACTAAACCAAATCACTTCAGATGACTAAAACATGACTCAAACTAAAATACATTTTTGACAAAAACTCAACTAAAAACTGCTGACAAAATCAACACTTGGCGATAACAAATTCAAACATTTTTAGTCAACAAAATTAAGACCGACAGATCGTCAAGCTTCTCCTTACCAGTCCTGCCACGCCGGCCGTTGCCGTGGCGATGGCGGGGATGATCTTGCCAGCGATGCGTTTGGTCTTGAAGCGGTCAGCGGGCTCAATGGAGTACATGTTGGCCCTGAGGGCGGACGCCGACGTGACGAAGTCCACGTGGCCGTTGCTGTCGTTGTCCTTCTCGAACTCCAGCGCCGTCATCCGTAACATCTCTAGACGTGGCAGCAGGACACAGACACTAAGACTCCTTAGCAAGGTTTGGCAGGTGCCAGCAAATGGAGGCATTTTCTAACAATCTAATGCCCATGTCCTACGGCTGGACAATTCCTTACATTTTTATTCCGATTTTGGCTTCTCACGATTATTAAAATATAATCGAGAAAAAACGATTATTGGGCCGCGAAACGTGCAGGCAAATTCCGGAGCTTGTGACGGTCGAACAGATGAGGAGCGAATGAGTGAAAAAAGAGAGCATGTCTACTAGAAGTTTGGGATGTCACAATGGTTACTACGACACAGCACTAGTATGCCTAATCAATAATCGCTATAGTCAAAATACGTAGGTCATATTTCCACATTGACGTAAATTGCAGATGGACCAGTGTTGTCCCGATACCAAAATGTATTTTGATACATAAATGTTTGTGTGTGTGTGTATACACACACATATATATATATATACACACAAATATACACACCTATTTATATATATTTACTGACACATACATATACACACACACACACACATATACATATATATATATACACACACATATATATATATATACATACTAGGGCTACAACAACTAATCGATTAAAATCGATTATAACAATAGTTGGCGATTAATTTAGTCATCGATTCACTTGATGTATGCAATGCGCATGCGCGGAGGTTTTTTTTTTTTTAAATTCCCCCCCCACTAAACCTTTATTTATAAACTGCAACACTTACAAACAGCTGAAAAACAATAATCAAATTTTGTACAAAAACAGTACAAAACAGCACCAGGGCTGAGCTGAGGCTTCGTCTCATGAGGTGACAGTGATCCAGCCAATGTTGTGTCATGTGCAGCTTACGTGACCACGCAGTCATATTTGCTTGGAAACATTCAAAAAATGGCGGAGGGAAACAGTACAGATAGTTCAGCGGATAAACATCTCGAGGTTATTGCTTCAATAGAGAAAAGTGTACTGTCGTCAAAAGTGTCAGAACACTTTACTTTAAAGACTTCAAAGAAGACATTTCCTGCAAAACGTGCAGCATGGATGTCGTGTGGCATGGAGGACAACATTGCTTCGGCAGCTCCTGAAGAAGAGCCATGGATGAAGGGAAGAACTCACAGTACGTAATTTTTTTAAGTCCTATATTCGAGTATATTGATCCGTTGTGTCCGTCTTTGTGTTTTTAATCTTTTGTTAACGAGGAGATTTTTTATTTTAAGGCAGCGCTGCACCAACTGTTGTGTATTAACTTTCAGAGTGTTAGGAACTTTTTGGATAGTTCGACGTCTTCCTTTTCTGTGTTGTTTTGAGTGGCGACAGGCATTCATTCATAAGTTCAGCTTGTTTGTGAGTAACGTTAACGTTTTGTCTTTGTTGCAACGTGGGGCTGATAATGTGTCTCTGGCACAGTTGACTCCGTTTTGAGAAAGAAAACGCACGTTTACAATTTGGAAATAAACGTAACAGACAGAAATATCTCAGGTTGGTTTCAAAATGGATCAATGTAGCCGTGCTCAATAAAGCTATATAAATCTATTTAGACTTGAGTGACGCTTTAGTATAACTAAACATTATGAAGGTGCTAGAATATTTCATGCTATGATTCAGAGGTAGCCTAAAATGAATCCTTTATTATTCAGAACAGAAACGTGTACTATATCTGATTGAGTTTTGATCTGATGAGTTACATTTGTGTGTTATTATTGGTGTATTCTGCAACTCCAATGTCCATTTATTTAATTTAGCTGTTTTTTTAATGTGGTGGCGTATTTGTCAGAAACGATTAAATAAATAAACTTGGTGTCTATTGAGTTATATGTAAATGATGCTACTATGTACGTTCATAATATGGTTTCTCTCATTTCAGAAAGAAACAAGCCAGCATTAGAGACTTGGAACAAAGGAAGGTGTGCACACCACAGCAAGCGGCTGCATTGACTGATGCTATCCTGAATATGTTGGTAACTGACATGAGGCCACTATCAATGGTGGAGGATGAAGGTTTTAGACAAATGATTCACGTCCTCAACCCCGGTTACACTCTTCCCTCGAGGAACCATTTTACTAAATTGATGGAGAGGAAGTACAAGCGGACAGTCCATGCTGTGCAGACTGACATAAAAGCCACCCAGAGCAAACTTGCTCTCACTACTGATGTGTGGACAAGTGCTGCCTACCTTGGCAATACACACACACACACGTACAGTACAGTACAGTTCAAACGTTTGGACACACCTTCTCATTCAATCCGTTTTCTTTATTTCCATGACTTTTACATTGTAGATTGTCCCATCAAAACTATGAATGAACACATTTGGAGTTATGTACTTAACAAAAAAAGGTAAAATAACTGAAAACATGTTTTATAATCTAGTTTCTTCAAAATAGCCACCATTTGCTCTGATTCCTTTTCCGCACACTCCTGGCATTCTCTCGATGAGCTTCAAGAGGTAATCCACCTGAAATGGTTTTCACTTCACAGGTGTCATAGTTGTGAAGCCTTTAGTGACACTCAATGTAAATAGTCATGAAAATAAAAAAAACGCATTGAAATGAGGTGTGTCAAACCTTTGGCCTGTACAGTATATAATGGTAAATGCATGTATTTACATGCTTGACAATGCATGTGATCAAGTACTATGATTTCGACAGACACTCTAGAGTCCTTTCTTGCGTTTCTTTGTCTCAAGATTGATTTCTTGTTTTTGTGAATGTGGAAAGGGTAGGCATAATAAGCTTTTGGCTTCAGCCTATACCTTTTTGGTCAGGAAATGTAAACTGATACTTTTATTTATTCATCTGCTATGCACTTGAAGTTTACTGTTTACATAAACTACTGACAAATAAAAATCAATTGAAATGAAATTGAAAAAGGAAAATTTGCACGGGAAAATAATGTGTTTGATGCTGCTTATTCGTACCCGACATACTCTGCCCCGGGCTGAGCCAAAAAATGTCAAAGTTATCAAGTTCATTTTCACTTATTGTTCATTTGATTGACTTATTGGGCCAGGCCTACAATTGTATGAATTTTTAATGCCCACGGACATCGTATTTAATGCTTTTTAATGCCATCTAAGGCCTTAATTTTCGAATGAATTGCAATTCTTATTTGTAATGATTCTTAATCAATTAAAAAAAAAAAAAAATCGATTAAAAAATATATATACATTTTTCAAATCTGTCCTGTTCAGCCGCTCATATTGTTTATGTAGATTATCTTTATCTGTTGTACACATTGACTTTAGAAAAGACAAGTGTTGGATATTTCTCTTGTTGCTTTATTTGTATTTGACTTTACTAAATGTCTGGGTAAAATTGTATTTACCTGAACCAGTTTTCTTTTAAGTAATACAACAATTTTTCAGAGCTGTTTGTCTTTTTTATGGAGGAATATAGTTAATCACAGAACAGGCACCCAATGTTATTAAAAAGCATACCGATTTTCAATCGAGAAAGGATTCTGAATCGAATTGTGTGATGCCTAAAGATTCACAGCCCTACCTGTTGAGCACTCATTCACTCTGGTTTAAGACCTTCCTTCCTGTACCTGGCTTGGCGCCGTCGCCAGTAATGGCTTGCTGCAGCTGCCTGATGGCCTCCCTCTCTTCCTCACTACTTAGAGGCATCTTCAACTGATCAGGCTTCTTAGCAGCCTCGTCAGTCTCTATGGACTGTGAGGGGGACAATCCAACAAATGAATCAGGAGCGTTCAAATGGTTCATCAACAATGGTGATAATGACCTACTTTGACCAAGGGCAGGTACTCTGGGATCTTAACAACGGAGATAATTCTCCCCACAGCCTCCTCACAGAGATCCTGGAAAAGGAGTAACAGTAGTAATGCTGCCTGTTTTCTGTCTTTCTTTCACGTGACCTACCCTATCAGAGTAAGGAATGTTGTAAATGCCAGCAAAGAGTCGGGCGGTGCTGACGATAAAGCTGAAGTGCCTGGAAGGAAAAAGTACAGTTGGATCATTCAAGATGTGAAGTGCGCAAAAGTTGCCACTAGATATCGACTGATATGTCGATTATTAACATGTTCCAACTGCTCCCACAGTGGAGTGTTTAAGTCTCGTCTTAAGAAATACTTTTATTCTCTGGCTCTTAACACTATGAGTTGTGTGGTCCTCTGTGTTTTTAAATTAAGATTTTTATTTATTGTTTTAACTGGTTTTCCCCTTTAAAATCTTTTTTAGTCATATTTATTTTTAGATTGTTTTACATTGGCTTTATATTTATTTATGTTTTGTTTTTATTCAGTCATTGGTGGAGCTAAAAATAATATTTGAATATTGTTTTTAATATTGTGCAGCGCTTTGGAAAAAATGTTGTTTAAATGTGCTATACAAATAAAGTGAATTGGATTTATTATTAGTAGTCAGAGAGACCAATAACTGATATTTGGAGGTGATATTCATCCGCAGTAGGGTTGTATGGTATACCGGTACTAATAAAGTATCGCGGTATTAATCAATTGAAATCAGTACTATACCATTTTTGAAAAGTATCGGTACCGTTCTACAGCACCGACGCGCATGATGTTTAGTGTGTGAAAACGCACACACAAAGGGCATATAAGCAATAACATCTTGGAGAGGAAGAATGGCAAAAAACTACAATTGTTTGGGTTAATAAAGAGGGTGCGTGAAGCGCAATATAAAGAGGTATTTGGGCTTCAAAACTAACAATAAAGGGTATGTTTTAAAGGGGAACATTATCACCAGACCTATGTAAGCGTCAATATATACCTTGATGGTGCAGAAAAAAAGACCATCTATTTTTTTAACCGATTTCCGAACTCTAAATGGGTGAATTTTGGCGAATTAAACGCCTTTCTGTTTATCACGCTGGAAGTGATGACGTTAGAATGTGACGTCGCCGAGGTAACACACCCGCCCTTTTCATTTTCAACACATTACAAACACCGGGCCTCAGGTCTGTTATTTTCCGTTTTTTTGACTATTTTTTGGAACCTTGGAGACATCATGCCTCGACGGTGTGTTGTCGGAGGTTGTAACAACATTAACAGGGAGGGATTCAAGTTGCACCACTGGCCCGAAGATGCCAAAGTGTCTGCCGCCAGACCCCCATTGAATGTGCTGGAGTTTCTCCACATTTTACCGGCAATGCTAAGGCAGACATGGCACAGAGATGTATGGATAACCTGCAGATGCATTTTCAATGATAAAGTCAACGAAATCACAAAGGTGAGTTTTGTTGATGTTGACTGCCAGCTAATCGATGCTAACATGCTACGCTAATCGATGTTAACATGTTATTTACCGGCAGTGCTAAAGCAGACATGGTACAGAGATGTATGGATAATCTGTAGATGCATTTGCAACTATATTACGTTTCCTCCCACCCACATTTAATGCGAAAAAAACACCAATCGACGGATTTAAGTTGCTCCAGTGTCAAAAGATGTGAAAGTCCTGATCGTTTGGTCCGCACAGTTTACCTGCGATGCTAACGCAGCTATTCGGCCATGCTATGGCTATGAATAGCGTCAATAGCTATTTGCTCAATAGCTTCAGTTTCTTCTTCAATATTTTCATACTCCAACCATCTGTTTAAATACATGCGTAATCTGTTGAATCGCTTAAGTCGCTGAAATCAGAGTTTGAATCCGAGCTAGTGACACTATATCTTGCTGTGGTATTCCCATTGTTTGTTTACATTGGCAGCACTGTGTGACGTCACAGGGAAATGGCCAGTGTCTTCGCAGAGAGCGAAAATAAGGCACTTTAAAGCTTTATTTAGGGATATTCCGAGACCGGTAAAATTTTGAAAAAAATTTCAAAAAATACAACAAGCCACTTGGAACTGATTTTTATTATTTTTAACCCTTTTGAAATTGTGATAATGTTCCCCTTTAAACAGGGAGGCACCGCGTTGCAAATACTATTTTACACCTTTCCCGCTTGTCGGCTCCCAGACCGTGGTCGAGGAGCGCAGGGGATACGTTCCCTCCAGGACCGATGTTTTTACAACTGAGACTAAAAAACTCCTTTTTCCCACACGCCATCAGACTGTACAACTCCTCTCTGTGGGGAGGGGATACTAGGATGACAGGGGATGCAAAACAATAACCATTTTTCTTAAAAGTGCAATACATTCTCAAAACATAGTAACTATTGCTTAGTTTCTCTTGTTATATTCTTATTTTTATTCTAAATGTTTTTATTTTTATCCATCCATCCATCCATCCATCTTCTTCCGCTTATCCGAGGTCGGGTCGCGGGGGCAGCAGCCCAAGCAAGGAAGGCCAGACTTCCCTCTCCCCAGCCACTTCATCTAGCTCTTCCCGGGGGATCCCGAGGCGTTCCCAGGCCAGCCGAGAGACATAGTCTTCCCAACGTGTCCTGGGTCTTCCCCGTGGCCTCCTACCGGTTGGACGTGCCCTAAACACCTCCCTCGGGAGGCGTTCGGGTGGCATCCTGACCAGATGCCCGAACCACCTCATCTGGCTCCTCTCGATGTGGAGGAGCAGCGGCTTTACTTTGAGTTCCTCCCGGATGACAGAGCTTCTCACCCTATCTCTAAGGGAGAGCCCCGCCACACGGCGGAGGAAACTCATTTCGGCCGCTTGTACACGTGATTTTATCCTTTCGGTCATGACCCAAAGCTCATGACCATAGGTGAGGGTGGGAACGTAGATCGACCGGTAAATTGAGAGCTTTGCCTTCCGGCTCAGCTCCTTCTTCACCACAACGGATCGGTACAACGTCCGCATTACTGAAGACGCCGCACCGATCCGCCTGTCGATCTCACGATCGAACTCTTCCCCCACTCGTGAACAAGACTCCTAGGTACTTGAACTCCCCCACTTGGGGCAGGGTCTCCTCCCTAACCCGGAGATGGCACTCCACCCTTTTCTGGGAGAGAACCATGGACTCGGATTTGGAGGTGCTGATTCTCATTCCGGCCGCTTCACATTCGGCTGCAAACCAATCCAGTGAGAGCTGAAGATCGCGGCCAGATGAAGCCAACAGGACCACATCGTCTGCAAAAAGCAGAGACCTAATCCCGCGGCCACCAAACCGGAACCCCCTCAATGCCTTGACTGCGCCTAGAAATTCTGTCCATAAAAGTTATGAACAGAATCGGTGACAAAGGGCAACCCTCACTGGAAACGTGTACGACTTACTGCCAGCAATGCGGACCAAGCTCTGACACTGATCGTACAGGGATCGGACTGCCACAATAAGACAGTCCGGTACCCCATACTCTCTGAGCACTCCCCACAGGACTTCCCGAGGGACACGGTCGAATGCCTTCTCCAAGTCCACAAAGCACATGTAGACTGGTTGGGCAAACTCCCATGCACCCTCAAGAACCCTGCCGAGAGTATAGAGCTGGTCCACAGTTCCACGACCAGGACGAAAACCACACTGTTCCTCCTGAATCCGAGGTTCGACTATCCCGCGTAGCCTCCTCTCCAGTACACCTGAATAAACCTTACCGGGAAGGCTGAGGAGTGTGATCCCGCGATAGTTGGAACACACCCTCCGGTCCCCCTTCTTAAAGAGAGGGACTACCACCCCGGTCTGCCAATCCAGAGGTACCGCCCCCGCGACCCGACCTCGGATAAGCGGAGGAAGATGGATGGATGGATGAATAAAAACATTTAGAATAAAAATAAGAATATAACAAGAGAAACTAAGCAATAGTTACTATGTTTTGAGAATGTATTGCACTTTTAACATCGGGGGGGTCAACCAAGACAGCCCCACAGCATCCCGGGTCAACATGAATGACTGCTCGCTGACTTCTCTTGTTGCAAAAAAGCTAAGTATCGTTCTGTGTGATTTTAACTGTTTTGCAGCTTTATTTACAACTTCTCGAACATATTTAATAGTTCAATTTAACTTGCAAATCACCCGATCTCTGTCTCACCACTCCGCCCTCAGCTAGCTAGCTGCTAAGCTAACGAGGCTAGCGGAGAAAGGCAGCGCCGGTCTGCAGGAAGCTACTCCCCCGCCACCGTGACCACCACTTCCCGAAGACAGCTGGCACTCCACTCGGCGACGGAAAGTTTCTGTGAGTATGGCTTCCTGCGCTTCATGCACTTTACTCATGGATAGGTTGGCTTTGCTAGAGAGCCGTGTCCGCCAGTTAGAGTAGTGTAATTTCGTAACTTTAGATGTTGCGGACACATCTGTTAGCTGTAGCGAGCTAACTAGCTCAGCTTGTAGCAGCCCTAAGCGGCCTACAAGCTACGGTGTACCGGTTGAGACGCATAATAGATTTAGCCCTTTAGCTAGACCTACACCCCAGTCTACCGGGCACCACACTTTAGTCATAGGGGACTCCATCACCCGAAACAGAAAGCTTAGCAAACCAGCCACAATTAAGTGTATTCCCGGGGGCAGAGCACCTGACATTGAAGCTAATCTTAGGGAGCTAACTCGCAACAGGTCTAGTAAACACGTACGACAGGCTAACCGCACCACTAGTTATGCGAATATAGTAATACACGTTGGATCCAATGACGTTAGGATGAGACAATCAGAGATTACAAAGAGAAACATAGCCAGGGCTTGTAATCTCGCCAGAAAGATGTCCAGGGATCGAGTAATTGTCTCTGGCCCCCTGCCTGGGAGAGGCAATGATGAGAGATATAGCAGATTAGTCTCTCTTAACAAGTGGCTGGATAGCTTCTGTAGACAACAGGGATTTACGTTTATTGATAATTGGCCCTCTTTCTGGGGCAAACCTGGCTTGCTGAGGAGAGACGGCCTTCACCCTAACCAGGAAGGCGCTATCCTCTTGTCTCGGAACATAGATTTCGCATTGAGCCACATTTGACTAACTGCACTAGAGCAAGCCCGGTCACAGGCAATTACAGAGCCTGCTAGCCTGGGTATGGAGTCAGTTAAGTTAGAACTAGCCAGCGCCAGGGTGGATGATCCCTGTACACATAGCAATTTTCGTAGAATAATACACAACTCACAAAATGGTTTTTCTGCAATGACTATGACTACGTCAGAGTTAGACATGCGTTCTACTGAGGTGGCAAATCATGATGCGTTCAGTTTATCGCAGCGCCAAGTAGACAATCTGAAAATTCCCGTCATATCAATTCCTAGATATGGTCGTAATTTATTTAAGTACACTGCGCATAATAAACGCAACATTATTAATATTGCTACTACGGATAATTTTATCAACACCTCCTTAAAACAGCCCACTACCTATAATATGGGCTTTCTAAACATTAGATCTTTGTCTCCCAAAACGTTATTAGTTAATGAGGTCGTTAGAGACAACAACCTTAACGTCATCGGTCTTAGCGAAACCTGGCTTAAACCAGACGACTTTTTTGCGATAAATGAGGCATCCCCTCCTAACTATACGAATGCGCATATTGCCCGTCCCCTTAAAAGGGGAGGGGGGGTCGCACTAATATACAACGAAAACTTTAACTTTAGTCCAAACTTAAATAATAAATATAAATCGTTTGAGGTGCTTTCTATGAAGTCTGCCACACCTCTGCCTCTGTGCCTGGCCGTTATCTACCGCCCCCCAGGGCCCTATTCGGACTTTATTAGTGAATTCTCAGAGTTTGTTGCTGATCTAGTGACGCACGCCGATAATATAATTATAATGGGGGACTTTAATATCCATATGAATACCCCATTGGACCCACCGTGCGTGGCGCTCCAGACTGTAATTGATAGCTGTGGTCTTAAACAAATAATAAATGAACCGACGCATCGCAGCGGTAACACGATAGACCTAGTGCTTGTCAGAGGTATCACCGTTTCCAAAGTTATGATACTCCCGTATACTAAAGTAATGTCCGATCATTACCTTATAAAATTTGAAGTTCAGACTCATGTTCGGCAAGCTAATAATAATAATAAATGAACCGACGCATCGCAGCGGTAACACGATAGACCTAGTGCTTGTCAGAGTTATCACCGTTTCCAAAGTTATGATACTCCCGTATACTAAAGTAATGTCCGATCATTACCTTATAAAATTCAAAGTTCAGACTCATGTTCGGCAAGCTAATAATAATAATAACTGCTATAGCAGCCGCAACATTAATGCTGCCACAACGACGACTCTTGCTGACCTACTGCCCTCTGTAATGGCACCGTTCCCAAAGTATGTGGGCTCTATTGATAACCTCACTAACAACTTTAACAACGCCCTGCGCGAAACCATTGATAGTATAGCACCGCTGAAGTTAAAAAAGGCTCCAAAAAGGCGTACGCCATGGTTTACTGAAGAAACTAGAGCTCAGAAATTATTATGTAGAAAGCTGGAACGCAAATGGCGCACGACTAAACTTGAGGGGCACCATCAAGCATGGAGTGATAGTTTAATAACTTATAAACGCATGCTTACCTTAGCTAAAGCTAAATATTACTCAAATCTCATCCACCGTAATAAAAACGATCCTAAATTTTTGTTTAGTACGGTAGCATCGCTAACCCAACAAGGGACTCCTTCCAGTAGCTCCACCCATTCGGCAGATGACTTTATGAAGTTCTTTAATAAGAAAATTGAACTTATTAGAAAGGAGATTAAAGACAATGCGTCCCAGCTACAACTGGGTTATAGTAACACAGATACGACTGTATATACGGCGGATACTGCAAATATCCAAAATAGTTTCTCTCGTTTTGATGAAATAACATTAGAAGAATTGTTACAACGTGTAAATGGAATAAAACAAACAACATGTTTACTTGACCCACTTCCTGGGAAACTTATCAAGGAGCTTTTTGTATTATTAGGTCCATCAGTGCTAAATATCATAAACGTATCACTTTCCTCGGGCACTGTTCCCCTAGCATTCAAAAAAGCGGCTATTCATCCTCTCCTTAAAAGACCTAACCTCGATCCTGACCTCATGGTAAACTACCGACCGGTGTCTCACCTTCCCTTTATTTCGAAAATCCTCAAAAAAATTGTTGCAGAGCAGCTAAATGAACACTTAAAGTGTAACAATCTATGTGAAACCTTTCAATCCGGTTTCAGGGCAAATCACTCGACTGAGACAGCCCTCGCAAAATTGACTAATGATCTATTGCTAACGATGGACTCTGATGCGTCATCTATGTTGCTGCTCCTCGATCTTAGCGCTGCTTTCGATACCGTCGATCATAATATTTTATTAGAGCGTATCAAAACACGAATTGGTATGTCAGACTCAGCCCTGTCTTGGTTTAACTCTTATCTTACTGATAGGATGCAGTGCGTCTCCCATAACAATGTGACCTCGGACTATGTTAAGGTAACGTGTGGAGTTCCCCAGGGTTCGGTCCTTGGCCCTGTACTCTTCAGCATCTACATGTTGCCGCTGGGTGACGTCATACGCAAATACGGTATTAGCTTTCACTGCTATGCTGATGACACCCAACTCTACATGCCCCTAAAGCTTACCAACACGCCAGACTGTAGTCAGTTGGAAGCGTGTCTTAATGAAATTAAACAATGGATGTCCGCTAACTTTTTGCAACTTAACGCGAAAAAAATGGAAATGCTGATTATCGGTCCTGCTAGACACCGACCTCTATTTAATAATACAACTTTAACATTTGACAACCAAATAATAAAACAAGGTGACTCGGTAAAAAATCAGGGTATTATCTTCGACCCAACTCTCTCCTTTGAGTCACACATTAAAAGCGTTACTAAAACGGCCTTCTTTCATCTCCGTAATATCGCTAAAATTCGCTCCATTTTGTCCACTAAAGACGCAGAGATCATTATCCATGCGTTTGTTACGTCTCGTCTCGATTACTGTAACGTATTATTTTCGGGTCTCCCCATGTCTAGCATTAAAAGATTACAGTTGGTACAAAATGCGACTGCTAGACTTTTGACAAGAACAAGAGATTTTGATCATATTACGCCTGTACTGGCTCACCTGCACTGGCTTCCTGTGCACTAAAGATGTGACTTTAAGGTTTTACTAATTACGTATAAAATACTACACGGTCTAGCTCCAGCCTAGCTTGCCGATTGTATTGTACCATATGTCCCGGCAAGAAATCTGCGTTCAAAAGACTCCGGCTTATTAGTGATTCCTAGAGCCCAAAAAAAGTCTGCGGGCTATAGAGCGTTTTCCGTTCGGGCTCCAGTACTCTGGAATACCCTCCCGGTAACAGTTCGAGATGCTACCTCAGTAGAAGCATTTAAGTCTCACCTTAAAACTCATCTGTATACTCTAGCCTTTAAATAGACCTCCTTTTTAGACCAGTTGATCTGCCGCTTCTTTTCTTTCTCCTATGTCCCCCCCTCCCTTGTGGAGGGGGTCCGGTCCGATGACCATGGATGAAGTACTGGCTGTCCAGAGTCGAGACCCAGGATGGACCGCTCGTCGGGACCCAGGATGGACCGCTCGCCTGTATCGGTTGGGGACATCTCTACGCTGCTGATCCGCCTCCGCTTGAGATGGTCTCCTGTGGACGGGACTCTCGCTGCTGTCTTGGATCCGCTTGAACTGAACACTCGCGGCTGTGTTGGAGCCACTATGGATTGAACTTTCACAGTATCATGTTAGACCCGCTCGACATCCATTGCTTTCGGTCCCCTAGAGGGGGGGGGGGTTGCCCACATCTGAGGTCCTCTCCAAGGTTTCTCATAGTCAGCATTGTCACTGGCGTCCCACTGGATGTGAATTCTCCCTGCCCACTGGGTGTGAGTTTTCCTTGCTCTTTTGTGGGTTCTTCCGAGGATGTTGTAGTCGTAATGATTTGTGCAGTTCTTTGAGACATTTGTGATTTGGGGCTATATAAATAAACATTGATTGATTGATTGATTGATTAAGGAACTCCGGGCGGATATCATCCATCCCTGGGGCCTTGCCACCGAGGAGCTTTTTAACTACCTCAGCCCCAGAAATAGGAGAGTCCACCACAGATTCCCCAGGCACTGCTTCCTCATAGGAAGACGTGTTGGTGGGATTGAGGAGGTCTTCGAAGTATTCCTTCCACCTATCCACAACATCCGCAGTTGAGGTCAGCAGAACACCATCCGCACCATACACGGTGTTGACAGTGCACTGCTTCCCCTTCCTGAGGCTGCGGATGGTGGTCCAGAATCGCTTCGAAGCCATCCGGAAGTCATTTTCCATGGCTTCCCCAAACTGTTCCCATGTCCGAGTTTTTGCCTTTGCGACCGCTGAAGCTGCACACCGCTTGGCCTGTCGGTACCTGTCCACTGCCTCTGGAGTCCTATGAGCCAAAAGAACCCGATAGGACTCCTTCTTCAGCTTGACGGCATCCCTCACCGCTGGTGTCCACCAGCGGGTTCTAGGATTACCGCCACGACAAGCACCAACTACCTTGCGGCCACAGCTCCGATCAGCCGCCTCGACAATAGAGGTGCGGAACATGGTCCACTCGGACTCAATGTCCAGCACCTCCCTCGTGACATGTTTCAAGTTCCACCGGAGGTGGGAATTGAAACTTTCTCTGACAGGAGACTCTGCCAGACGTTCCCAGCAAACCCTCACAATGCGTTTGGGGCTGCCAGGTCTGTCCGGCATCTTCCCCCAACATCGCAGCCAACTCACCACCAGGTGGTGATCGTTAGAAAGCTCCGCCCCTCTCTTTACCAGAGTGTCCAAAACATGAGGCCGCAAATCCGATGACACAACTACAAAGTCGATCATGGAACTGCGGCCTAGGGTGTCTTGGTGCCAAGTGCACATATGGACACCCTTATGTTTGAACATGGTGTTCGTTATGGACAAACTGTGACGAGCACAGAAGTCCAATAACAAAACACCACTCGGGTTCAGATCCGGGCGGTCATTCTTCCCAATCACGCCTCTCCAGGTTTCACTGTCGTTACCAACATGAGCGTTGAAGCCCCCCAGCAGAACAAGGGAATCACCCGAGGGAGCACTCTCCAGTACTCCCTCGAGTGTACCCAAAAAGGGTGGGTACTCTGAACTGTTGTTTGGTGCGTAAGCGCAAACAACAGTCAGGACCCGTCCCCCCCACCCGAAGGCGGAGGGAGGCTACCCTTTCGTCCACTGGGTTGAACTCCAACGTGTAGGCTTTGAGCCGGGGGGGAAACGAGAATTGCCACCCTTGCCCGTTGCCTCTCACTGCCGGCCACGCCAGAGTGAAAGAGAGTCCAGCCCCTTTCAAGAGAAGTGTTTCCAGAGCCCTTGCTGTGAGTCGAAGTGAGTCCGACTACAACCAGACGGAATTTCTCTACTTCGCGCACTAGCTCAGGCTCCTTTCCCCCCAGTGAGGTAACGTTCCACGTCCCAAGAGCGAGCTTATGTAGCCGAGGATCGGACCGCCAAGTGCCCTGCCTTCGGCTGCCGCCCAGCTCACATTGCACCCGACCTCTATGGCCCCTGCTATGGGTGGTGAGCCCATTGGAGGGGAGACCCACGTTGCCTCTTCGGGGTATGCCCGGCCGGGCCCCATTGGTACAGGCCCGGCCACCAGGCGCTCGCCATCGTGCCCCACCTCCGGGCCTGGCTCCAGAGGGGGGCCCCGGTGACCCGCGTACGGGCGAGGGAAATCTGGGTCCTTTGTTTTTACTTTTCATAGAGGTTTTCGAGCTGCTCTTTGTCTGGTCCCTCACCTAGGACCAGTTTGCCTTGGGAGACCCTACCAGGGGGCTTAAAGCCCCCGGACAACATGGCTCCTAGGATCATTGGGACACGCAAATTCCTCTACCACGGTAAGGTGGCAGCTCAGAGAGGAGTTTTATATTTTTTATTTTATTTCCATTTATACCCCAATTATTTACATTTTAAATGTGTTCTCAATTCTGAACACTGCTGCTGGAATTTAAACTTTCCTGAGAGAACTCTCCCAAAGGAATCAATAAAGTACTATCTATATGTCTAACTAACTTGGTCTCTTTATTTATTATTTCCATGGGGCACAAGCGGACATCCACCATGCTACTAACACTCCTGCACATGCAAGCGCTACCTCTCCTCACTTGCCCACTCACTTACTCACCCCACATACTGCCATTTTTAAAAGGAGCGTGCACACATATACGCTACTCTCACAACAGCTGCTTTAAAACACAGCTCGCCAAATGTGGCGATAAGTATTACCACCTTTGCTTCAAACCTAGGTAAACATTTAAACAACAAGCATTCAGATCTGCACAAAGAGTTATTAAAAGTGGCAGGTAATAATGTAGTTGTTACACCTGTCCTGCTGTTTGGTCTGGTGCAGACTGTAGTCGAGGAGCACAGGAAAGACGTTTCCTTTAGGGTCGATGCCCTTTCAATGCCTTTTCATTTCTATTTTAACATTGTTAAAATTGTTCCTTGACTGAGTGTTTAATGTAGTGTGAGATGTTTTATTAAAATAAAGTAGTTCCTTTTATTTGGAAAAGTATCGATATAAATTTTGGGACAACCCTAATTCTGCAGTAAAAGTTATTAAATGTGAATAATATACGTCAGTAAACAGCTGGACAAGGCTTTAATTGTTTTTTAACATTATTTTTTAGGAAATGTGGGACCAGTAGTGACACAATGTTTTTGCAGCGCTAATGTTTTCTAATACAGAGCAAAGGGCTGGTGCTTAAGCAGTGGTTCCTATTATATACTACACCAGGGGTTCTCAACCCTTTTTCAGTGATGTACCCCCTGTAAACAGTACCCCCTGTGAACATTTTCTTAATTCAAGTACCCCCTAATCAAAGTAACGCATTTTTGGTTGAAAAAAGAGATATACAAGTAAAATACAGCACTATGTCATTAGTTTCTGATTCATTAAATTGTATAACAGTGCAAAATATTGCTCATTTGTAGTGGTCTTTCTTGAACTATTTGAAAAAAAGATAAAAAAATAACTAAAAACTTGTTGAAAAATAAACAGGTAATTCAATTATAAATAAAGATTTCTACACATAGAAGTAATCATCAACTTAAAGTGCCCTCTTTGGGGATAGCAATAGAGATCCATCTGAATTCATGAACTTAATTCTAAACATTTCTTCACAGGAAAAGAAGTCTTTAACATCAATATTTATGGAACATGTCCACAAAAAAAATCTAGCTGTCAACACTGAATATTGCATTGTTGCATTTATTTTCACAGTTTATGAACTTACATTCATATTTTGTTGAAGTATTATTCAATAAATATATTTATAAAGGATTTTTGAATTGTTGCTAATTTTAAAATTAAAAAAAATTTTTTTTTTTTTAAATCTCACGTACCACTTGGCATACCTTCAACTACCCCCAGGGGTATGCGTACCCCCATTTGAGAACCACTGTACTACACAATGTGTCTATTTTTTTAATACGGGTATTATATGAGAATATGTTGTAGCTGCTGACAGTTATGTCATTGTTGTAAAAAAAAAGAATTTGAAAAAGGAAGATACCGATAGAAAAGACAGATAATGATACACGTCAAAATACCAAATGATCGGTTGGTCTTTAGTTGTAACGTCAGCAGTAATTTACTTACATGGGGTCTTTTAGGTCAAATTCAATGGGGGCTGGTGGTCTTTTGGGGGACTGCCAAAACAAACCTAACACATGGAGAAAATATGAATGTTGGCAATGGAAAGTGTTTCTATATGTATTCAGGAGAACACGTACTTCCATCTTTTAGCCTGGTGTCCAGAGGGAAAGAGCGCAGAAGCTGCAAAGCCTATAAAAAGAGTAATTTAAGAGGTTAATATAAATAAATATAATTTATTTTAGGGCGAGTCTGAAAATCAGCTGTACCTAATGGAGACAGTTTATGTCAAGACAAATCATATGCCTCATTACCTTTCTCTTGAAATACTTTTCAAATTTGAGCCGAGCCATGACAATGCACTGTTGCCAATGGTGGGGTCGCCTGTTCAGCAGTTTAATGACTTGGAATGACCCCTCCAAACTGTCCCCAGCTTGCATCTTCTGCATAGACACACAAAACATAGGGATAATTAAAACACGTCGGTTTTTAGCCTAAAAAGCGCGACTATATTTGTACCTGTAGCACCAATTCAGCCGATGTGTGTGTCTGCCAGAAGGAGTTGTACATGGAGGGCTTCTGGACAAAGGCGTTCTCAAACTACACAAAATGAGGACATTAGCAAGTCTTAACTTGTAGCAGGAATTTGGATAGACTTTGTGCGATCCTACCTTGTCCCTGGCCCACTGGATGGTGTGTTCTATGACCGATGGGAAGGACTTTAGGGTGCAGAATGGGATCTCCTCTTCTGGTGGGTCTCGCTGGTAGAGAAAGTTTTAAGAGAATTGAGGGCTGAGTCGAGACAAGGCACCAGGCACCTTCAAATGTGCTCACGTGGCTGTTGTAGGACTCTGTCAAATTTGGCACAATTATTTCTGTGTGTCCTTTGGTGCCCATGGTGCCGGAGTCCAGGAGAGCTGTCTGGTTGGAAACACAGCGGCTGGAGATAATAATTAAAAAAAAAAGGGTCAAATAAGCTTGTTTAATTTTCTACAAAACAAATCTAACATTTCAAACCAACCCACCTGTCCACGTATCTGCGAGCCTCCACATTGTCCAGCGCGGTGACTACCAGGTTGAGCCGGGAGTAGAAGGAGTCACTGTAGATGCCCTCCGTAGCCGGACACACCTTGTTGAGATGAGCGTCCACCTGCAGTTCCGGGTTGATTTTCAGGGTGGCTTCTGTTGCTGTTGTACTCTTTGGTTTCTAAAGGAAGGACAACAAATCTGTTTGTATTGTAATTATTGAAATAATCCAAAATAATTACATGGGCCTTATTACCCAAAGTAACTTTTTTTACCTGTTGGTACCTGTTTTGTGTATTTGCAATTCCTAAAAGCCCAGAAAATTTGAAATCAAACCATGGAGGAATGGCGGAGATATTTATAAAACTATCTTGTCTTCTTCCAAACTGTATTTTGCTTTGGTCAGCGCACATCTCCATATATGGTAGAGGTTCACCCAAGTCCGCCGTTTTTATTCAGTTGTAGTCAATAAGTTCCTTCTTTTACTCTATCCTTTCGTTGTGGCGTAGACTGTCTCGTACACGCACATGAATGCTAAAATCCTCCTACGTTACCATTTCTAAGGCTATGTCAACTAGGGTTGTCCCGATATGATATTTGAATCGGATTGGCCGCCGATATTTGCCAAAAAATGCGTATTGGCAAGGCATGGGAAAATGTTGATCCAGATCCAGTTTTTAAAATAACTTTGGTCCCTATTTTCCAACGAACCGGTTTAAATAAAACATTCCACTTTTCTGCTGCTCCCTAATTTCCGTTCCGCATTTTCCAGCACACCTTCAACACATCCACAGGTCTGTGTTCTAACCGTTAACACGGCCGTGTGAATTAAAAGTTACCGGTAAAAATGTCAGTTGTGTGGGATTATTTTACCCTACAAAACGTAAAAGTTGAAGAGGTGTGGTGCAAAACATGCCACAATAAAGTCAAGCGTGGTGGTAATGTTGTAAGACATTTTAATGACTCTTGAGAGTGAGAGGCTTTATAGCACAGCCTCACTCATCATTGATGAACACAAGAGCAGGCTGACACCTGAGCATCTTGAAGTGCTCGTCTTTGTTAGAAAGAATCCCCCATTATGCTCGGACTTCAATTGGTCTGTGTTCTAACCGTTAACAAGGCCATGTGAATTAAAAGTTACCGGTAAAAATGTCAGCTGTGTGGGATTATTTTACCCTACAAAACGAAAAAGATGAAGAGGTGGAGTGCAAAACATGCCACAATAAAGTCAAGTGTGGTGGTAAAGTTGTAAGACATTTTAATGACTCTTGAGGTTTTTTAGCACAGCCTCACTCATTATTGATGAACACAGGAGCATGCTGACACCTGAGCATATTGAAGTGCTCGTCTTTGTTAGAAAGAATCTCCCATTATGCTCGGACTTCAATTGTTTGCCCACCCCCCCCCTGCTCTTGAACAAGTTTACACTTGTTCAAGAGCAAGTATTGATGCTGAGTTATAGACATTTTATCCCACTCAGGTAGCTTGTGTGTTTTGCTTTTTTTAATAATGTTTACAGCATTGTTTGCACTTTATACTGTTCACTTTTTTACTGTTTAATGATGCCATTTCTGTTTGTCATATATAATTTTTTCTATTTTGTGTTTATCCTTGAATACTAACCATTGTGTATTATTCAAACTCACCTAATTCAGCTAGCTAGTTGTTATCAAGAGTACAAAACCCTTTTCAACATGAATCTGACAACTAAGTAGGCTAAATAACTTTAAACTTTAATACGTGCTCGGATAGGCCAGTATCGGTATCGGATCGGAAGTGCAAAAACAATATCAGGTATCGGATCAGATGTGCAAAAACATGGATCGGGACATCCCTAATGTCAACACCAACACGAGAGAGTTTCAAAAACACATATTTGGGATTGAAACAATCTCCATCCACAAGTGTAGTTTCAAAACAGTCTATGTCTACACACAAACGCGCACACAGCTGCTGTCATGCAAACTTTAGATATTACTGTTACCAAGTTTTGACCAAATAAATGACATGCTTTCAAGTAAAAAGATTTGTTTCATTCCTTCATGGCAGTGGTTTTCAACCTTTTTCAGTGATGACCTCCTGTGAACATTTTTTTAATTCAAGTACCCCCTAATCAGAGCAAATAATTTTTGGTTGAAAAAAAGAGATAAAGAAGTAAAATACAGCACTATGTCATCAGTTTCTGATTCATTAAATTCATAACAGTGCAAAATGTTGCTCATTTGTGGTGGTCTTTCTTGAACTATATGGAAAAAAAGATATAAAAATAACTAAAAACTTGTTGAAAAATAAACAAGTGATTCAATTATAAATAAAGATTTCTACACATATAAGTAATCATCAACTTAAAGTGCCTTCTTTGGGGATTGCAATAGAGATCCATCTGGATTCATGAACTTAATTCTAAACAATTCTTCACAAAAAAAAATCTTTAACATCAATATTTATGGAACATGTCCACAAAAAAATCTAGCTGTCAACACTGAATATTGCATTGTTGCATTTATTTTCGCAGTTTATGAACTTACATTCATATTTTGTTGAAGTATTATTCAATAAATATATTTATAAAGGATTTTTGAATTGTTGCTATTTTTAGAATTGTTTTTTTTCTTTTTTAAATCTCACATACCCCTTGGCGTACCTTCATGTACCCCCAGGGGTACGCGCACCCCTATTTGAGAGCCACTGCTTTATGGCATTCTGACAGTAACATTGCAATTGTGTCCAAATATTCATTTTGAAAAATAAATGAACAAATGATAAACAGACACAACCTGTGTAAATATTTTGTGTTTCACCTACTGCTTACACACTTGTGCGCCAATATATGCAGAAAGTAAAATTTGTCCAAAAACTAGGTTGGTGCTGCTTATTTTTAGGTGTAATCTACTGTATACCCCGAAATTGTGATATAGAATTAAGAAAAACTTTGGGAACTCAAGTGAATCGTCTCACCTGTATATGTTGTGGTCTGAAGAGGAATTGTCTATTCAGGTTAGACTTTTCTATGAGGTCTGGATCTGTGATGCACACCTGAGACAAAAGTCCATGTTACATTTCCATCATTGCAGGACACAAAAATGTGGTAAAAGTCAATAAAAAGGAAGCAGGCACCTCTCCTAAACTCTTGGTCAATCCCACTCCGAGCAGGGCAAAGTTTTTCAGCATTTCACAGCCTATGGCACCGCAGCCAACCTGTAAAAGGAGGAAATTACAAATGTATCCTGCATGAACCTCTACATCAGGGGTCACCAACGCGGTGCCCGGGGGAACCAGGTCGCCCGTAAGGACCAGATGAGTCGCCCGCTGGCCTGTTCTAAAAATAGCTCAAATAGCAGCACTTACCAGTGAGCTGTCTCTATTTTTTTAAATTGTATTTATTTATTAGCAAGCTGGTCTCGCTTTGCTTGACAGTTTTAATTCTAAGAGAGACAAAACTCAAATAGAATTTGAAAATCCAAGAAAATATTTTAAAGATTTGGTCTTCACTTGTTTAAATAAATTCATTTATTGTTTTACTTTGCTTCTTATAACTTTCAGAAAGACAATTTTACAGAAAAAATACAACCTTAAAAATGATTTCCAGGATTTTCAAACACATACCTTTTTACCTTTTAAATTCCTTCCTCTTCTTTCCTGACAATTTAAATCAATGTTCAAGTACATTAATTTGTATTTATTGTAAAGAATAATAAATACATTTTAATTCTTCATTTAAGCTTCTGTTTTTTCGACGAAGAATATGTGTGAAATATTTCTTCAAACTTATTATGATTAAAATTCAAAAACATTCTGGCAAATCTAGAAAATCTGTAGAATCAAATTTAAATCTTATTTCAAAGTCTTTTGAATTTATTTTAAAATTTTTGTTCTGGAAAATCTAGAAAAAATAATGATTTCTCTTTGTTAGAAATATAGCTTGGTCCAATTTGTTATATATTCTAACAAAGTGCAGTTTGGATTTTAACCTATTTAAAACGTGTCATCAAAAATATATATTTATTGTGAGAAATCATTAAGATGATCGGTGTTTCCACAAAGATAAATATCATTAATTATTAATAATAACAGAGTTTAGGGTAAATTGAGCAAATTGGCTATTTCTGGCAATTTATTTAAGTGTGTATCAAACTGGTAGCCCTTAGCATTAATCAGTACCCAAGAAGTAGCTCTTGGTTTCAAAAAGGTTGGTGACCCCTGCTCTACATGGTGGACTATCTAAACAGTCTGTATGAGCTGGACTATACCTACCATAAAAACCCTGAGTTTATGCAGCTTTTCGCAAAGTGATTCCCCGATACAAGCTCGCAGTCCATCATAGCGGTCTCCGCGAGGAAGAAACTCATCAGCAGGCAGGGTCCGAAGAGGTTTCACTACCTCGATGGCATCCAGATAAAACTACACCAAGACAAACAAAACATTTAAAGAGCAGACAAGGTCGAAAACAAAGCTCAGAGGTGAGACCTACCCATTGCTGTAGCGGTGCAAACTTTCCTGTAATAGCCTTAAGAACCTCCTGGCTGGCGAGCCCTCCAACAGCTGCCGCCAATGGAGGAAGGGTCCCTCTGGCCGTCCTGGACAACCACTGCACCAACTCGGCATCCATGGGAGCCTTAAGAGAGCAAAGTCACTCCAGAAATAATGCATCAAACAAAAAATTAAAAAAATGACTTACCTTGTTCCTGAGTGTTGCATTAATTTCCTCTGTTAGCTTCAGGAGAAGGTCGGCATCCTGTAAGCAGCTGGTGCCATCCAAGTAAAAACCCTCATGAACCAACGGGACAACCTTTGACACTTGGAAAAATAGTTTGGACAGTGGTTTGTTTACCCAGTGTTGGGAAGTCTATTGTGCTGCTCCTGGAAGGTGTCCAGAGCCAACATGGCTGCATGGATTTGCAGTGGGGCCTGATGGGTAAAAGGGAAAGTAATATCAAGCTATCCCTGTTTAAATAAGGAAATCTCATTTCAGTAGGCCTTTAAGCTCTATTATGCCATACTTAGTTTGAAAAACATCTCACATATCTTTAAAATGTTCCTGTTTGCTTTATTTTGAAAAACATGCATCTGAATCGCCTGTCAGAGTTGGCACTCAGCAACTCAGCAAGCCACCGAACCACAGATATGCGAGAGTGAACCTGAAATGCTTGAATGTCCAGGGTAAGTGGAGTGTGTGGATGTTGGAACGGTCAGAATTGGTTGAGAAATGTGAGATATGGACACGTTTGTATATTGCCCATTCATTTTGAATGGTGGGAAATTCCTGGTAATTCCGGGTAATCTTCGCGAAACATGCTGGTTTGAATGTCAATGGTAGGTGGATTGTTTGAATGGTGAAACACTTCAAATTGGATGTAAAATGCGGGCTATGCAGTAGATTTTATATTTCCCATTCATTGTCAATGCAAAGGGTTGGACTCCGCCATGGCTGCCCTTTGTCCCCGATTCTGTTCCTAACTTTTATGGACAGAATTTCTAGGCCCAGTCAAGGCATTGAGGGGTTCCGGTTTGGTGGCCGCGGGATTAGGTCTCTGCTTTTTGCAGATGATGTGGTACTGATGGCTTCATCTGGCCGGAATCTTCAGCTCTCACTGGATCGGTTCGCAGCCGAGTGTGAAGCAACCAAAATGAGAATCAACACCTCCAAGTCCGAGTCCATGGTTCTCTCCCGGAAAAGGGTCGAGTGCCATCTCCGGGTTGGGGAGGAGACCCTGCCCCAAGTGGAGGAGTTCAAGTACCTAGGAGTCTAGGAGTCTTGTTCACGAGTAAGGGAAGAGTGGATCGTGAGATCGACAGGCGGATCGGTGCGGCGTCTTCAGTAAAGCGGACGTTGTACCGATCCGTTGTGGTGAAGAAGGAGCTGAGCCGAAAAGGCAAAGCTCTCAATTTAACGGTCGATCTACGTTCCCATCCTCACCTATGGTCATGAGCTTTGGGTCATGACCGAAATGATAAGATCACGGGTACAAACAGCCGAAATGAGTTTCCTTTCCTCCCTTAGAGATAGGGTGAGAAGCTCTGTCATCTGGGTTGAACTCAAAGTAAAGCCGCTGCTCCTCCACATCGAGAGGAGGCAGATGAGGTGGTTCGGGCATCTGGTCAGGATGCCACCCGAACGCCCCTCGAGGGAGGTGTTCAGGGAACATCCAACCGGTAGGAGGCCACGGACCCAGGACACGTCGGGAAGACTATGTCTCCCGGCTGACCTGGGAACGCCTCAGGATCCCCCGGGAAGAGCTAGACAAAGTGGCTGGGGAGAGGTAAGTCTGGGCTTCCCTGCTTAGGCTGCTGCCCCCGCGACCCGACCTCGGATAAGCGGAAGAAGATGGATGGATGTCAATGCAAAGAAAGTTCCTGGAAATTACGGGAAAACCGAGAACTTTGAGAAAGGGAATGTTTTGAGTTTGGCATATGGGAAGAGCAGTGTGTGGATGATTGAAAGGTAAAAATCGGGTAAAAATGGCTTTTGAGATTTTATTGCATTGTAGAACTATGAATATGTCCATTCATTTGACTGGGAATTTCTTAGAAAAATGGGAATTTTGGAAAATATTGACAATAGCACAATTGACCTAAATGATATGAATGGGTTGGTGTTGGAATTTTTCGAGTGGTTGAAAAATGTTGATGTAACAGTTGGAATTGAGAATGGGTCTTTCAGAGATCCTGGAATTTTGAGAAAACAGGGAATTTGTAAGAAAAAAAACATAGGAACATTTGGTGTCCCGACTAAGAAATGTTTGAAGGTGGAATTTTTGAAAAATGTGGACTGTGAAAACTTTCCAGGAAGAGGTGAAAATAGGGCTTTGGAAAACGGGGAATTCTGGTAATTCCAGGAATTCTTTTGAACTTAGAAAATAGCAGTTTGGTTGTCCAAAGTAAGTGGAATATGTGGGTTGGTGGAACAATTTGAATCGGTTGAGAAATGTGCAAGTTCCAAAAACAGCCGATTAATTTTTTAATGGGGAAAATGTCCCATAAAACCAGGAATTCTGGGTAATCTGGGACATTTAAACAATCTTTTTTGGGGGGAGCTCACGATTCCCGGTCGAGCCAAACTCTTTTGATACTTGATCGGTTTCGATCGGATTAATTCTTGGGCATTCAACCCCACAATCCTTACCTGTGGTTTACTGAAGTCTGGAGTCAAGACCTGAGGATCCCACAACTGTTTCGCCATCGTTTCCTGAACATTTTGCATACGTTCAAGCCGTGTACAAACCCATCATGAATATTTGTTACACAGCTTCTGACATGTTAACTTACAAATTTGAAAATCTTTGGGGTTTTCAGGAGGACAAAGAAACCGCCATGTGCATATGCTTGTAGTTGGGATGTGTCTCCGATGGTAAAACTGTGCGGGGAAAGGACTGACAACACATATTGTAAAGGATTCACGTGATTATTACCTTACGGACAAAACATAGCAGAAATATTGGTAGCATAAAAAATTTTCATCTACTTTTTTTTACCAATGTGTAGTTGGCCCCTTTTTGTTGCAAATATTAAAATAACACTTCCATTTGTTTGTGCTGTAAAAAATGATGCTTGTGGCATTAAGTTTTTTTTAAGGTTGTAAAATACCTTTATTTGATGCCCGACGTCATCCAGCCCCCCAATTTGTCAAAATCTCCTCAGACTTGTCCGAGTCGTTTGTGCTGCAATATTTTTTTTTTGTCTTAAACTATTAGTTTTTAGGTTAACATTTTACAGTTTTTATGTAATGTTATATTTACAACTAGATTTAGAGTCATTATTTTAGGTCTATTTTGTCAGGAAAACAACGTCAGAACGACTTAATTACATGCTTCCTTGCACAGCTGCCCACGTCCTAGGTCAGAACTGGCCAATTACTTTGACTCGGGGGCTAAATTTAGAGAAAGAAATGGGTCTAGGAACACTAATAATAAACTTCACAATAATAACTGATTGAATGCTCAAAACATTATGACAGACCACCTTTTTGCGGGTGCCAGGGATAGACGCGGAAGGCGATTTTTACAATAAAGTTCAAAAACTTAGTGATATATGAGATATATAGATTATAGGTGGATTTTTTTACCCTTGGCTTTCATATTTCGCTGTGTTTTTTGCATTTTTGTTGCGTTCTGCTTGATTGTAAAATATGTTCATCGAGAAGAGGTGTGACGTTCATATGTTGTCAATTTCCGTGTTTTATCCTTCATAGTTAATATTGTAAATCCAACATTCTTTATTTTCAGTATACGTGCGCTGAGGCTGCGTATCGTCATGCTTTGCAAATTCATGTGGATCCAGAACACAGTCGTGAACATTTTGGCTTTATCTTTGTCAATCGAATGTGACACGGAAATAAATCTACCGGTAAGTTGGCTGAATTTTCAGTGCATCCCTAGAACCAACCACGGATGCATTTCAGCTGTGCGTGTCAGCCTTCAATAATGAAAATACAATACAGGCGTTTAGGAAAGAAAAGACAATTAGTCTAAAAGCAATAATTGAGGGCACATCTTAAAAGCCTACTGAAAAGAGATTTTCTTATTTAAACGGGGATATCAGGTCCATTCTATGTGTCATACTTGATCATTTCGCGATATTGCCATATTTTTGCTGAAAGGATTTAGTAGAGAACATCGACAATAAAGTTCTCAACGTTTGGTGCTGATAAAAAAGCCTTGCCTGTACCGGAAGTAGCAGACGATATGCGCGTGACGTCACGGGTTGTGGAGCTCCTCACATCTGAACATTGTTTACAATCATGGCCACCAGCAGCAAGAGCGATTCGGACCGAGAAAGGGATGATTTCCCCATTAATTTGAGCGAGGATTAAAGATTCGTGGATGTGGAAAGTGAGAGAGAAGGACTAGAAAAATAAAAGAAAAAATAGACTATACAGTGGGAGCGATTCAGATGTTATTAGACACATTTACTAGGATAATTCTGGAAAATCCCTTATCTGCTTATTGTGTTACTAGTGTTTTAGTGAGATTATATGGTCGTACCTGTACAACCTGAAGGTCGGCCCCGCACCTTTCTTCAGCACCAGTCGACGGGTGGTGGAGATTGCCCATCTCTGCCCTTCGCAAGGGACCCTCTTCGAAACACGATCTTTCGAAATGATTGCTGCATTATATACTGTACTTTGTGTGTGTGGTCCAATCCAACCGTGTTCGCTTGACCGCTCTGTTCCATAGTAAAGCTTCACCGTCATCTTTCGGGTATGTAAACAATGAAACACTGGCTGTGTTTGTGTTGCTAAAGGCGGCCGCAATACACCGCTTCCCACCTACAGCTTTCTTCTGTGATGTCTCCATTGTTCATTGAACAAATTGCAAAAGATTCAGCAACACAGATGTCCAGAATACTGTGGAATTATGCGATGAAAACAGACGACTAAATAACTGGGAACGATGCTGGAACAAAATGTCCTCTACAATGCGCACGGGTCATCAAACAGAGACGTTTCAGCAGGATATTTCGGCGCAAAATTTAAAACTGCAATTTAGTAAATTAACCCACCCGTATTGGCATGTGTTGCAATGTTAATATTTCATCATTGATTATAAACTATCAGACTTCGTGGTCGGTAGTAGTGGGTTTCAGTAGGCCTTTAACATGTATAATTAAACCTTATTTAAGCGAAAATATGATTTATTTGATTACTCGATCAGGATACAGACTACTTGATTACTAAAATATTTGACAGCTGCAGCTCTAGTATATTGTCTTTAACATCAGTACACACAAACAAGGATACTATTTAATTTTTTTTTTAGTTGCTCGGCTGCTTTTAACGCGCGTGCATGGAAGCAACACTAAATTAACTCCATGATCTGTCATTGAATTAGGACTAAAAACATGAGCTAATGTTGCACTTTTCTTATGACAGAAATCACAAGTTCTTGCTTGTCAAAGTTGTCCCATCAGCTGGAGGTTCCACAGCGATCGTGTTCAAAACAGCTGACCGTCATTCGTGCTGACGGGAGTGTCGCGAGGTCCATTTTGATGAGTGTTTTTCATCAATGTAGAGTGAAAATAGCAGCATATTTACATTCAAACCTACAGTAAGTCCTCTTATAGTGTGTTTAAAGGCAGCAAAGCGTGTTGCTGAGCTTTGGAAATGACAGCACACAAACGTGACGTCATCGGAGGAGTACAAGTCTCCGTTTGTGACCCTGAGTGGAGAGTTTTGGAACTCAACACTTTGGCCACCGTTTCCAAAAGTCTGCGATTTTAAGGACTAAAGTATGCGTTTGCGTGTGGACAAGAGGCCTAAACGCAGAGATAAGTACGCATTTATTAAGTATCTGTTTTTGTGTGGACATGGCCTAAAAATTACTTAAAAACCATAAGGAGACAAACAAAAAATGTTTACGGCACGAACAAACAGCAGTGTTATTTCAATATTTGCACCGATAAGTGGGGTCAGCTGCACACAGGTTACTTCTTTCCATGTAGTGATGATACCTGTAACGGGTCTTGCAGTGCCATTGAGCTCCACCATGCCGTGGACCTCTCTGAAGACAACACTCTGGCCTGTCTGAAGTCCGTGAGGTTGGTTGTCCAGGCAGGTTACAACGCCAGGGTTCGCCTGTGAAGCATTAAGGCAGCTTGTACAAAAGAACACTGGAAGGCACGGAAATTCGCTTCACAAAATTCAAACTAAAACGTAAAGTAAATTTTACCATAGTGATGCTTTGGATGAAAATCTCCCTGGGTTCTTCCCCAGTGTGATCGGACACTTCAAACTCTTCTCCGAAGTCACAGAAGACCCGCACACAGATGCCATATGTGTCACAGCCAATGAACTGCAATGAATATATAGTTCCTATTACCATTGGACTAGGGTTGTACGGTATACTGGTACTAATAAAGTATTGTGGTACTAATCAATTTAAATCGGTACTATACTACCTATGAAAAGTACCAGTACCATTCTACAGAGCCGATGATGTTTTGTATGTGAAAACGGACACACAAAGTGCATACAAGCAATAACATCTCGGGAGAGGAAAAATGGCAAAAAATTACTATTCTACTGGTTAATTAAGAGGGTGTGTGAAGTGCAATATGGAGGTATTTGGGCTACAAAGGTAACGCTTTAAACAGATGAAAGTACTGTTTTACACCTTTCCTGCTTGTCGGCTCCCCTCGAGTGACACCTTTCACATCACAATGGGTCCGTAAGACATAGGTCTTTGGTCATAATGACAAGGCCGTCGATTAGTTACAACTTGGTCACTTTATTATTTCCACATCGCACAACCGAACATCCACCATGCTACTAACACTCCTGCACATGCTCGCGCTACCTCTCCTCACTTTCCCACTCACATCACTCACCCCACATACTGCCATTTTTAAAAGGAGCGCGCACACACATACGCTACTCTCACAACAGCTGCTTTAAAACACGCCTCGCCAAATGTGGCTATTAGCATTACCAACTTTGCTTCAAACTTAGGTAAACATGTAAATAACAAGCATTCAGATCTGCATAAGGAGTTATAAAAAGTGACCGGTAATAATGTAGTTGTTACACCTGTCCTGCTGTTCGGTCCGGTGCAGACTGTAGTCGAGGAGCACAGGGTAGATGTTCCCTTCAGGGTTGATGCCATTTCAATGATTTTTTATCTATATTCTAACCCTGTAAACTTGTTCTTTGACTGAGTGTTTAATGTAGTGTGAAATGTTCTGTTAAAATAAGCCAATATTTAAATGTTTCGTAGTTCCCTTTATTTGGAAAAGTATCGATATACATTTTGGTACCGGTACTAAATTATTGGTATCTGGATAACACTATATTGGACTGACTTTAGCATCCTTCCGAAAATTGCTTTAATGTGTAAATAAAAAGCTTACTCTGATGGGAGGACTCTGTGAGTGGCAGAAATCATTCACCCTCTTCTGAAGACTCAATCTGGCTTCCGTCAGGATGACACACTGGAAAAGTCAAATGCAGTCAATTAAGCAGGATTCAACAGGTAAACTCGACAACTGAAAAAAAAAACAGGAAATGTTTGTGTGCAGTGGTTGTAGGTCATACAGTAGTACCTCAATTTAAGATTGTTTTAAGGATAAGAGCTGTCTGTTGGCTAATTGCAGGCATGTGAGCACCTTTTGAGAAAAGTGGGGAAAAAGTGACAAAATAGGAACATTTTTATTGACACGAAGCGCTGCCACGCGAGCCCTGAAAGGAAATGTTGAAAATCAAGACTACATTTCCTGCAATTGGGTGCATTTTCACACTTTTCGATTTACTAGTCCAATTTAATCTACCACAGATTTTTTTTCTCCGTATTTTACTATTATTATTATCATTAAAATGCAATGTAAAATTCAATAACATCCATGCAAAGAACTCATAAAATGTTGGCAACTCTATCTTGTGGCTACGCCCTCGGGAAATATACTTCCGGTGTTTTGATCAAAATATACTTTCATGTTGGCTACTAAATGGTCTAGAACTACAATTGGTTGGGAACTAACAGTGTTGGATTATAATCAACCAAATATTAGCAGCAATATAGAAAGCTGTCAAATTTGTGACAAGGAGACCGAACGCAGGCGACAAGTAAGCTACCTCGATGATGCTAAGAGCAAGCACAAATTAAATTGATTTCTATTCACTGCAATGGGAAACGTTGATTTGAGATACAAGTGTTTTGAGTTAATAGCTGCATACGACTGCGCTTGTCTTGACACACTAACAGTGACCTTTTTCAACTTAAATCTTCAGCACAGACATTTTCCTTGGCATTCTAGCTTTCATGGGAAACGAGCGTGTGAGTGAATTAACACCTGATACTTTTGGAAAAAGCTGAGATCCGTGTTGTCGTCCAGAGGGGAGACGGACATGTCGACATGGACGTGAGGGTTCAACTCTGCAACTCGAGGACAAACGGCTTCTGCCCTGTGGAAGCATTAAAACACACAATTAGGGCTGGGTGATATATAGAATTTACTCGATATATCGCAGCTTTTGTCTCTGTGCGATATAAAAAAATGACTATATCATGATATTGGAGTATACGTTCTAACGCAGTCGCTTTTAGCTGCTGGCATTACACTACAGGCTCTTCTCACTCTTTCTTGTTTCTCTTTCTCACAGTGACATAAAACAAGCGCTCCTTCTTACATCTGTCACATACTGTCGCGCGGGCAACGTAATACGAGAGAGTGACAGATGCGAATCTGGTAACAAATGAAGGAAGAATTAATTCTCAAGAAAAATGTCAACATCTCCGTTCGGTGCCACGCCCACAAAATAACGAAGCAACCATTTCCAGATTAACTTCGTATGAAAAAATAGTCACAACAGAAGGAGATAACATCCACAGGAACCTACCACATAGCGAAGGACATAAACTATTTGATTTTCTATTATGCAGCTCATGTTTATTTGACAGTTATTGAAATATCTTGTGTGACGTCATGCACAAAAGTGCACTTTATTTGTTTTAAACTATTGTAGTGGCGTTTTGTACAAAAAGTACACTTTAATTTAGTGTTGTTTTGCTATGTCATCTAAGTGACATCATGCACAAAAATGCACTAATAGCTTGTTTTAAATCGTGTCTGACAATCTTGCACTTTCTGTTTTAAAAACACATGAATGTTTGTGCCACTGCTTACTAACTGTTTAATAAATACAGTTTTGCTAAACTGACTTAGTTGTGGTTTCAATCTCTGCATGAAAGTTTAAAATGAGCATATATTAATGCAGTATGAAGAAGAATGTTTTAAGGTAGACACATAAAGTCATCATACTGCTGTGATTATATGCATCAAGCGTTCATTCAAGGCCAAGGCAAAATATCGAGATACACATCGTGTATTGTGGCATGGCCTAAAAAATATCGAGATATTAATAAAAGGCTATATCGCCAGCCCTACTACACACAATATTTCATTTTCCAAGTGAGGACATTTGAGCCGTTTTACCTTTTCCGCTGGTTCGACACGTCTTCTTTGAGAATGAAGAAGTTGGAACCCAGATCCCAAGTTTGACATTCCTTTGTGTCATGAAGGGTGACTGCCTGTGCACGCAGGAACACACAACTTTATGACTAACTGTGGACACAGGATGCTGCAAATGGAATGTTACTTAGAAGACCCTACCTTCACACCAGCAAGGACAATATTCTTTGCTATGAAAACACAAATTTGCTCATTGAAAAATCTCCATATGTATGTTGGAGACACATGTGACACGTCATTGTACACCTGCACAATCCAATAAGATCTAATACGAGAGCCTTGATAGAAAAAAAAAAATCAGCCTTTACAAATTAATTTTCAGTTACTGAACTTTTAGATCTTGCCAAATAAACCGAAGTAGAGTGTTCGAAGTACGTCTCTGTGTACAAACCCTTCATTTATTCACGAGGACCTTTGTTACTTTTTAAAATATGAAATTACTGTAGCAAATTGGCTGTTCTAATTAAGCATTTCTGTGATTTCTGATCGTTTGTGAGGGCACCAAAAAAAGCACAGTTCAGATTGTCATCCTCGTTGTTTTGGCGTGTTAATAAATGGAAAGTTGATCCCTCACCTCCTTGTTATGTTGTGTTTGATATACAGTTGGGTATAACACTTTATATTGTGTAAAAAGGGTACAAACCTTCACTGAAACGTGGACTTTTGTCAAGGCTGGAACCCATTATTTATATTTACATTGTTTCTTATGGAGAAATCTGCTTGACTATACAAACTTTTTGATTCACGAACACTTTGAGAATCAACTAAGTTCGTATATAGAGTTTCCAGTGTATAAGAATGCTCAATTTTGGCTGGTATTAATTCGAAACTGTTTATCGTTGGTTTTACATCAGTGAACTACTGTTTCTATTCTAAATCCTTAATTTTTCTATTCTTCTTTCTCCTCGTTTCATTTTATTATTCTCCAGTGTTTTTTTTCCTGCCAAAAAGATCTGCTCAACAGCATTTTCCTACTAATATTGGTCAACGATGTTTAAAGGTGACCATAAAGATCTCATGTACTGCATCACACAGAGATGTTTCCAATCATTTATAAAACAAACACCTCTTCGTATCATTCAGTGCTTATTTTTATGCTTCTATCACATAAATAAAAAGGAGTCTGCTTGTGTTTATGAGTGCTTGTGCAGGTGTACCTAATGTTGTGGGTGGTGAGCGTGTGATGCGGTAACGTACCAATCTCTATACCCAGCCCTCCCAATCCACTGAGGAACACCGCCGATTGGGCCATCTGGTGCATGGCGCTGTCTCCCAACACATAACGCTGGCGGCTGGAGAGAGGAGCAAAAGAGGGGGTGTGAGTACTTGAGAAGAGTTATTCAACTAGCGACCCACGGGCCAAATCCCACCAGGGAATGACGGACTGGTCATAACCGCGGTACTAATGAATGAAAAAAGGTACTTTACTGCCTTTAAAAAAAAGATGTTTTTATTATGGACATGTCAGATTGCTGTGGTAACATGGCTGGTAATATGAGCCAAGGCGCATCTGAGTCAACACACACACGGAGCACTTACAAGCAGAAACAGTGTAAGAATGGACATATTTTGGCTATGAAGCTAACGATAAAGGTGAAGAAATAAAGTGCCGCTCTGCAAGCGGTGCTTTAAAGCAGTGGTCCCCAACCACCGGTCCGTGATACATTTGCTAACGGGCCGCAGAGAAACATTAAATAATTTATAAACGACTGCATTTTCTCCGACTTATTTTTGCCTGTCCCACGAGACACACCAATAAGCTTGTTTATAGATGTACAATAAAACTCTTCATAGGAATTTTCCATTTGTTATATTTTTTTTATAACTTTGTGACATGATACAATGCACATTAATGAACATATAAAATGTGACAGACTGTAGTCAAAGGCTGATTTCCCTCTGCATCTAATTGCAAAGAAACAAGTACAGGGCTCCCACTAATTCAGCATTATAGTGAGTTGTATTTTTGTCATGCACTTATTTTTGCTGTATTTATCTGGCAAAAGTGGAAAGCCGGACCCTGAAAATAACTCCTACATTAAACCGGTCCCTTGTGCAACAAAGGGTGGGGATCACTGCTTTAAAGCATAGCTGGCTAGCAGCTAAACTCCCTCCACAGTGTTTTAGCTACTTTTAAGTAATCCCATGGTCACAAATCCAGGAAGTTCCATAAACGTATCATCCTTGCATGACGAGATCTAGCCAAACATGCTTCACTACACACCGTAGGAGGATTCAATAGCGTACCGCTAACGGCAAGCTAGCACTCCTGAATGTAAACAAACGGGTCGACGTTAACGATACCAAGTACAAGAGCCGTACATAGTCAATAGTAATTTTTTAGTTTAGTTTATTATTTCTTCGGTAAGTGGTCAACAAAATAAACTAACAGTTTTACATAAACAAACAGTTGTACGTTCATGAATTGAAAATGTTAGACCGAAAGGGTTTAGGCTGAAGTTGAACACTTATTGCGCCTAACCCTATAAACAATGTCAAATACAAGATGAGCTTCCAAAAATTATGACAATTCCTTTGCACAACATATTATAAATACACGTTGTACACAACATAAACACGTTTCAATTACCGTATTTTTCGGAGTATAAGTCGCTCCGGAGTATAAGTCGCACCTGCCGAAAATGTATAATAAAGAAAGAAAAAAACATATATAAGTCGCACTGGAGTTTAAGTCGCATTTTTGGGGGAAATGTATTTGATAAAACCTAACACCAAGAATAGACATTTGAAAGGTAATTTAAAGTAAATAAAGAATAGTGAACAACAGGCTGAATAAGTGTACGTTGTATGACGCATAAATAACCAACTGAGAACGTATCTGGTATGTTAACATAACATATTATGGTAAGAATCATTCAAATAACTATAACATATAAAAATGCGTTTACGTATACGTTTACCAAACAATCTGTCACTCCTAATCGCTAAATCCCATGAAATCTTATACGTCTAGTCTCTTACGTGAATGAGCGAAATAATATTATTTGATATTTTACGGTGTTAATAATTTCACACATAAGTCGTTCCTGAGTATAAGTCGCACCCCCAGCCAAACTATGAAAAAAACTGCGACTTATAGTCCGAAAAATACGGTATATACACAGTAAAGACATGTGAAATATCCTTGTACACGTGTTAAACCTTTGTACCAATTATATACTATATTCAAACAATTATACTTCCATTATTATTTATATCCCACATTTAGTTTGTAATTAACATTGATCATAGTATTAACTAGTGTTGATTTAAGAGTGATATATTTTTCCAATACATTGGTCTTAAACTGTTTTTTAAATGTGTGAATGGAACTGGAACATTTGAAGGAATCATCCAAGCGGTTCCACAGATGAACCCCCCTGGCAGAAACACATCTACTTTTTAAGCTTGTTCTTATGTTTGCTTTCTGAAAGACAGCTGAACCTCTGATATACTACAATGATTACATCAATATTCTCTATTGTCACTAAATCTTTGAAGTCAGGAAATACCTCTCTGACTATATTGTCAGAAAAATGACAGTATTTTATCTTGTAAAAATCACTATAAACAAAGATGATAGACAAAAACTTAGAGTCAGCTTTGTGTTGTCAGTGACAAATTGTATTATTATGTGTTATTGTATCAAAATGTCATCCATCCATCCATTTTCTACCGCTTATTCCCTTTGGGTTCGCGGAGGGCGCTTGTGCCTATCTCAGCTACAATCGGGCGGAAGGCGGGGTACACCCTGGACAAGTCGCCACCTCATCGCAGGGCCAACACAGATAGACAGACAACATTCACACACTAGCGCCAATTTAGTGTTGCCAATCAACCTATCCCCAGGTGCATGTCTTTGGAGGTGGGAGGAAGCCAGAGTACCCGGAGGGAACCCACGCATTCACTGGGAGAACATGCAAACTCCCCACAGAAAGATCCCGAGCCTGGGATTGAACCCAGGACTACTCAGGACCTTCGTATTGCGAGGCAGACGCACTAACCTCTCTTCCACCGTGCAGCCCTATCAAAATGTCAGTATTTTATTATTAAATTTTTTGTTTTGCTCTTTTTTCTCACATTTTTATTGTTGTTTAGTTCAACAATATGTTGGAGGCCATCAAAACTCCTACAACATAAGCTTTTTTGTGAGCTGCAAATGGCCCCCTGGCCGCACTTTGGACACCCATGTAATAGTCCAATTTTTCACCTATAACACAAAGTTCACACTAAGTTTTGTCTTTACAGATACGTAATGTATGGTTTTAGCATTTTTTTGTATTTTTTTTACAAAAGTAACAAAACGATCAAAATGCACCTGCATACTTTGACTTTTCATGATGATGAAAGTTTGGGCACCCCTGATATGGAGGATCTTTGACACGCATTCACGTAGCAAGTCTTTCAAACCACCAGAGAGTGCACATCACAGTCACAGGTTTCCCTAACGTTTGATTGCCGCACGTACACTGCCGAGTACTGTTTTTATGACATTTCCAGTAAGAAAATGATTCACTTCAAACCCTACGATCAAACCCTGCAACTGAGCAGGCTAAAGCAGCTCTCAGGCACAGAGACATTGCGGGCCGAGTCCAGCAGGGGAGAAATGGTCTTGGCCTTGGGGCCAGAACACCAGCTCGGAGCAAGGCCACTCCATCTTAGAGACATGGGAAGGAGTTGAGAAGAGGAAGAACTGGAAAGAGCTGTGGGAGATGGAGGCATTCAGGGCGAGCTTTACCATCAGGGCTGCCTATGATGTCCTGCCTTCTCCAAAAAACCTCAGCCAGTGGTATGGTGAAGACCCCACAAGCCCTCTATGTCCGAGTCCAGCAACACTGAAACACATCCTGGTGGGCCGCAAGACCAGCGTCACCCAAGGCCGTTACACCTGGCGGCACAACCAGGTGCTAAAGTGTCTCGCAGCAGTGCTGGAAAGTCGACAGACAAGTGTCAATGCCCTTCCTCCCCCGTCATCCTGTTGGCAAGCAACATTTGTCCAGGAGCGCGAGGGTCAAGCCAACCACACCCCCACAAGACCAGACACTGGACAGCTAGACGGGGCACGGGACTGGAAATTGCTGGCAGACCTGGACCAGAGGCCCTGCTTCCCAGTTGAGCTCGCGGCCACCAACCTGTGGCCAGATCTTTTTCTGTGGTCAGCTTCGCACAGGCTTGTGTACATCATAGTGTCCTGGGAGAGTGCACTGGAAGAGGCCTACGAGCGCAAGAAGTTGAGGTACACTGAGCTAGTAGCCGATGCGGGACAACAAGGCTGGAAAGCGAGGGTACGCCCAGTGGAAGTAGGCTGGAGGGGGTTCGTGGCCACCTCAACATCCAGGCTCCTCAGGGAAATGAGAGTGCAAGGGAAGGCCCACCGGCAGGCAGTGAAAGACCTCTCCAAAGCCGCTGAAAAGGGGAGTCAGTGGCTGTGGGTCAAGCGAAGGGATTCGACCTGGGCTTTCAAGTGAGTTGATGGCATCTAGGGAGTGATCATGGGACGCTGGGACTCACTGCTGAACACTCTGGAGGTGTCAGGGGCCTATCAGCGAAACACTGATAACCCAGAGGATGCCTTCACTCACTTGACCATCTCTCAGAGTCGCATAGGTGTCTCAAGTATGCAATAGGGGATTGTGACATCTAGTCCTACACAACAGATCTGTGCTATTGTAATGTCTTCAAGCTAGCGTCTTTTAGCGAATATGGTAAAATTTTTACGAGTGCAATAAATGACAGCGATTTCCTTAAGAATGTTAACACTTGCCTGTAAAGAGAGTCGTCTATTTCCATGGAGTCTTCGGCCATGCTGCAGGGGACGGGGGGTGGGGCCAAGTGCTGGAGAAATAACAAGACATATCAGGACAAACCAGAAGGAACACATGAGAAATAACAATAGGACATATTAGGACAAACCGGAAATAATACAAAAGAAATAATAAGATATATTAGGACAAACCGGAAAGCTCATACGAGACATAACACTAAGACATATTAGGACAAACCGGAAGGAACGCATGAGATATAACAATTAGACACATTAGGACAGGGGTCACCAACCTTTTTGAAACCAAGAGCTACTTCTTGGGTACTGATTAAGGCGAAGGGCTACCAGTTTGATACACACTTAAATAAATTGCCAGAAATAGCCAATTTGCTCAATTTACCTTTAATATATATATTTATATATATATATATATATATATATATATATATATATATATATATATATAATTTATACATAAAAAATTGGTATTTCTGTCTGTCATTCAGTCGTACATTTTTTTTCCTTTTACGGAAGGTTTTTTGTAGAGAATAAATGATGAAAAAAACCCACTTAATTGAACGGTTTAAAAAAGAGGAAAACAGGAAAAAAAAGAAAATTTAATTTTGAAACAGAGTTTATCTTCAATTTCGACTCTTTAAAATTCAAAATTCACCCGAAAAAAATAAGAGAAAAACTAGCTAATTCGAATCTTTTTGAAAAAAATTAAAAAAAGAATTTATGGAAGATCATTAGTAATTTTTCCTGATTAAGATTAATTTTAGAATTTTGATGACATGTTTTAAATAGGTTAAAATCCAATCTGCACTTTGTTAGAATATATAACAAATTGGACCAAGCTATATTTCTAACAAACACAAATCATTATTTCTTCTATCCATCCATCCATTTTCTACCGCTTATTCCCTTTCTAGATTTTCCAAAACAAATTTTTTTAAAGAAATGCAAAAGACTTTGAAATAAGATTTAAATTTGATTCTAAAGGTTTTCTAGATTTGCCAGAATAATTTTTTTGAATTTTAATCATAAGTTTGTAGAGCTATTTCACAAATATTCTTCGTCAAAAAAACAGAAGCTAAAATGAAGAATTAAAATAAAATGTATTTATTATCCTTTACAATAAAAAAAATACATTTACTTGAACATTTATTTAAATTGTCAGGAAAGAAGAGGAAGGAATTTAAAAGGTAAAAAGGTATACGTGTTTAAAAATCCTAAAATCATTTTTAAGGTTGTATTTTTTCTCTAAAATTGTCTTTCTGAAAGTTAGAAGAAGCAAAGTAAAAAAATAAATCAATTTATTTAAAAAAGTGAAGACCAAGTCTTTAAAATATTTTCTTGGATTTTCAAATTCTATTTGAGTTTTGTCTCTCTTAGAATTAAAAAATGTCGAGCAAAGTGAGACCAGCTTGCTAGTAAATAAATACAATTTAAAAAATAGAGGCAGCTCACTGGCAAGTGCTGCTATTTGAGCTATTTTTAGAACAGGCCAGCGGGCTACTCATCTGGTCCTTACGGGCTACCTGGTGCCCGCGGGCACCGCGTTGGTGACCCCTGCATAAGGACAAAACGGAAGGAACACATGAGAAATAACAACACCGGAAGGAACGCATTAGAAATAATAAGACATTAGGACAAACCGGAAGGAACACATGAGAAATAAGACATTAGGACAAACCGGAAGGAACACATGAGAAATAACAATACGACATATTAGGAAAAACCAGAAGGAACGCATGAGAAATAACAAAACCGGAAGGAACACATGAGAAATAACAACACCGGAAGGAACGCATTAGAAATAATAAGACATTAGGACAAACCGAAAGGAACACATGAGAAATAAGACATTAGGACAAACCGGAAGGAACACATGAGAAATAACAATACGACATATTAGGACAAACCGGAAGAACCACATGAGAAATAACAATAAGACATATTAGGTCAAACCGGAAGGAACACATGAGAATTTAACAATAAGACATATTAGGACAAACCGGAAGGAACACATGACAATTTAACAATAAGACATAGGACAAACCGGAAGGAACACATGAGAATTTAACAATAAGACATATTAGTAGAAACCGGAAGGAACACATGAGAATTTAATAAGAAGACATATTAGGTCAAACCGGAAGGAACACATGAGAATTCAACAATAAGATATATTAGGACAAACCGGAAGGAACACATGAGAATTTAATAATAAGACACATTAGGTCAAACCGGAAGGAACAAATGAGAATTTAACAATAAGACATATTAGGTCAAACTGGAAGGAACAAATGAGAATTTAACAATAAGACATATTAGGTCAAACTGGAAGGAACACATGAGAATTTAACAATAAGATATATTAGGACAAACCGGAAGAACCACATGACAATTTAATAATAAGACATATTAGGTCAAACCGGAAAGAACACATGAGAATTTAACAATAGGACATATTAGGTCAAACCGGAAGGAACACATGAGAATTTAACAATAAGACATATTAGGAACAACCGGAAAGAACACATGAGAATGTAATAACAAGACATATTAGGAAAAACCGGAAAGAACATGAGCTGTCAACAATTGTTCTAGCTATTTCCAGCGCAACCATTTAGAAAAAACGACGCCCCGCCGTTGTAACTGAAAAGCTAGCACGATAGTGTAACGTAGCCCCCTTTAAGATAAGCAGCAATTAGGTATTTTAGCACACAATGACAACTGTTTGTCTTTAGAGCACAACAACGAGGGTTAAAAAGTTAGCTGAAAGCTCAACGTTAGCAGGTGCAGCTAGCTAGCCCGAGTGGTACCGGTGGAGAGGACACTTCCATGACAACGTTAGCAGAAAGTTACTGGCGAACGAAGCCGCTGGTAGGTGAACGACATTACGGGTAGAATATGTTAAACGTCGTTGCTTAAGATGAAGAAATCTTCCATACGTTGGGAAGGTGCACGGAGCGCTGTGGTGAATGAATGGCTGTGACTGGTGAGAAATTTGGAACACTTCCGGGTTAACCAAGATCACGTGATCGAGGGCATCCAATAAGCGCACTGTTTGTAGGTGCCGCATCGACGAACCGTATGGCCGCCATCTTAAATCGGTCAACACAGTTATCGACTGACAGGTTGAAAGAAGTGTTAGCACATTTAATCCATCATAATTTTCTCAATACTTATCTGATTTTCACGCAGGTTTTTTTAAAATGTAAACTTCATAAATGTAGCTATGGTACATTGCAAATGAGTTGTTGTATTTTAATATTCACCGTGGGATTAATAATAATACAATATTCAGACTAGACTGTAGACAGGTATTTTGAACACTCTTTAAACAACTATACACTTTTCTATTAATAATGTATGCCTTTATACCATGCTTCTCGTTTAGCTTACGCTAGCCTTTATTCATAAATGATGTTGTAGTGGCATACTTGCCAACCTTGAGACCTCTGAATTCGGGAGATTGGGGAGGACGGGATCGTGTTGTTGTGGGCGGGGTTAAGGGGGAGGAGTATATTTATAACTAGAATTCACTGAAATTCAAGTATTTCTGACATATATATATATATATATATATATATATATATATATATATATATATCTTGATTGGATTATCCAGAGAATAGTGCTCGATACCGTGGTAGAGCGCAATATGTAGGTGTGGGAAAAAATCACAAGACTACTTCATCTCTACAGATCTGTTTCATGAGGGGTTCCCTCAATCATCAGGAGATTTTAATGGAAGCATTCACATACAATGGTTTATATAGGGCACAGAGTGGGTGGGTACAGGCAGGCGTAGGGTGTGGTGATTGGCTCATGTGTTACCTAGGAGGTGTTTCCTTCTGTGGCGGCATGTTGAAATAATTTCACTATATATATATATATATATATTTATATATATATATATATGTTGGCCCTGCGATGATGTTGGCCCTGCGATGAGGTGGCGACTGTTTGTGTGTATGAATAATGAGACTCGAGACAACAGTGCATATTCTCGTAAGACTTTATTCAACCGGCGCCAAAACATCACACACGCCCACTTCCTTCATGCTGCTGGGGCGTACCATTTCACAAGGGGTGTTGTGACAACACAAACCCTATAACTGCGACTTGTCCAGGGTGTACACCGTCTTCCGCCCGATTGTAGCTGAGATAGGCACCAGCGCCCCCCGCGACCCCAAAGGGAATAAGCGGTAGAAAATGTATATATATATATATATATATATATATATATATATATATATATATATATATATATATATATATATATATATATATATATATATATATATATACAGTACAGTACACAGTAATGAAACCACAGTTGTTTTGCTAACTGTACTGTACTTGCCGCTTACTTAGAAAAATAAGCCTTTCACTATATGTTGAAAACATCCGCAAATGCGAACAGGATGTCTTTTGCAGCTATCAGCATAGCCATCTTTGTCTCGGCATATGTTACACCCTCGGGTCTCCATTTAGCAAGGTAGCCCGTAATACTGGGCTGCGACCGGTGCTGCGTTGCCGCCGCCATGTGCTTCCCTGGCCGTTCATGAGTGACTATATCCTTTCGGCCACCGTGTGCAATGGAGTAGTCTGATCTACAAAATTTGCCGGCAGCATACCCGTTCCCCTTCGAGCTGTCCTGGATGAACTGAAATTCTAATTGTTTCCAATCATTTTGGAACTCGTATTCCTTCTTTTTGCTCATTGTCGCCATGACTGTCTCTTCTTCGTTCTTCTGCTTTGTCTCCTTCTTGTTGTGTGTGCAGTTGTGCACTCTCCAAAAGCCGTCGATATTATGTGACTGGGCACGCTGTTTATATGGAGGAAAAGCGGACGTGATGACAGGCTGTCCCCACTCAGGTTCTAATGAACTTGGAGGGTCCATGATATTGTTGTCCGGCTAGAAATCGGGAGAAATTCGAGAGAATGGTTGTCCCGGGAGATTTTCGGGAGAGGCACCGAAAGTCGGGAGTCTCCTGGAAAATTCGGGAGGGTTGGCAAGTATGGTGGTAATTCCATACATCCATTTTCTACCGCTTGTCCCTTTTGGGGTAAGGGGGTTTGGGGGGGTGCTGGAGCCTATCTCAGCTGCATTTGGGCGGAAGGCGGCGTACACTCTGGACAAGTCGCCACCTTATCGCAGGGCCAACACAGATAGACAGACAACATTCACACTCACATTCACACACAGGGGACCATTTAGTGTTAAATGATAAATTGGTTCTACATACATTTGTACTTTTCTACCTTCAAGCGCTTTAACACTATTTCCACATCCACCCATTCACACACATTCACACTCTGATGGCGGGAGCTGCCATGCAAGGCCCTAACCACACCTGCCACCAGGTGGCTTAACCATGAGATGTTCCAAAACTAAGTAATAAAATAAAATACGTTTTAATATTTATCTTTTGGTTTATGCTTTCTATGTGATTTTGGTGTGGTTCCTGTATATTTTGATAATTTTCATGGTCAAAATCGCAGAAATTCCATGTTTCCTAAGCAAAACCATGCAGCAGATGAGAAGTGAGGCAGACACAGGCCGTGCCTCCACGGCAACACACAGTGTGTATTGGGGTGTGTGTGCGAGGGGGCGCATGCTTGTTGCCACGTGGAAAAGGCAGGTCTTGAGGCAGCAAGTACCTCTGCCTCAAGGTAGGGGGCGATATATTGTCAACTTGCAGTTCAATGCCTCAGCAGTACTCTGACTCGCCACACTGGGAGAAGTGGGGGCGCTCAAGCTAGCAGACACAGGTCTCTCCAGCGGAAGCCAGTCTTTTTTTTTTTTTTTTAACTGTTTATAACAAAAATGGCATTTTTATTAGAGTAAGCCAGCGTTTGTGGGTGTTTTTTGTCAGATGCGAAAATTTTGTTTAATTTCTTGGAATGAAATTGAATTAAATGAATGTTTCTGACAATATGGAGGATTATAAACTGTATCCAAGATTAAATACTTCTCTAAACTGGACTTTAACAAAAAATGAATGCGATCATACAAAGTAATTTTTCATGGAGGATAGCTATTGCTGCTTCAGATACAAATACAGAAAGTGAGGACACACTCAGAATACTTGATTTATTTTGTTAAAAGCAAATGGGACCAAAAGGTATTTAATAACAACTTTATCAAATACTTTTTGGACCCATTTATCATATCATAATATCATTATGAAAATGTTTTTATGAAAGCCAATAACTCCCTTTTTTTCCTGTTACTCTAATGTGCAACCTAAATCATCAATGACTAGAGCTGCACGTATGAATTTAAGTAAAAAAAAAAAGAAGAAAAAAAAGTATCTATGCCTCACCTAGTGTTTAGTTCACCGCACGTCACGGCTAACCACCACCCATCAGGAGCAAGGGTGAAGTGTCTTGCTCAAGGACACAACGGACGAGAAGGTGGGGATCGAACCAGGAACACTCAGGTTGCTGGCACGGCCACTCTCCCCACCCCGCCTTGCCAATCAACCTATAGGAAGTGAGCTGCTTTCATCAACAACCCAAAAATACGCCGCGCCTTATTTATGTGTTAAATACAGAAAAAGCACCCGTCACTGACACGGCGCATTTTAATATGGTGCGCCCTACGGTCGCAAAAATACGTTATAGTGGCTTCGATAACGGGAACAGGTTCTCAAAAAGGGATTCCATCCTTAAGTTTTCTACCGCTTGTCCCTTTTGGGGTCGCGGGGGGTGCTGGAGCATATCTCAGCTGCATTCGGGCGGAAGGCGGGGTACACCCTGGACATGTCGCCACCTCTTCACAGGGCCAACAGTGGCAACAGGGTTAGTGCATGTGCCTCTCAATACAAAGGTCCTGAGTAGTCCTTGGTTCAATCGCGGGCTCGGGATCTTTCTGTGTGGAGTTTGCACGTTCTCTCCATGACTGCAGGGGTTCTCTCCGGGTACTCCGGCTTCCTTCCACCTCCAAAGACATGCACCTGGGGATAGGTTGATTGGCAACACTAAATGGGCCCTAGTGTGTGAGTGTGAATGTTGTCTGTCTATAGCAGGGGTGTCCAAAGTGCGGCCCGGGGGCCATTTGCGGCCCACAGCTAATCGTTTACCGCCCCGCCACACATTCTGCAGAAATTGCAAAATTGATAGTATTGCAAAAATTAAAAAAAACATTTTAAAAAAGTGGAATGGGGTGAAATCTAATGAGAAAAAGTGGCAATGTTGACACAAAGCTGCTATGCAGGCAGTTGTTTTTTTCTTTTTGTCTATATTTTCTTTTTTTTCCATTGCTCAAAAAAAAGGACAAAAAATGTATTTTATAATGAATTATTACGAATGATGAATTATGAATTACTAAGTGTTAAAAGTAAAAAAAACAACAACAAAAAATGCATCACTTTATGAGTGGGGAACCTTTCGGATCTCAAATATATTTAGTAGGATTTTATTTAACTTTTTACTGTGATTACTCAAAAATAGCAAATAATTAAAATAATTGCTAAATAAAGAAACTCTCCTGAAGGAATCAATAAAGTACTATCTATCTATCTATCCATCTATCTATCTATCTATCTATCTATCTATCTATCTATCTATCTATCTATGTAAATACTGCATATTTCAGTTTTACTATAAAAAACAAAGTTGTCTTTGACAGAAAAGGCATAAAACCTTATTTGTTTTACTTTATTTCAACCCTAAGTTGATATAGAGATTTACTGCAAGCATTAAATGAAAAAAAAAAAAAATTATATATATATATATATATATATATATATATATATGTGTGTGTATATATATATATATTAATAATTTGACTTATTTTTAACATTTTAGTGACTGAGACCCTCTGAGCTCCCCAGGAGCCCTAAGGATAAAAAAAAAAAAAATCCATATATTTTGTTATGGTTTGAAAATGAAAAATATCAAAATTGCCCCCGCATGCTTAAATTTTTCTGTGTGTGGCCTTCTGTTGAAAAAGTTTGGACACCCCTGGTCTATAGGGATTCGAATCCATGGAATCGGTTCTTTTCTTATTGAAGCATTGGGAGAACCGGTTTTCGAACATCATCCCTAAGGCAGACCTCACTTCTGGTTTTATTTCACCCAATCCTTCTCTCAAAATATGTGGGCGTTTAGGCCACCCCCACTTCCTGGTTATAACTCATTCTCAATACCCCCTGGACCCCTTAAACTAGGGGTCGGGAACCTTTTTGGCTGAGACAGCCATGAAAGCCAAATGTTTTAAAATGTATTTCCGTCAGAGCCGTATAATATTTTTTAACACCGAATACAACTGTCAGGTTCAAACAGTGATGACGTCTATTAAACAAACAAGAAGCAAGGAATTAAACAGAGACTGGATTCAATATAGCTCAATGAGGAGAAACGCGTAGACCTGTACCCTTGTACAGTGTCGCCCCACGATCTGACAAGAGAATTCTACGCCTCCTCTTTTAATTGGACTTTCCCTGATTACAACTAAATGCGTGCATCTCTTATTCTTTTTAATAACATTGTTATTCTGAAGCTAACCATCCATCCATCCATCCATTTCCTACCGCTTATTCCCTTTTGGGGTTGCGGGGGGCGCTGGCGCCTATCTCAGCTACAATCGGGCGGAAGGCGGGGTACACCCTGGACAAGTCGCCACCTCATCGCAGGGCCAACACAGATAGATAATACATAAAATACTTTTGACCATTAATGCGACTTCTTGAACAGGTGCGATAGAAACGGATGGATGGATTACAATGCATGAGAATGTTTTATATTTTGAATGTTATTTTTAGAACATTGATTACAAGTGGAATTATTAATTACTTATCATGTTAAGCAATGTCAGCTAATATTTATCTGAGAGCCAGATGCGGTCATCAAAAGAGTCACATCTTGCATCGAGAGCCATAGGTTCACTACCCCTGCCCTAAACAGATGAGGTTGATGACAACTACTGACCTCACCAGTATGTGTACATGATCATCTTTGTTGTCTTTAAGATGCAAAAGTGCACTTTAAGTTGTGATGAGGATGCTAATACATCAGATGAAAGCTAGTATTTGTTCTTTATGAGTCAAACATGATGACATGCATCTTTTTCAGCCTTTGTGAGATGTGGTATTTACACTGAATGTGCTTTGCTGCTGTCTGAGTGAGAGAATCCAACCGAGTCTTCTGTGCCAGTAAGTAGACTTTTTTTCATTTACTCCAGAATTTCAAGAGGTTTTTTGGGGGGAAGTGATTTAAGAATCCTGGTTTAAATGAATCTGTTTCAGAAATGATTAACATTTTACAAAGCTTAATTAATCCTAGTCCTTCTCCATGTCTGGTACTTATTATCCATTGACACCATAAGTTTGAAGTTTAATTTGACTTCCTTTGCAAGACAAAGGAAGGTGTTTGAAAAGATAAAATTGAGACTAAATGTACAATAATGAATCAGAATATTTTGACTGATTTGTATACTGCATAAATATTCCATTGATTAAAAAAAGTAATAATTCATGGTGATAGCCCATGAATGTAGTGTATTAGCAGTGACACGCTACATGTAGCTAAGCCACATAGCTTAACTACATTCTCTGTTACATTAAAATTGATATATTAAATGTGGGCCCATAGATAGAAATGCCGTTAAAAAGTAGCTTTGATGTAGCAGGCTACTTTTGCCGTGTAGCTTGTGATGTAGGCTTGCTACAATTCTCCTGGGATAGCTTCCCCTGTAGCTGAGCTACATTTAATTGAGAGTAACTTGTAGTTTAGCTCGCTTGATATTCAAAGTAGCTTGCCTATCACTGTGTATAAATATTGCAAAACAATGAATGTATTAATATTGCACAATTTTGAAGTGTCATGATCCGTTGCCCGGATCATGTTTTGTTTAGTTTTGCTCTTTAGTACCACTACCTCAGTTGTGTTTTCAGCACCCATGGGTTCGTTTTAGTTGCCATGAGTGCAACTTAATATCACCCGGGATGCTCACCTGCTGCTAATCAGAGAGCTACTTATTCTCGTTTCTCGTCTCGCTCGGCCTGGGTTACTTTTTTGCTGTAAGCAACACGGATGAAATCTGGTTTCTATGCTTTTGATTCATGTGCCAAGTCACACCTTAGTTTCCGGTGGTAGAGTAGTTAGTGAGTCTGCCTCACAATACAAAGATCCTGAGTAGTCCTGGGTTCAATCCCGGGCTTGGGATCTTTCTGTGTGGAGTTTGCATGTTCTCCCCGTAAGTGCACTGGTCCCCTCCGGGTACTCCGGCTTCCTCCCACCTCCAAAGACATGCACCTGGGGATAGGTTGATTGGCAACACTAAATTGGCCCTAGTGTGTGAATGTGAGTGTGAATGTTGTCTGTCTATCTCTGTTGGCCCTGCGATGAAGTAGCGACTTGTCCAGGATGTACCCCACCTTCCGCCCGATTGTAACTAAGATAGGCTCCAACGTCCCCCGGAGGGAATAAGCGGTAGGAAAATGGATAGATGGATGGACTATCAAATTCTTATCTGCACGCTTCGTCCGGAGTTCCGTCTGCATCCTGGAGAACGACCCATGCATAAACATGTGACCCAACCGTGACAGAAGGAAGACAGCCGGAGCATGGCGAAAAATAGGAATAATGAGCTCTCTGATTAGTGCCCGGCAGCAGGTGAGCATCCCGGACACTAATCAGAGGCAGGTGATACTCAATTGCACCCATGGCAACTAAAACAAAGAACGGTGGTAGTGGAACTAAAAGAACAAAGCTAAACAAAACAGGATGCGGGTAAGAGATCATGACAAGAGGCATCAGATCTTTATGAGTTTTTTCTTTTAGTCGTTGAAGTTGTGACGTCATCTTCAGTATTTTTGATGTACCGGACAACAACAACTTGGTAAAGAACGCAAAAGACAAGGTTATTTCTGTTTTATTTTACAGCAAGCTCCTGTACAACAGTCCAATGATGACGTCTGTGCTGTGGTATTTGGTGTCAGTCCTGGCATTTTGCACCACAAGCCTAGTTTGTGCTTTTGGGATCAGCGCCGAAAATACTTCCTATTACGCACTCAAAGGATCGAGCGTCATTCTTGACTGCAAGTACACACGTCCCTCTGGCTTCTTAAACTGCATGAAATCTTATTGGGAATTTCTGGTTCCCAAAGAAGGTGTCGAGGTATTTTTATTGATGGAAGGCTGCCAAATGTATGTTGAGCACAAACCTTTCAAGGACAGGGTTAAGTTCACTGTCCCCAACCCTTGTGATGGAGATTGTTCCATAAGGATCACCGACCTACGTATGTCAGACACGGGGAAGTACGTGTGCAACCTGAGAGAATGATCGATATTTTGGGAAAAACATGACGCTGACAGTCATGGAGGAGCTGAGCACACCGGTATGTGCCGTGCAAGGAGAGCCTGTGGGAGGTAATGTTGTGACGCTCCAATGCACGTCCTCACAAGGCACACCCCCGCTGAAGTACAGCTGGACAAAGACGAGTGGAAACCAGAGGTTACCTCCTAACTCCACCGGAGACACCTCAGGAGGGACCTTGTTGGTCAACCGGCTCTCAGAGGACAACTGTGGAAGTTATCTCTGCACGGTGGAAAGTCTGGATGATACCAAACACTGTGAGATCCTACTTGAATGTCCATCCTCACCTCCGACCACAAGCGACGCAACCAAACACAAGGAGGTCCTACCAATGAGTCTATGGTCACCATTAGCGACGAGCAATGGAAATCAAGTTATAGCAGCGGCTGTTACTATCATTCTTTTATCTCTGGCCATTGTCTTCGCTCTCACAGTCATTTGGGTCTTGCGCAAAAGAAATGGTGGTAAGGTTGCTATAAAAACGCTATTTAGTGGCGTCCCCTTTTCCAAGTGGTCATCCGGTGAGGGACAAGCTGTATGAAACGGAGATTACATTGTTGTGTACTAATTAGTACAATACAACTTTAAAAAACATGGTGTGTGCTGCATTGATGGTATGATAGCACAGCACACACAAAGACAGTAACTGCTCAATGCCTGATGTTTTGTCTTTGTGTTCTTTTAAGGATGAATAAAATACACTATATTGCCAAAAGTATTTGTCCACCTGCCTTACTCACATATGAACTTGAATTGCCATCCCATTCCTGACCCATAGGGTTCAATATGTTGTTGGTCTACCTTTTGCAGCTTTTACAGCTTCAACTCTTCTGGGAAGGCTGTCCACAAGGTTGCGGTTGTTGTGTTTATAGGAATTTTCCACCATTCTTCCAAAAGCGCATGGGTGAGGTTCACACACTGATGGAGAAGGCCTGGCTCTCAGTCTCTGTTATAATTCATCCCAAAGGTGTTCTATCGGGTTCAGGTCTGGACTCTGTGCAGGCCAGTCAAGTTCATCCACACCAGACTCTTGTCATCCATTTCTTTATGGACTTTGCTTTGTGCGCTGGTGCACAGTCATGTCGGAAGAGGAAGGTGCCCGCTCCAAACTGTTCCCACCAGGATGGGTGCATGGAATTGTCCAAAATGTTTTTGTATCCTGGATCATTCAAACTTCCTTTCACTGGAACTAAGGGGCCAAACCCAACTCTTGAAAAACACCACACCATACATAATTCCTCCACCAAATTCCACGCTCAGCACAATGCAGTCCGAAATGTACCGTTCTCCTGGCAACCTCCAAACCCAGACTCATCCATCAGCTTGCCAGGTGGAAAAGCGTGATTCATCACTCCAGAGAAGGCATCTCCATTGCTCTAGAGTCCAGTGGTAAACTGTATCACACGCTTTGCATTGGACTTGGTGATGTATGACTTAGATGCAGCTGCTCGGCCATGGAACCCCATTCCATGAAGCTCTCTGCGTACTGTATGTGGGCAAAGTGGAAGGTCACATTGAAGTTTGGAGCTCTGCAGCAACTGACTGTGCAGAAAGTCTTTGCATCCGCTGACCCCCCTCTGTCAGTTTATGTGGCCTACCACTTGGTGGCTGAGTTGCTGTTGTTCCCAAACTCTTCACTTTTCTTATAATAAAGTTGACTGTGGAATATTTAGGAGCGAGGAAATTTCACGACTGGATTTGTTGCACAGGTGGCATCCTATGACAGTTCCACGCTGGAAATCACTGAGTGCGGCCCATTCTTTCACAAATGTTTGTAGGGACAGTCTCCATGCCTGAGTGCTTGCTTCTATACACCTGTGATTAGGACACCTGTTTCTGATCATTTGGATGGGTGGCCAAATACATTTGGCAATATAGCGTAATTGTGTGTACCAGCTTTGAGGTAGACCAGGAGTGTCAAACACATGGCCCGCGAACAGGTTTTATCCAGCCCGCGAGATGAGTGCAAAGTAAAAATCACTACGTATTTGACGCCACTTTTTAGTGATAGTATACGAAATGTGGATTGTTACGTTCATGCCTTTGATTGTCAAAAATGATGCTGGTAATTTCACCCGGAATGTTTATACTCAAATAAATGCTTTTACAAATCTCTACATTTCGAGTCATACTAATAATTTCATGGGGACACATTTTATGGGCGCACATAAATCTGATGAATGTGTGATTAATGAAATGGGTCCAAATTCACAAGTTGTGTTAAAAAAGATGTTCCATATGCACGGAGTAAACCACATGTTAGTGTTGGCCCTTCAATGAAGTGGCGACTTGTACTGAGTGTAACTGGGATAGGCTCCAGCACCCCCACGATCCCGAAAGGGACAAGCGGTGGAAAATGGATGGATGTTCGTACTTCAGTTAAGGAAAATTAATAAAATACATTAACACTAGGGCTGCGATGTCCCACGATTCGATTCAATTTCCATTCTTGGGGTCACGATTCGATAATGTATACATTTTTTCTATTCAACCCGATTCTCGATTCAAAAACGATGTTTTTCCGATTCAAAACGATTCTGTGTTCATTCAATACATAGGATTTCAGCAGGATCTACCCCAGTCTGCTGACATGCTAGTAGCAAAGTAGTACATTTTTTAAAAAAAGCTTTTATAGTTGTAAAGGACAATGTTTTATCAACTGATTGCAATAATGTACATTTGTTTTAAATATTAAACAAACCAAAATATGACTTATTCTATCTTTGTTAAAACATTGGACAGTGGGTGAGTGGCCGTGCGCAACCCGAAGGTTCCTGGTTCAATCCCCACCTAGTACCAACCTCGTCACGTCCGTTGTGTCCTGAGCAAGGCACTTCACCCTTGCTCCTGATGTGTGCTGGTTAGCGCCTTGTATAGCAGCTCCCTCCATCAGTGTGTGAATGTGTGTGTGAATGGGTAAATGTGAAAGTAGTGTCAAAGCGCTTTGAGTACCTTGAAGGTAGAAAAGCGCTATACAAGTACAACCCATTTATCATTTATTTATTGTTCTTTTTTAAAAAAATTTATAAATGTCTATTAATGTAAATGAGGGATTTATAATCACAGCTATGCTCTAATTATAACTAATATTGATACTGTTGTTGATAATATTCATTTTTGTTTCACTACTTTTGGTTTGTTGTGTGTCTTGTTTGTGTCCCCTCAATTGCTCTGTTTATTGCAGTTTTGAGTGTTGCTGGGTCAGGTTTGGTTTTGGAATTGGATTGCATTGTTATGGTATTGCTAAGTATTGTTTTGTTGGATTGATAAAAAACAAACAAAAAAAAAAAACAAAAAAAAAAATCGATTTAAAAAAAATGAGAATCGATTCTGAATTGCACAACGTATTCGAATTGATTTTTTCCCACACCCCTAATGAATACCATCCTGTAATTTGATATTGATATTTCATCTTTACTGCGATAAGGTGGCGACTTGTCCAGAGTGTACACCGCCTTCCGCTCGATTGTAGCTGAGATAGGCAACAGCGCCCTCCGCGACCACAAATGGATGGATGGATATTATTTCATCTTTAGCCAGATTAAGAATTAACAACAATGGGAGCGTTTTAAAAAACTGCCTCAATTCCACTTACTTGACTGATGAATATTATCACATCATTTATTCAGAAAGTATAAATAATAAATGATGATAGATTGTTAATGACCGCAACATGTGAGTGCAAAAAACTTCTTTTTTTTCTGCAAGAAGTGAGAAAGAGCGCCCTCTGGCGTGAGTGTAGAAGCTTACAGCACCTGGTATTGCCAGGCGGTCTCCCATCCAAGTACTAACCAGGCCCGAAACTGCATAGCTCCCGAGATCGGACGTGTTCAGGGTAGTATGGCCGTAAAGTAAGCCGAAAAGCCGTCTCAAATCAACCTTTTTAAATGAAACTCTTACAGACGAGGTGGGGGGGAATTGTTATTTATTTCAGAGCCTGGTGCTCATGCGTACACTAATGTGTTTTTTTCTGTCTGTGTGATTGTTGTCTTCCTTTGCTACGGCGGTCAAGTTGCTTTCACGGTGATGTTTGCCTCCGGAGTCCCCCCCCCCCCCCCCCCCCTCACTCTGCCCACACTGCTCTCATGCTGCGGGGAGATTGCAGGAGAGGTGCCGCTCCCACACTGCTTGATGCTTAGGGACCGTCAATAATGTCTTCGAAGATGTATATCTTCTACATCATAACACTGATTGATCTAAAAGGAGGTCAAATAAATAGTCCTACCTTTTTAATATCGTGCACGGCCATTCTTTCCTGATTTTATCATTTAATGAGATAGACTCCAGCGCCCCCCGCGACCCCGAAGGGAATAAGCGGTAGAAATTGATGGATGAATAGAAATCAATTTTTAATGTAAACAATAATTATTTGTTTTAAAAGTCTCCATGTCATATGCAACTTAGTAACCAAATCCCACTTAATACTAGTCGTGCTAACCTTTTATTTTAAGAGAGGATCAAAAACATTTTAATATAAAAAATAAATGTTTATTTTCAATAGATTCCTGGTCACATAACCTAAAATCCCAAATTCACTTGATATTTGAAGTGTTGTTTTTTTTTAAATGTCATTCACACCTTTTTGTTTTAAAATTTAAGTTGAATTGGATTTTTATAAATTTGTAATATTGAAAACCATCCATCCATTTTCTACCGCTTATTCCCTTTTAGGGTCGCGGGGGGCGCTGGCACCTATCTCAGCTACAATCGGGCGGAAGGCGGGGTACAGCCTGGACAAATCGCCACCTCACCGCAGGGCCATATTGAAAACCATGTTTTCAGTTTTAGCTCCTTCAACAACTACAACAATCCAATATAGAACTAACTTAATTCTCATTTTTATTAAAAAAAACATACATATATAAATGTTTTAATAAAACCCTATTTTAAAATAAAAGAGTGTGCGTTATACTCAAAGATTAGCAGGACTATTAAGTGGAATTAGGTTACTAAGTTGCATGACAGGAAGACTACTGGGGAAAAAAATCTTTATTTTTTTATATTAAACATGAATATAAATGTTAGAATTATGAAATAATGGACGTGCAAAATAAGGAGGTGTGACTAAGTATTTACCTTTTTTTAGAGGGGTCAGTTGTTTTGATGTAGAAGATATACATTTTTAAGACAATAGTGATTTATTGACGGTTCCTAAACATAAAGCAGTGTTGAGAGCTGCACCTACACAGCCAACAATCACATTATGTATGCATGCGTACCAGGCTCCAAGATAACAATTGAGTCCCAGCCTGTCTGTAAGAGTTTAATTTAAAAAGGTTGATTAGATCTTATCTTTCGGTTTACGGCCATACTACCCTGGACACGCCTGATCTCGGAAGCTAAGCAGGGACGAGCCTGGTTAGCAGAGGTGGGACCAAGTCATTGTTTTGCAAGTCACAAGTAAGTCTCAAGTCTTTGCCCTCAAGTCTCGAGTCAAGTCCCAAGTCAAGACATGCAAGTCCAAGTCAAGTCCAAAGTCAATACTGGAAAGTCTCAAGTCAAGTCCCAAGTCCGGCATTTTGGGTTTCGAGTTATTTCAAGTCTTTTTAACCACAGACTAATATATGTACACAGATTGTGTATGGTTTTAAAACGCTGTATGTATTTATTATTTAAAAAAACAGTGCTGACATTGCACTTCATAATAGCACTATTAACCAGTTATTCTACATTTAACTCATTCCTTTACAGTATAAACACATTTGAAAAAACAAGTGCAACTGTACTTATTTGCACAAAAGTGTTAACATTGTATTTCCATGGAATATTGCATTGTAACTAGTTCATCAGCAGTTTATATCATGTTGTTACCTTATCTCATTGATCTCATCTCATTCTGTATGTGTTTATGTGTGCGTACACATGAAAAACAACAAATACATGAACATAACAATGAACAGTGCTGTACTTGTTAGATGTCAGGGCTCTATGGAATATGTACACATATTCTTAATATAGTATACATTTTAACTGACCTTTATTTGACTATGTTTGTCTTTTTGTAGGTGGCTAAAATACGCGGTGCTGCAGACCGCCGTCTAACGTTACGTTACTGTGTGTGATACATTCACGTAACGTAACGTTATGTGTAGGTACCTCATGCAACCCTGTTTAAAAAAAATCACTTGACAAAAAGAATGTATAAGGTAGCGAACTGCAGTGGACGCAACAGATTGCCGTGTTTGCAATGACGTCATATCCACAGACATCTTATAAGTAGACGCAGAATTGGCTGCTGTGACGCAAGCAATTTGGCCGCCATCTTGAAGTGGTGATGAGGAGCCGGCAAGCAGTCTAACCTGACAGTTGACAGGTAGAAAACAAAGATGCTGAGCTGATATTCAGCGTTTTCCTGCTCAATTGAGCGGACTGTTGAAAATAGGAATTGGAGGATTACTTTTCACAAGTAAGAATTTACATTAACATACTATTGGTTGTATTTTGTGAAAATAATATTACCACATAGTTAAGCAGGAGCAAAGAAATACAATATTTGTATGTGAAAATCACAAAGAAATCTTCTGGGGGAGGATGATCCCCCTACAGGTATTTGGTTTACAAACTTTCAGGCCCACCTAAAACAAAATTCACCAGCCGCCATTGATTATGATGCATTCTCATTTTATTGTAACCACAGATAAGTCTTCAAGTAACAATATTCAAATACTAACTTTGTTGAGTAAGACAGAATTTGGTTTTCTGAATCCAGTGAAACAGATTGGTGGTTTTAGCTGAAATAAAGACTTTCAGGTGTTTATATATGATCAAGTATTTGGCAAACACTTTTATCCAAAGCAACATACATGATAAATACATATAAAACAATCACTGTAAACATGATCATTTAAAGGAAGAATGTAATAGAACATATCAATACAAAGTGTCACGAGAGAATAAACTCTCTGCTGTTGCAGCAACAGTGGTTCTCAACCTTTTTTCAGTGATGTACCCCCTGTGAACATTTTTTTAATTCAAGTACCCCCTAATCAGAGCAAAGCATTTTTGGTTGAAAAAAGAGATAAAGAAGTAAAATACAGCACTATGTCATCAGTTTTTGATTTATTAAACTGTATAACAGTGCAAAATATTGCACAATTGTAGTGGTCTTTCTTGAACTATTTGAAAAAAAAAAAGATGTAAATATAACTAAAAACTTGTTGAAAAATAAACAAATGATTCAATTATAAATAAAGATTTCTACACATAGAAGTAATCATCAACTTAAAATGCCCTCTTTGGGGATTGTAATAGAGATCCATCTGGATTCATCAACTTAATTCTAAACATTTCTTCACAAAAAAAAAATCTTTAACATCAATATTTATGGAACATGTCCACAAAAAAATCTAGCTGTCAACACTGAATATTGCATTGTTGCATTTCTTTTCACAGTTTATGCATTTATATTCATATTTTGTTGAAGTATTTTTCAATAAATATATAAAGGATTTTGAATTGTTGCTATTTTTAGAATATTTAAAAAAATATCATGTACCCCTTGGGATACCTTCAAGTACCCCCATTTGAGAACCTCTGGTCTATAGGTCCGTAAGATATATAGATATCTAATGTATTCATACATTGTTTATGTAGGATATACGCATGTATATATAACCTAATCATATTGTTTCTTCAACTTCAAAATAGCTGACTGTTTTTTTCCCCTTCTCTGGGATTATTATTCCCAGTTTTGATCTCAGACGTCTGGTCACTTATAACATGTAAGAATATTCTATTACTGTTAAGCAAATTATGAACACGCCAAGACGTGTCCTTTATCATAGTTACACGTATGACAAAAAAGCGCGTGAATATAAGTGGTATTCAGTGAGTTAATATTAATTAAATGTGCTGACAGTTCATTGCTCCTTCCAAATGAATTGCACTGAGTGGAGCGAATCACCACTCCAAGATGGCGGCCCCGCGTCTCGTCTGCGGCAATAGGCAGTAGCGCTCCATGCTGCGTCTATTTAAAAGATGTTTATTTTTATAACGTTAGCAGTGAGTTTACAGCCTCACTGATTTAACTACACAGCAAATAAAAGTCACGTTACTCAGCCAATAAACGTTAGCTTACATTCAAAACGTACCCTTCTTTGTGCAACTTCAAATGTCGAACGAAGTTGTAAATTGATGCGTCTCCGTCTGTAATGTTCCAACCGCATATTTTGCATACGGCAATTCCTGTTTTGTTGACCAAGTTGTAGTTTTAATACCCGAACGAAACACTTTATGGCATAATTTTCTTCACTTATTCTTCTTCGTTGGTTTTCTTGCAATTTGATTGGCTGAATACTGTGTGACGAAAACAACGTGGATGTAATTTGATTGGCTGTTGTACTGACAGATAGCGCACAGGCTGTCATCGCACACATGTTGACAAACACGCGTACACAATGGAAGATACGGAGCGCTCCTGAATAACTTTTTAATCGTTGGGTTTTGGGGAAAGTAGCAAGTCATGTCAAGTCAAAAGGCTCAAGTCCAAGTCAAGTCACAAGTCATTGATGTTAAAGTCTAAGTCGAGTTGCAAGTCTTTTTACATTTTGTCAAGTCGAGTCTAAAGTCATGAAATTCATGACTCGAGTCCAAGTCATGTGACTCGAGTCCACACCTCTGCTGGTTAGTACTTGGATGGGAGACTGGCAGGGAATACCAGTTGCGGTAAGCTTTTACACTCACGCCAGAGAGCGCTGTTTCTCACTGCTTGCAAAAAAAATAGTTTTTATTTCACTTTCAGTTCACTTTACTCTAACATGATTGTGGTGTGATTGTATTATGAGAGAACTACAGAGTCGACAGGCTATGACGTCACGAGTGTGCGACGGAGCGGGAGACACGGTGGGAGTGAGCTAGAGAGGTGACACGTGTGACTGGGCTATAATAAATGTATCCACGTTACAAAGTACAGCTGGACTCGCGTATTAATTAAGTAACTCGACATGGTGTCAGAAGTCCTGTAGTTAAATGTGGAGTGTGAGCCAAGTGTAAAGATAGTTTGTACGCGTCTGTGGGGAAAGAAGTGAAGGACAACATGAGCGAGGGAGACGGAGCCGCAGCAGCACCTGCACGGCAACCCGACGCGCTGGTGGTTGCCGTGGGACCGTGCGCTACGTTCAACATCCAGCCACCGGAGTCCTTTGACTTTTCAAATCCGCAAGAGTGGGACAAATGGATCCGGAGATTTGAAAGATTTCGCCTGGCAAGTAACCTAAATGCAAGCTCCGAGGACAATCAAGTAAACACATTGATTTATTGCATGGGGGACGAGGGTGATGATATTCTCCGTGGGCTAAATTTGACGGCTGCTCAAAGACGTACATACCAGGGAGTGCGCGATGGATTACAAGGTTTTTTTGTTGTGAAGAAAAATGTTATCTACGAGCGTGCTAAGTTTAACATGCGCAAGCAGAAAGAAGGGGAGAGTGTGGATTCGTTTGTCACTGCACTATATGCGCTGGCGGAGCATTGTAGCTATGGGATGCTACACAATGAACTGATCAGAGACAGACTTGTCATCGGATTGCAAGACAAGGGGCTGTCTGAACGCATGCAGTTGGACGCGGATCTAACCTTGGATAAAGCCATAAGAATGGCACGACAGAGCGAGGAGGTGAAAAGGCAGCAGTCTACTCTCCGAGGGGACACCACCAGTTCAGAGGCAAGTGATGCAAAATCTGTTGATAGTGTTCAAGAGCAACTTCAAGTCTGCTAAAAACAAACCTCAATATGTTGATAGCCCAAAGTACAAGCCACACAGTATTCAGTACAGCAAGGACAAGGGCGCACAGTCACTTTGTCAAAATTGTGGCAGCTCTCCATCCCATCAAAAAAGTGACTGTCCTGCTAATGAAGTGAGATGTCATGCATGTGGGAGGAGGGGACATTACAAGCGTGTGTGTAAGTCCAAATCAGTGCATGAAGTTGAAGAAGATGAGGAGGAAATCTTCCTCGGCAGTGTCACGAAGGATGGGGATCCTTGGATGGTCAAAATTGGCATCCATGAGAGCAGTGTGACATTCAAAATGGACACAGGTGCCGATGTGACAGTCCTGTCTCACTCAGTGTTCCAAAACACATACA
>NC_084611.1:51586778-51666778 GCF_033978795.1 Nerophis ophidion | reverse complement strand
GACCAATCAATTTCAAATGAGACCCAGAGGGGTGATGGGGTAAATGTCTTGAGGAGGGAAACATTCAACAATATACAACTATCCAGCGTTTTAACTTTTCCTCAAAACAACGATGTAACAGATTACGCCACATTTTACCGCGGAGTCTTGGGGAGCCTTAAAAAGCTGACACAGATGGTAACTAAGGAAGCTAGACCCGACGATATCATTCAATTGGAGTTATCCGGTGAAAGTGCAAATCAACACACTTCATTTACATTTCGAAACGATGCCGGGGCTGTGATGAATGCTTTTCAAGACGTGTTAGATCTGTTGGTACAATCAAACGTTGAAATATTGAACGATGAAGAAATACAGGTGATGGTCCAGGTGATACATAACCCTCGAGGTGGTGTAAGAAGAAAAATCGAAACCCTTTTGGAACATGAAATCCGCAGAAAAAAAGCTCGTTATCTTTACAATCCATTAAACTCGAATAATCAACTATGTTTTGCCATTAGCCTAGCAAGTCTGTTACATCCTGAATTTACAGATAACCAGGCTGTGGCGGAGGCTGAAAAAATACAGAGAAAAGCGGGCTTAGACGAACAGACTTCCGTCACTTTCAGTCATATTCGTGAATTTGAAAAAGTGGTACGTCGTAAAATTGTCATACTGTACAGAGAAGAGGGCCAACGACCCCTCTCACGGTTCGAGACGGATTACCCCAAATCAGAAAATCCGTTGTATCTGTATTTATCTCAGAATCATTACAGCGGTATCATTAACATTAAAGGTTTTTTGTCAAAACCGTACGTTTGTCACTACTGTTACCAAGGGTACAACAAACCCGACAGACACAAATGCGACGGCTATTGCTTGGTCTGTACACAAAACGGGTGTGTAAAAATAGAGGGGAAAACTGTGCTTTGCAGGGATTGCAACATGTGGTGTCGTTCTCCTGCATGTCTCCTCAGACACAGGGTAAAACACCGGGTTATGGAAAAACTCGTCAGCAACTGCGATCGGCGAAAGAAATGCCTTAAATGCAACCTATTTTACGATGTACCTGTGGCTACAGGTATCGCTAAACACACGTGCCCTAAGTTAAAATGTCAAATATGTAAAGAAGAGCTACCTCGCAGTGACTCAGAGACACCTGAAACACGACATCTTTGCTATATACAACCCCAACCACGTGAAGTAAACCACAATGATAATATCATATTCTATGATTTTGAGACGTTTGTCGATGACAATCACACTCACATTCCCTTTCTAGTCTGTACCAAGACGCTGCAAGGAGAAGAGTGGTGTGCTTTTGGACTGGATTGTGTTACAGTTTTCCTCAATCATTTCAGGAAACCTCGTTATCTTAAATCTACATTTATAGCCCACAATTCGAGAGGATTTGACGGTTACTTGATTCTGAGAGGCATGGTACAGCTGGGTATAGCACCCTTAATTATCATGCAGGGGAGTAAAGTTCTCTGTTTTAAAGACCCTGATTTTTTGCAAAAATACATTGACTCGCTTTCCTTCCTTACCATGCCGCTTAGCGCTATGCCAAAAGCGTTAGGACTCGGTGATTGCTGGTCCAAGGGGTATTTTCCTCACAAATTTAGTTCGGAGGAACATTTAAATTATGTCGGAAAATACCCCGCAATCAGCAATTACGGTGTAGAACGCATGACACCTGTTAAACGCACCAAGTTTGAGACGTGGTATCAAAATGAGAAAAGCGAGGTCTTTGATTTTCAAAAACAAGCGGTACACTACTGTAAAAACGACGTCAATGTTCTTCGTGAGGGTTGCATCAAATTTAGAGCCGAGTTTACGAGCGAGACGGGTGTTGACCCCTTCTCCCGTATCACCATAGCCTCGGCCTGCATGAGGGTGTTTGTGACTAATTTCCTCGAGCCGCGTTCTCTAGCCATACCTTCCCCGGATAACTACCGAGGGTTGTGTAAAAAATACTCACACACCAGCATCCAATGGTTAGAATGGGAGTCGCATCGTCGTGGTATTTTCATTCAGCATGCTTTAAACAAAGGCGAAAAACAGATGGGGGCATACTTTGTGGATGGGTTTGCTATAATCGGTGGCAAACCATTCGTCTGGGAATTTCAGGGGTGTTTTTATCACGGATGCCCGACGTGTTTCGAACCCGGTGCTGTATGCCCTTTGACAAACACACCGTTCGAGGAGTTGCACAAGGCTACCGAGAAAAAAATGAAAGCGTTAAAGCGTGATCACAAGGTCAACATCATCGTCATCAGAGAGCACGAGTGGAATGAAATGAAAAAATCAAACCCTAGGGTAATAGACTTTCTCAAAACACGCAATTACCCCGCACCTCTCATGCCTCGAGACGCTCTTTATGGAGGTAGGACAAGCGCCTTTTGCTTGAGGCACACGGCGGGTGAGAACCAGCGTGTATTGTATGAGGATGTCACCTCTCTCTACCCGTACGTCAACAGCGCATTTCCTTACCCCCTGGGTCATCCTGTCATCATCCACACGGATTTTGACGATGTTGGAAACTATTTCGGTCTGGTCAGAGCCGTTGTTCACCCTCCTCGAGGTCTCTATTTCCCTGTGCTACCCTACAGAACGGTCAAGGGTAAACTAGTGTTTACACTTTGCCGCACATGCGCAGAAAACAATAACCAGCAGGAACCCTGCGAACATGATGAGGAAGGAAGGGCATTGACGGGAGTCTGGGTCACGCTCGAATTCAACAAAGCTTTACAGTTGGGATACAGAGTCGGTAAGATTACGGAGGTGTGGCACTTTGAAGAACGGAGCGAAACCGTTTTTACGGGTTATGTTCAAACTTTCCTAAAGGGTAAGCAAGAAGCTTCAGGGTATCCCAAAGAAGCCGTCGATGCAGAAAGCAGGGAAAAGTACATTCGTGAATATCGTGAAAATCAGGGAATACAGCTGGATGCTGAAAAAATCGAACCCAACCCTGCCAAGAGACAAATGTCAAAACTCTGTTTAAACAGCCTTTGGGGAAAGTTTGCGGAGAGGTGCAATAGAACTCAGACCACCTTGGTGAGAAAAAGTGAAGTATTTTTCGACTTTGTATTTTCAGGAAAATATCAGGTTGAATATTTTTCCTTTCTCAACGAGCAAATTGCTATGGTGCAATGGCAATACAGTAAAAACAGCGTGGTGCTTCCCGGTAACACAAATAATGTATTTGTCGCTGCTTTTACCACCGCTTACGCACGTTTGAAAATGTACGGTTACCTAGAGGTGTTGCAAGAGAGAGTTCTTTACACAGACACCGATAGTTTAATCTACACGGTAAACGAGGGGGAAGTTTCTCTGGAGACGGGGTCCTATCTAGGCGATTTGACGGATGAGTTGGGAGGAGACAGCATTCACGAATTCGTCTCTGCCGGTCCAAAGAGTTATGCCTACCAAACCCTGCAGGGTAAAAAAACTGTGCTGCGTGCCAAAGGAATCACTCAAACCCGCGAGTGTTGTGAGAGGGTCAACTTTGACAGCGTTAAAGATTTGGTGGAGGGCTATCTGGAGGAAGACAAAACAGGTGCGATCTACACCCCTCATCACCAAATTGTTCGTGATAAAAGGGGGTTCCTTTTAAATAACTCGTCTTTCGAAAAAAAGTTTCGAGTGGTGTATGACAAAAGACGTCTCTTTCCCGACGGGAAAACTTTACCTTTCGGGTATTAGAGAGGAAATGGAAAAAATGGAACGAGTAGACTTTGATCCCAGATTTCATACACCTTTTTCATGCCTGGTTGTAGGACCTAGTGGTTGCGGAAAGACTTTTTTTGTAAAATGTGTATTGGAAAATTGTGAACACGTCATGAATTCTGTACCCGACAACATTGTGTGGATTTATACATCTTTCCAACCCATGTATGCTGAATTAAAAAAGATGAATAAAAAAATAAAATTTGTTGAAGGACTGCCTGATTCCTTTGAAGATGAAAACTTGTTTCCGGACGATCAGACCCATTTGGTGATTTTGGACGATGTTATTTTTCAAGCCTCAAATCACCCCGAAGTGGTTAAAATTTTCACGCAGTATAGACATCATAGAAATATGAGCGTTATGATGCTGACCCAGAATGTTTTTCATCAGGGAAAATTTTCACGCACCATTAGCTTAAACTGTAATTATATGATACTGTTTAAGAATCCGCGGGACAGATTGCAGATTAACGTGTTGGCACAGCAAATGTTCCCCGCACAAAAAAGTTTTTTCTTGGAAAGTTTTGCGGATGCTACTTTGGATGCTCATGGCTATTTATTGGTCGACCTGACACCTTTCTGTCCAGAACAATACAGAGTGAGGTCGGGCGTGCTTCCGCACCAGTGGCCCGTTGTCTACGTGCCAAAAACATAATGTCAAAGCGTGTAAAGAGGAACGGTCCCATGTTAAAAGCTCTGTACCATGCCACACCACAAAAACGTCGAGATATTCTGAGTCACGGCTCACCAGACTTTATCCAGACGCTGTGTGAAATTGCTTTAAACATTCTGAAGGGTAATGTGCCCTTATCACCGTCTCAATTTGCTCAGCTTAAAAAACAAAAGAAAATCATCCGACTGCTGGCTGATAAAAGGACTGGACTGAAACGCAAACGCCAGACTCTGATGAAACAGTCGGGCGGTTTTCTTCTACCCTTACTGGCCACCGTCGTACCGTTTATAGGGAATCTTAGCGGTGGATTGAGCGGAAAAGGTTGAAGATGAAAAAGGCTCAAAAAATGTTTCTCCTATCCCCCCAACAATTAAATCGTCTGACTCGCCTGGAGCCGACCATCAGAGACTCGGCGGAGGATGATCTAGATGTTAAAATGAGAGCCGTCTTAAACGAACCCGGAATGAATCCTCATGAAAGAATAAAAATATACGATACCCTGCTGCAGAGATATCTCGGCCTGTTGAAGCAGGGGCAACGGGAGGAGAAAAGGATGACTCTGACTTTACACAAGGATTTGCGGGGTGAACCATGGAATGACTCTGAGGATAAACCGGAGGATAAACCAGAGGATAAACCGATGGATAAACCGGAGGATAAACCTCGGAATACTGGCGGGGGGTCAAAGGATGTCACGATGATCGAAGTTCTGAAAATCCTCCCCCGACGCGACCGTAACAACGCCGAGTACATTATGAAAAAATTATCCGAGAATGATAAGGGGTGGACCTCTAAAGGAGAGTTTGTTCAAAACGGTACACCGGTGCAGGGATCTCATATGATCGATTTACTGAAACACCTGATGCAACGGTCCAAAAATCCACAGACCCGCACGCCTGAGGGTTGGAGAAATTTTTTAACAGCGTTGACGGAGCTAAATGTCCCCACATCGACCATTCATAACCCCAGAGCACGAGATCAATACAGACGTCTGAAAGCGGATGGAGAGTTTGAATCAGAATGGGTGGAAAAAGAAACATTTCTATCCCCCGAGAGGAAAAGAAGAGGTAGAAAAGTGACATTGTCCCCACATTGGTTAAACCTTGAATGAATGATGACAAAACTCTTGTTTCAATAAAATGTTTTTTTATTCATCAAACGCAGTGTGTACAGCATTTTCATTTCAACGGTTCAAAAAAGTTTCTAAACAACAGACGTCTTGTACGCCACAACGACTACTATTATTCTTATTCGTGCTAGTACAACATTGAATTTTTTTAACCAGGGTATATGCTTCAAGATCATTTTTTACTACATCATCTGTGTACAAAGACAAAACTTGTTCAAAAGACAGTCCGCAAAATCGATGGTGCAGATAATAAACGCAGTGTTGACCGCACACTGTGGACAAAGGGTGTTGAAGCTGTAGGTTGTGGTACAATATACGGTCAGAACGATTTTCCAAAAAGTTCAAGATGCTCCGAGGGTAGTAATCAAAATCGGGAGAAAATCCATAAGAATCAAAAAAAGTGGCGGTCCCATCTTCCTCCAGAGTCATCGATAACCAGTGCTCCCCCAGTCGATGTCCTTCGTGGGTGTTGACGATAAAGTAGGAGGGTGGGGTAAAGGAGCGAGTCAGTGAGGGGAGTTGGTCGGAGGCCCATACACCACAGAAAACATTCCCCAACACTCGTCGCAGAAGCTTCTCCAGTTGATGGTTATTCATCTCCGTCGTCAATAATAATCCACCAGCACTTGTCGTTTGGAATCAATTTCCAAAATAGAATCGTAACATGCGTAAACCACAAGAGTGACCGTGTTGGGTAAGGGTACTCTGAATCTCATTTCCAACCTCAAAGTGCCATTAGAAACCCGAGACAATGCGTCGCTGTCCTCTCCCGGATTGAGATTGAACACAAACAGCGAATAACCCCGTTCAAAATCTTGTCTGTTGATGCACAGAGGTAAATCTTTCATATGCCTCCCTGTAGCGGTAAACATGTTGTAAAACTCTCTGACCGAAGCCCCCTGGTTAAATTGTGGTTGGAAAGCTTTGGAGGGAATTTGTTTTCCCGCGTGACAGAGGGTGATGTATTCTGCGTTAAAATGCTGGAAATTAAAGGGTGAGAGATCTCTTCTTCCTGTGAAAGCTTCATGATTTACCATACCCAAAACAATGTATTTAGGCATCGTGCCCAAAAACAAATTTTCTTGGGTGCATACTCTGGAATTTTCAGGGATAGAGTAGGTTTTCACGCTGACCCGTGACAAAGGGTAGAGTGCGTTTCCTTTGAGTAAGGCCGAGGCGTGCCCCAATCGTACGGCCGGCGAAACGGTGACCTTTTTTGTGAAGAGAGAGGCACCCAGCACTTTCAGACGGAAAGTACCGTCCGCAGCCCCTGTGAGACAAAAGGCGTCGCTGGCACGCGTGAGTTTGATCCTCAGATCCACCGAGTTGAGAAGGAGTCTCTCGCTGAAAAGAATGTCTGCGTGGAGGGGTCCTAGTAGCTGAACCTCTTTAGATTCAGCCGTGTAACCGGCTCTGATGTTGAGTCCTTTGTTTGGTCCGTTCGCTGTTTCTATAGAGTCTATTGAGCCGCCGGTGTCTTTGTGGAATAACCCGGCTGAGAATTGACTTCTGAGTGTGGCTTCAGAATAGTTTAGTAGCGTTTCAATTATCGCCCTGTATGGGTGTGTGGCGCTGGATTGAGAAATCAGTCTTTCCCCGAGCATAATGTCGCATTGGCTGAAGATGGTGTTTAGAGGATAATTGATGAGACCCACATTGGCGTCGTTTGGGATATTTGATCCATCGGCGCGGGTAATTTTAACCCGCAGGTAAAGTAATGTGTCATTCAGATCCAAGTACTTTTCACCTTCTCCCGGGATGAAAAATTCAATAGGACCCCCGTCAGTGATGGCGGATAGCGGCAGGACTTCTGTGTAGGATTTATCATCGATAGACATCTGAGTCATAGGAGCTGAAAATAAATCCAGCTCGGCCATCGTGCATTCGGCCGAATTTTGATGTAAAAGAGCCATCTTTTTTCTTTTTTTTTTAAAATATATCGTGTGAGGGAACGACGGTCCTTCTCTTTGAAAACCTTTTACCGACTGATTTTCTTCTCCCCAGATGACGGCGTTTTTTACCACTCGTTGAGAGACGTCGTCCCGGGGGTCTCTTTCGGGGTTGTCTAGCCAGGACCATTATTCCTCCTGATCCGTCTTGTACCCCACTACCCATTTTTCCAACGGCATGACTGAATACGTCGGAAGCGATATTTTTTGCCGCTGTTTTAAGATGAGGTTTGACCAGGGCAAAACCTCTTTTCACCAGAGGTGATACAAAACGAAACAACCTGGAAAACACGGAGCCTATCCCACGCCCGTACATCACAGGTGAACCTGTGAAACCGGGGAGGGAACCCCCCACTTGGCTTTCGTAATAACCCACTAAACGTAGAGGGTCGTGCATGGGTCGACTCATTCTCATTGTTGTTGGTTTTACTTTCTAACGGGTCTAAAGTGGAGCTTCGCGATGGTCTTTCCAAAGGTGAAGTCGACGTGTTTGTTCTGATCAGATTTAATCTCCACCCTGATGTTTTCAATGTGATTTTTCGAGACGGGTAAATAGTAGGCGGGGTTAAAACACTTGGTGACAATCTCACCGTAAGCTCCCTCTACACTCACGATTCTCAAAAGAGGAGCATAAGCGTCGCCTACTATCTGAGGTCGCACCACGTCACTGTAACAGTAGAGATGGTAGAAACCGGCGTTTATATCCGCGGGATAGGGGGCCGACCCACGGTCAAAGTTGATCCACTTTCCAGGTTTCACTCCCATGATGTAAGCCAGGGAAGGGGAAAAACGAAAATGAGTTTGACCCCCTGATTGATAGGAGATTCGCTTTTTAACATCGTCAAAGGCTATCCTCACATCGTTGTCAATTTTTTGTAAAGATTCATTCAGTTCATTTATGAATCGTGTAATGTTCTCATAACATCCCCCTCTCAATTCTTGACGGTAAACTATCCCCATTCCAGGATTGCTTTCAGGTCCCACCGGTGGAGGTCTCTTTAGCCATTCATAAAATGCTCCGTTACAAACATTATACCATGAGCGAGGGTATGAAATCTCTGTTAAGGCCACCTCCCATGAGCCTGCTAAATCTATATGTTGACTTAAATCTATCTGGTAATGGGAACTTTTGTTTTCTTTAAATACGTTGAGGCTGGCGTTGGAGGGTAAGGTGAGGTAAAAACCCTCGTTGCAGGAATGATCCATAATGCTCGATGATCTTTAGACTGTGAGGCTCATCAAAGGCATCAGATTGTTTTATACATTTGTAAGGAGGTCAGCGTCCACCCAACTGTTGAATTTTTCGGGCCAGTTTTTCCAGTGCACTAGAATTTGTTTTTTGCCACCGACCGTACGTCGTTTTAGAATTTCCTCCACATGATAGCGCTTGTCCTCGCTCTCTTTTACTTTCTGCAACTCGGCTTCGTAAAAAGAACCCTCTATTATTTCACCGTCAAAATCTTTCAGTCTGTATGCCGGGGGAGATCGAGGGAGACGTCGTGTTATTGTAAACACCTCGTCTGTAAAACTCTGTTCATATTTTTTATCAAACACTCTCACTTTGGATATTCTCACCATATCTCCCGTGGCAAATTTGTATTTGCGTTTGAATGCTGTGAATGAGCCGTAGAGATTCTCAAACACTTGAGGGGTATTTTCCAAAGTCACATCCACCGGTTTCATTTTAATACTGCTGTGATATCCGTGATTGTAGCTTTTTACCAAGTCTTGTAAGACGTCTAGGTAGCGCCTGGTGTTGTTGGCTGTAAAATATCTCCACATTCTCCCTTTCAGAGTACGATTAAATCTTTCAACCACCGAAGCTTTGAGATCGCTGGCCGTAGAAAAATGTACAATATTGTGTTTCTTCATCAGAGCTTGAAAACTCTTGTTAAAAAATTATTTTCCCGCGTCGGTTTGGAGTTTGCGAGGAATCTGACTTTCCCCCAACACCGATTGAAACGATTCAACCACCTCCACGGACGTCTTTCTCCTCAAAACCCTCACATAGGCCTTCTTGGAAAATACATCTATGACCGTTAATAAATAATTATAACCGTCGTTATATTCAGCCAAGGCTTGCATGTCACAGAGGTCGGCTTGAAACTGGGTTAAAGGTCGCGGGACAAAGACTCTGTTTCTTGGAAAATGAATGCGAACCGGTTTATGGAGTGTATAGGCGTCCTGTCCCGTTAAATATTCTTGAACTTTTTCTTTTGTGACACGTTGCCCCGTTTCATCCTGCACAGCTCGACGGAGTCGATCTACCCCTCCAAAACTACCCGGGTGTGCGGGTGTATAGTATGCTTTTTCCATAGCTTTCTCCATTGTGGAAAGACAAAGAGAAATGAACTCGTGTTGCTTGGTACACATTTCTTTTATTCATTCATGGAAACAACACAATGAATCTAAAACAGTTTGTTTTTATTCATTCATGGACACCACACAGCGAATCTAAAACAATTTTTCTATAAACTATAAACTATAATCAAGGTTTGATGTAAAACAGGTATACCGTAGGTGAATTTAATCGCTTCGTGCAGTTTTTGTAGTTCAAACAAAACGTTGACGGGGATGTCGCATCGTAGACGATACATCGACATATCAACAAACAGAGCATATAAAATGAACACGTGATAAGGAGAAGGTTGAAAAGACTTTTCTTTAGACCATTCCTTCAAAATTGTTTCAAAAATGTCAAAGTCAAAAGCATGAGAGACAACGGATTTCCAGGTAGCTTCCCAGGTAGGCTTAGAGCGGGCATAATCAAGAATAATTTGTAGTTTTTGAGGTTTGTCTCGTTTTAGAACATACGCTTCCATCGCGTCAATCAACGGGTAAATAACAGCGTGGTTTTCGATAGAGTTTACAAGTTTTCTCCAATAATTACCCATCTTTTTTGTAATTATTCCAACACTCTGTCACCATATCCAGATGTCTCAAAATCGTTTCATCACCCCGTACCAACTCGTTGTACACGTCATCTATGGCCCACCAGACATTTCTCTCAGATTTCAGTTGAGACAGCAGAGAGTCGGCGTAGGATTCGACCCTTGAATCCTCAGCCTCGATGCGACGAAGCATCAGCAAGCGTTGAATGGCTTGAATGAATTTAGACGTACGCAGAGTCATGATGAGTCCGTCGTAGTTGTACAGGAGAAAGTCCTCTTCATAGGGTTCCAGGCACGGGTGGTTTCTCTGGCTCGGATGGTTCACCCGACAACCGTAACATTCGCTCCCTGAACTGGCGGATGGCCTCGTTGAGGAGATGAAACACGGCCGTTTTCACCGTGCTGGTGAAAAGCAACCACTTCCCCCCATCGGTTTCATCATCGATGTGCAACGGGGGGTCCAAGAGTGACGGGGATGGTGACGGGGTTGGTGGCGGGGACGGCGGAGGTGTTATGATGATCAGGTCATTCTCCTTTTCCTCCTCCTTCCTATCGTCATCTGGCAAAGACTGCGTAGCGTTGTCGGTTTTCATCCCCCATCTGCAGAAACATCTGCCGAAGCGACACGTCTCATCGTCGCTCACCACCTCCGATCCAGCCGTCGTTTCAGGAGGGTTAAAGATCTCGGCCATGTTTGCTTCATCAGTCGTGTTTACGGATGGTTTGAAATCGTCCTGTGGTATAAGACGGGTCTTTACGCGTCTGATGGTCTTGTTTGCCATTTTCTTGTTTGAGATCCATGCGTTCAAAAAAGGGAGCCAATATGGTCTGGTCGAAAAAAAAATTGCAGGGTGGGGTTGTTTTTATAGGGAGGGTCGAAAAAAAAAGTCTCGACCAATCAAACTAACGCTATGATTTTCAAAGGGTATTGGACGAGTCGGAGGAGGGGGTGTTTCCTTGAAGGTTATTGGTTGAAACTGAAGCGGGGGAGGTCCTTTCGTCCTCCGTCGGGGGTGTGGTCTCAAAGGACAACTTTCTTCTCGTCGTCAGCATGCTTTTCCATTGTCGACTGCTTCGGAACAAGTCGTTTATTTTCTCCTTCATCGTCGCCATTCGCTCTCGCCATGCCACGATGGGTACGACCACCAACGGTGTAAACACCCCGCATTCATCGTTGAAAGACTCCAGGGAAAAGACATCGGGCTCGGTCCACTGAGCCGGATAGGTACCGGTGATTTTTGGAGCACGGAGACTGGCACGTAAAAACCAACGACCCGAGGCTGAAGATTTCGTCTCCCAGGTAGCGCTGAACAGAATTCTTCTCTCATTCAACTCATCCATCGTCGGGTAAGTAAACAAGCTTCCTTTTACGCGTTTATCCACCGGTGAAGGTTCACGCCACAGGAAATCGGGCATTGCCAGTCTTAAAACTTCCCAATCCACGGTAGATAACGATGAAAATATCGAGAAAGGGCTTCCGTCTCTTCTTTCTTTTAGCTGAAATAAGCAGATATCCCCCATTTCGTATCTGAATACAAATCCAAAAGATCCCTCCATCCCGTACGCTTCCAAGTCCCATTTCTCACGCAAAGACTCGGTCGGCGGCATCTGAATACGATTTAGAAACACTCGACTTTTTTTGCGGAGCGTCAATGTAAGTTTTATTATTTTTATAAATCGACACAGGCGTTTCACTAATCATGACCGAATCGAACAAAGTCTTTACGCTAACGTATAAAGCTCCAAATAATGACTAAGCCTTACACCGCCCTTTTGTACCCCTCCTCTACGTGTGTGTGTGTGTGTGTGTGTGTGTGTGTGTGTGTGTGTGTGTGTGTGTGTGTGTGAAGTGCGTGCGTGTCCACATCTCCACACGTAACATTCCCAGCCATCAATACATCGAAATCTGGAAGTTGTTTCAAACGATCGTAAACATTTAAACTATCAAATATATGGTCACATGCTGCTCAGATGACATTGCTTTCTTAAAAAACTGAACCCTCCTTTGTTCCCTCGTCAGGTCTTAACTCCACCCTCTTCCTGGTTTAACCACTCCCACCGCAGGTCTTAACTCTGCCCTCTTTCTGGTTAAAACTCCACCCTCTTCCTGGTTTAACCACTCCCACCGCAGGTCTTAACTCCACCCTCTTCCGGGTAAGCCACACCCACTTGACCTTGACATTTGAACCTGACCTTTGACTTTGACCTTTAACCTTGACCCCTCATAAATCATTTACCTTTGAACTTGACCCCTCATAAATAATTGACCTTTGACCTTGAGGGGTCATAAATCATTGATTTAAGGGGGTCATAAATCATTTTTGACTAAAGGTATCCCCTTAAATTCTCTGACAAAGAGCTGTTGGAAGAAACCAACATATATGTGGACATGGTACTGGAAAACTTACCTGCAAGTGCTGACTACCTGGAGGAGCTGAGAGAGCAGCTGCAGAGAGACAGTGTGTGTGCACAGGTGATGCAACCGTGTGCCGAAGGCTGGCCAGCACACGGTTCCAAAGAACCAGCACTCAGGCTGTACAGGGCAGAGCAGGCGTTCCTCACAGTTCAAGATGGTGTCTTGCTGAAGGGACACAGGCTTGTCATCCCTTCTATAATGAGGAATGGTGTACTCGCCAAATTGCATGAAGGACACCAAGGCGTGGTGAAGTGTAGACAGCGGGCACGACAGTCAGTATGGTGGCCCGGGCTGAGCCAGCAGCTAAATGAATTGGTTCTCAACTGCCGAACATGCTGTAAGGAGAGACAGAACCACAGGGAGCCTCTGATGCCGTCACCATACCCGGGGCGACCATGGGAGAAGTTAGGAGCTGATCTATTCATGCTCGGTACCAAGACCTACCTGCTGGTAGTGGACTACATGTCAAGGTACGTAGAGATTGCTTTGCTGACCTCCACAAAGTCAAACGATGTAATCCAACACCTAAAATCCATTTATGCACGTCATGGAATCCCGGATCTTCTCGTTTCGGATAGAGGGCCCCAGTTCTCCGGAGCAGGCTTCGCTGAGTTCGCAGACTCTTATGGATTCCGTCACGTTACCAGTAGCCCAAGATATCCTCAAGGTAACGCTGAAGCTGAACGTGCAGTACAGACGGTGAAAGGTCTCCTAAAAAAAGCAGACGACCCCTATCTTGCTTTGCTCGCTTACAGGGCTACCCCTCTCGACAATGGGTATAGTCCAGCGCAGCTTCTCATGGGGAGGAGACTCCGCACAACAGTGCCTATCCTTCCTGCTTTACTAAATCCTGCCCTTCCAGATAGCGAAGCTGTTAGGTTGAAAGAAGGGGAGAAGAGGACAAAAGATGCACAACGCTACAACCTGCGGCATCGTGCAATGAACCTTGACAGACTGAATCCGGGACAGCAGGTGTGGATCAAGGACCAAAAGAACGCAGGAGCTATCATTGGACATCACACCACTCCACGATCGTATCTGGTGGAAGGACCCAAGGGGACCGTCAGACGGAACCGTCGTCATCTCATCCCTATGGGATCCTCGCCGGAGCAGAGGGGCCGTGGTACAGCAGAGCCGTTCCTAGGGGGTATTCCGGAACAACCTACAGCAGAAACATCGCAGCAGAGTGTTCCAGAACCTCCATCTACTCCTACTCCTAGAACCAGGTCTGGGAGGGCTGTGGTAAGACCAACTAGGTTGGACCTATAATTTTGTTTCCTAGAGACATTACAGAGACTCTAATGAAAAAAAAGAATGTTACTGTACGTGGAAAAAAAATAAAGTGTAATTGGAGCGTTTTGGATATGTTTTATTGTATTGTAAATGTTCAAGTCAGTTGCAGGGCTTAGGTTAAGGACAGTACAGGATTAGTATAGGATGGATGTCTGAGTATTTATATTGAAGTGGATTGTTCTAAGGGTAAAATATGTGTGTGTGTGTGTTTGATTGTTTGGTACAGGCCCATATAGGAGCAGACCTTCCAACCACAAGGCAGAATAATCCTCAAGGTCTGTTGAATCAATGGCAGTCTACCCATTGATTCTAGAAAGGGGAGATGTGGTGTGATTGTATTATGAGAAAACTACAGAGTCGACAGGCTATGACGTCACGAGTGTGCGACGGAGCGGGAGACACGGTGACAGTGAGCTAGAGAGGTGACACATGTGTGACTGGGCTATAATAAATGTATCCACGTTACAAAGTACAGCTGGACTCGCGTATTAATTAAGTAACTCGACAATGACTAATATTCATCCATCTTTGGGCAGTTGTTGCCATCTTACCCGGCTACAAAAACACATGTCATATTATAAATTCACCAGTCACGGACCTTTGAGAGCTGATGGTCCGTCAATGAGCTAGCGGCTGGCTATGGGGTGTTAGCCAATGACTTAGGCTGGGGAGCGGGACTTCCGGAAGACATAGGGAAGTGACGTTGTCGATAAGAAGTGAGTGTTCGAGTTTTCCCCGGAAAAGCGTGAGAGACACATGAGAGCTGTTGTGTGGTTGTATTACTTCTTGTGCAATAAAGACCAGACAAAACAGAGAAGTATGAGTCTACATTCCTGGGATTATTACAATTTGTACAACACCGGGGTGATATGAACCAATCAGCGTGCCTTATTCCAACATCTCTAACTTCCTAAGCCAATCAGATCCGCCTCTGTCCAACTTTCTTCAAAACATTTAATATTTGGCCAATGACAGAACGGCTGGTTCACTTCCGGCTTCATTAGCATATTTCAACATTCAACCAATCACGGATGAAGATGACATTCCGGTACCTCCCAAGAAGGAAACTTCTTTTCAAAACAACATTTTATACTTTTTTGACACTACAACGTACAAACAATATTAAATTTTCTGCAGCTGATAAGAAGAGGGGAGAGTATTATTCACCTGTTCACGTTTAGTAAGGTGAAGATACACAACTACAAGAAGTGAATGCAGTAACAGTTTGGCTGTACAGACCTTCTAGCAATATAACAATATAACAATGTATCATAATTAATACACAATATGAGAGTGTGTGTTGTATTACTAAATGAATGAAATACTTAATTTAATTATAACACAACATGGCTTCACGGTGGCAGAGGGGTTAGTGCGTCTGCCTCACAATAGGAAGGTCCTGCAGTCCTGGGTTCAATCCCAGGCTCAAGATCTTTCTGTGTGGAGTTTGCATGTTCTCCCCGTTAATGCGTGGGTTCCCTCCGGGTACTCCGGCTTCCTCCCATCTCCAAAGACATGCACCTGGGGATAGGTTGATGGGCAACACTAAACAACACTACTGTGTGAATGTGAGTGTGAATGTTGTCTATCTGTGTTGTCCCTGCGATGAGGTGGCGATTTGTCCAGGGTGTACGCCGCCTTCCGCCCGATTGTAGCTGAGATAGGCGCCAGCGCCCCCCGCGACTTCAAAAGGGAATAAGCGGTAGGAAATGGACGAATGGATAACACAACATGAGCAAAATCATCACAGTAAATATGCAGGGATTACTTGAACTGATGTGCTGTGTTAATTTGGCATTATTAAAGGAGCCAAATGTAATAATTTAATGTCAAGTCATCATTAAATGGCCCTGGGTAAGATGGCAAAAACTGCCCAAAGATGGATAAATATTAGTCATGTTGGGGTAAATCAAACTGAAAGTGAAATGAAAATCATTTGGGGTTTTTTCGAGAAGTGAGAAACAGCGCCCTCTGGCGTGAGTGTAAAAGCTTACAGCACCTGGTATTCTCAGGCGGTCTTCATTCCAAGTACTAAACAGGCCCGACCTTACTTAGCTTCCGAGATCGGACGTGTAAGACAAAAAACTGATTATAGCCAACCTTTTTAAATGGAACTTCTACAGAAGGGGTGGGAGGAAATGACTATTTATCTCAGAACCTGGTGCGCATGTGTACATTAATGTACGCATGCACTTTATAATCATGCATTTCCATGATCAAAAAGGAGCTTATCCGTGGTCGGGTCGCGGGAGCAGCAGCCTCAGCAGGAAAGCCCAGACTTCCCTCTCCCCAGCCACTTCGTCCAGCTCCTCCCGGGGGATCCCGAGGCGTTCCCAGGCCAGCCGGGAGACATAGTCTTCCCAACGTGTCCTGGGTCTTCCCCGTGGCATCCTACCGGTCGGACTAATGGACAAATACTATTCTTATATTTATCTGCCCCACTTTATCACTGTTCCCTCCACCCACACTTGAACTCCAACATACTTTTTAATTTTCGTTTAAGCATTTTCACAATGGCACGTCCAGGCTCTGATATAAATAATAATTTCCTAAAAGTTCCATTTAAAAAGTTGGTTTGACCTGGTCTTTCGGTTTACGGCCATACTACCTTGAACACGTCCGATAGCAGAAACTAAGCAAGGTCGGGCCTGGATGGGAGACCGCCTGGGAATACCAGGTGATGTAAGCTTTTAAATTCACGCCAGAGGGCGCTGTTTCTCACTTCTTGCAAAAAAAGAAAGTTTTTATTTCACTTTCAGTTCACTTTACCCTAACCTGACTAATATTTATCCATCTTTTGGCAGTTTTTGCCATCTTACCCATGGCCATTTTATGATGACTGGACATGAAATTATTACATATGGCTCCTTTGATGCACCTGCCTCAGATTAGTGGTTGGGAATCACGCCTGCTTCTGATCACTAATCAGGTAGCTATTTATACCGCAGTCTGGCAGTCTTGTTGACCCCTTATGTTTGTTCCTAGTCTTGCTTGCGATTGAAGTTTTGTGCTACTCTTTAAGTTTGTTGCCCACCAGTGCCTCCATGGAAATGGCCCCCTGTACCTCCAAGAACTACTCACCTCCAAATCCTCCTCACGACACTTCCACTCCAAACAGACTAACCTCCTCCAACCTCCAAAGACAAAAAGCTACGAACTATGGGAGAACGGGCTTTCTGCTCCGCTGCTCCCAGTCGGTGGAACGCTCTCCCTGACCACCTGAGGGCAGCTCAGACTGTGGATGCTTTTAAAAAAGGCTTAAAAAAACCTTCTTTTAAAAAAAGCCTTATTTTAGATATATGCATACTAGTTCTAGCTATTAGGCCGTTCTAATTTTTATATTTGATTTATTTTTAATTATCATTTTATTATTATTTTTATTTATTTGTGTTTTTCAATTTTTTTTAAGACACTGATGCATTTTGAGGTTGTTTGTTCAATGTAAAGTGCTTTTTACAAATAAATTATTATTATTATTATTATTATTATTATTATCATTATTACAGCTGTTTTGCTTTAAAAAAGTTTAAAAATGCTTCCTACTTTCACGCTGCTCCCTGCCGTTGCTTCCTGCATCTTGGGGACACGACCACCGCAAACATGCAACCTGTTCCCAACAGAAATGTTCAAATCAAATCATCAAATCAAACTTCATCTATACTTGTTAAGAGACATATTATTTTAGAATGTGTACGTCATACAACAGTGATGTATTTGTATAATTTTATGTTGGGGTGTGTCATTTAATAATGTACACTGACCATACACCCTCTTTTCCCCAGACATGTTCTCTTTTGCGGGGCTGTCCGGGCGGGGTTTATTAAATGCCTCAAATGTCTGGCATTTGAGTCAGGGTTGCGTGTATTTTCAATGTACGTCCAGGGTTAAGAAGGGGTTAAAAACAAAACAAATTGTGAAGGTGTGACACTTAACAGCATTCGTGAGGGAGGGACAGAGAGAGCGAGAGAGTTATGATAAACGCGCATGCGTCGCCAGGCTCTGCTTTTTATCGATAGATTTATCATAACATTTTTTATCATCTATAGCAGGTGTGTCAAAAGTGTGCCCCGGAGGCCATTTGTGGCCCACAGCTAATGTTTTAAAGGCTCATGGCACATTCTAAAAATACTATTAAAATACACAAAAACATAACAAAAGGGAAATAAAAGAGCTTAAAGGTGAAATGTAATTTAGAAAACGTTGCAATGTTGACTAATAAAACAAAGCTGATTTTTTTTTCTTTCAAACTGTCAGTGCTCAAAAAATCATAGTGAATCAAAATTAATGTTATTATGAATTATTGACATATCCAAGGTTCTGATTACTTCACATCAAATATTCCACTTTGAAAAATATTTTTGGAGGAAGATTGTGCATATTTTGTGTGTTTGCCATAAAAAAAACATAGTTTTGTTTGACAAAAAAAGGGCGGAAAACAAACAAAAAAAAAAAACCCAAAAAATTAAAACATTATGAAATGAGAGATGGATGTGAAGTTGATGTCGACTCCAAAGATTTAAGCGTAAAAATATAAAATGTATGTATGCCCTGGCACACCATTATCATCATTCCATGACCCCAGCAAAACTCTTTTAACACTTTTATACCGAAATAAATACAACTTATTAAATAAAAACTACCAGCAGCGGTAAAGTTCGGATCCATGAAGGAAAGAAGAAAGTGAATGAATGTTTAGAACTGAATACATTTACATCTGCATACAAATTTTTTTTTTCTTTTTTTATTATTATTTTTTTTAATGAATGAAGTAGCGTTTATGACAACCTTTTTCCAAAACACAATATAGAATGTGAGATACAACAGGACAATGCATACGTTAATCATTTGTTTTCAAAACGTTTACAAAAAAGTGGGACCCCAAAAATTTACTGTGGCACCCTATTTTTATGACTTGATGGGGTCAATTGGACCCCATTTTGACAATTCCTAACAACACTGATGTCAACAGAGGAGAAAAAAGGCTTTAATTAAATATATATATTAGTTATAAAGCAAATTCGAGTATCATTGGCAAATTTTCACCTAGTCCTGGCCTTGGCACGCATATATGTGTCCTCTTTTTGGAAATTCAAAATATGATCAGCCTCAATTAATGAGGAGAGGCATCAATGTCTCTTGTTATCATTCTAGTCAACTAGCGCTAGCCGATCCCAGAATTGATCAAAGTATACTTATCAATTACGTTTCTTCAGCAATTTAAATTTAAAACAGGAGTTTCACTGCGGTTATCATTAATATCATTTATAGTTGCATTCTCGGGTTGCCAACCATCCATCCATCTTCTTCCGCTTATCTGAAGTCGGGTCGCGGGGGCAGCAGCCTAAGCAGGGAAGCCCAGTGTGGAAGTTTCCTGCGTCTCGCCCGGCTTCTTCTGACCACAGTATCACACAGCTCAGGATACAGGTTTGACACAGTATTTAATACATCTTTTACTTTACACAATTGTCGGTCTTTCCAGCTTTTCAGCTGTCCCTTGTTCGTCTCTGTGCCTCTCTCCTGCGTCCTCATGCGTCTTCATGCGTCTCTCTCGCTTCATGGTCTCCAGCGCTGCTAATAAAGGGAACAGGTGATTAGATAACTCGTTCCAGCTGAGGTATCCACTCACCTGTTGGCTGCTTCATGGCCGGCCCCTGCACACACCCCGCCCGCAGGGGACGCGTGGGACACGCCCCTCTCCACACCCAGACTTCCGTCTCCCCAGCCACTTTGTCCAGCTCCTCCCGAGGGATCCCGAGGCGTTCCTAGGCCAACCGGGAGACATAGTCTTAACAAAGTGTCCTGGGTCTTCCCCGTGGCCTCCTACCGTTCGGATGTGCCCAAAACACCTCCCTCGGGAGGCGTTTGGCTGGCATCCTGACCCAAAGCTTATGATCATAGGTGAGAATGGGAACGTAGATCGACGGGTAAATTGAGAGCTTTGCCTTCCGGTTCAGTTCCCTCTTCACCACAACGGATCGAGCGTCCACATTACTGAAGACGCTGCACCAATCCGCCTGTCGATATCACGATCCACTCTTCCCTCACTCGTGAACAAGACGCCGAAGTACCTGAACTCCTCCACTTGGGGCAGGATCTCCTCTCCTACCCGGAGATGGCACTCCACCCTTTTCCGGGAGAGAACCATGGACTCGGACTTGGAGGTGCTGATTCTCGTCCCAGTCGCTTCACACTCGGCTGCGAACCGATCCAGTGAGAGCTGAAGATCCTCGCCGGTTGAAGTCATCAGGACCACATCATCAGCAAAAAGCAGAGACCCAATCCTGCATCCACCAAACCAGATCCCCTCAATGCCCTGACTGCGCCTAGAAATTCTGTCCATAAAAGTTTTGAAAAGAATCGTTGACAGAGGGCAGCCTTGGCGGAATCCAACCCTCACTGGAAACGGGTCCGACTTACTGCCGGCAATGCGGACCCAGCTCTGACACTGATCGTACAGGGAGTGGACCACCACAATCAGACAGTCCGATACCCCATACTCTCTGAGCACTCCCCACAGGACTTCCCGGGGTACACGGTCGAATGCCTTCTCCAAGTCCACAAAGCACATGTAGACTGGTTGGGCAAACTCTGGTTGGGCACGTCATCCTATGAGGAAGCAGTGCCTGGGAAATCTGTGGTGGGCTCTCCTATTTCTGGGGCTGAGGTTGCTGAGGTAGTTAAAAAGCTCCTCGGTGGCAAGTCTCCGTGAGTGGATGAGATCCGCCCGGAGTTCCTTAAGGCTCTGGATGCTGTTGGGCTGTCTTGGTTGACAAGACTCTGCAGCATCGCGTGGACATTGGGGGCGGTAACTCTGGATTGGCAGACCAGGGTGTTGTTTCCTCTCTTTAAAAAGGGGAACCGGAGAGGGATCACACTCCTCAGCCTTCCCGGTAAGGTTTATTCAGTTGTACTGGAGAGGAGGCTACGCGGGATAGTTGAACCTCGGATTCAGGAGGAACAGTGTCGTTTTCGTCCCCTTCGTGGAACTGTGGACCAGCTATATACTCTCGGCAGGGTTCTTGAGGGTGCATGGGAGTTTGCCCAACCAGAAACAAAAGTATGCGTTCCAAATTGAACTGTCACAGGACAAAATGTGTCCAGCATTTGTACAACTGTATATTACTCATTGCAGTTCCACTTTTGAATGAGTGAATGAATTGTATTTATAAAGCGCTTTTTCACAATTGTCTTAAAGTGTTTCACAGTGCATCCGGAGAATATTCATAGCGCTTCACTTTTTCCACATTATGTTATGTTACAGCCTTGTTTCAAAATGTCATGAATGTATTTTTGTGCTTAAATTTTACATATTCATGAGGACAATGTGAAAAGGCTTTCTTTTAAAATTTGCAAATTAGTTTAAAACAATAAAAACACATGTACTTAAGTATTCAGAGCCTCTGCTCAATACTTTGTTGATGCACCTTTGGCAGCAATTACAGCCTAAAGTCTTTTTGAACACGATGCCACAAGCTTGGCACACCTATCTTTGGGCACTTTTCTTTCATTCCTTTGCAGCACCTCTCAAGCTCCATCAGGTTGGGATGGGAAATGTTGCTTTTCACCCAGGAAGTCTGTGTACATCGCTTCTGCTTCTTCCTACTCCTTTTCGGACTCCACTCAAAACTGTGATGATCTGTGAATTTTCTTGCTTGTGTTTGGATGTTGTTGTTTATCCTTTTAATTAAATACTAAGAGTTGAAGCAAACAGCCAATTGGCTTCCTAAAATCAGGTGATTAGCTGCTGGCAGCAACAAAGGACCTGTTGGAGACCCTTGCTCTGTATTCAAATGCAAAGAATGCAGGAGTGATGTGGCCAACTATCACAGTCAGGTGTTTTTACTGGAAAAAGGAGGACGTGCTGAAACATTGTCACAGGCTCAAATGTATTTCACTGACAGATCCGTGGAGTTGGTTTTACTCCCTAAAACATGAATTGCTACAAAAGTACATGTCCTGTGCCAAAGCAAGCATTTGAAGTCTGTGATCCAGAGGTGTGGACTCGAGTCACATGAGTTGGATTTGAGTCAGACTCGAGTCATGAAGTTGATGACTTTAGACTCGACTTGACAAAATGTAAAAAGACTTGCAACTCGACTTGGACTTTAACATCAATGACTTGTGACTTGACTTGTACTTGAGCCTTTTGACTTGACATGACTTGCTACTTTCCCCAAAACCCAACGATTAAAAAGTTATTCAGGAGTGCTCCGTATCTTTCATTTTGTACGTGTGTTTGTCAACGTGTGTGCGATTACAGCCTGTGCGCTGCCTGTCAGTACAACAGCCAATCAGATTACATCCACGTTGTGTTCGTCACACAGCATTCACCCAATCAAATTGCAGGAAAACCAACGAAAAAGAGCTTTCAAACAACAGAAGAATAAGTGAAGATAATTATGCCATAAATTGTTTCGTTCGGGTATGAAAAGTACAACTTGGTCAACAAAACAGGAATTGCCGTATGCAAAACATGCGGTTGGAACATTACAGACGGAGATGCATCAATTTACAACTTCGTTCGACATTTGAAGTTGCACAAAGAAGGGTACGTTTTGAATGTAAGCTAGCGTTTATTGGCTGACTAACGTGACTTTTATTTGCTGTGTAGTTAAATGAGTGAGGCTGTAAACTCACTGCTAACGTTATAACCACAGACATCTTATAAGTAGACGCAGCATCGAGCGCTACTGCCTATTGCCGCAGACGAGACGCGGGGCCGCCATCTTTGAGTGGTGATCCGCTCCAGTCAGTGCAATATATTTGGCAGGAGCAATGAACTGTCAGCACATTTAATTAATATTAACTCACTGAATACCACTTATATTCACGCGCTTTTTTGTCATACGTGTAACTATGATAAAGGACACATGTCTTGGCGTGTTCATAATTTGCTTAACAGAAATATCCGTCCATCCATCTTCTTCCGCTTATCCGAGGTCGGGTCGCGGGGGCAACAGCCTAAGCAGGGAAACCCAGACTTCCCTTTCCCCAGCCACTTCGTCTAGCTCTTCCCGGGGGATCCCGAGGCGTTCCCAGGCCAGCCGGGAGACATAGTCTTCCCAACGTGTCCTGGGTCTTCCCCGTGGCCTCCTACCGGTTGGACGTGCCCTAAACACCTCCCTAGGTAGGCATTCGGGTGGCATCCTGACCAGATGGCCGAACCACCTCATCTGGCTCCTCTCGATGTGGAGGAGCAGCAGCTTTACTTTGAGTTCCTCCCGGATGGCAGAGCTTCTCACCCTATCTCTAAGGGAGAGCCCCGCCACACGGCGGAGGAAACTCATTTCGGCCGCTTGTACCCGTGATCTTATCCTTTCGGTCATGACCCAAAGCTCATGACCATAGGTGAGGATGGGAACGTAGATCGACCGGTAAATTGAGAGCTTTGCCTTCCGGCTCAGCTCCTTCTTCACCACAATGGATCAATACAACGTCCGCATTACTGAAGACGCCGCACCGATCCGCCTGTCGATCTCACGATCCACTCTTCCCTCACTCGTGAACAAGACTCCTAGGTACTTGAACTCCTCCACTTGGGGCAGGGTCTCCTCCCCAACCCGTAGATGGCACTCCACCCTTTTCCGGGCGAGAACCATGGACTCGGACTTGGAGGTGCTGATCCTCATTCCGGTCGCTTCACACTCGGCTGCAAACTGATCCACTGATCTATTTCTTAACAGAAATAGAATATTCTTATATGCTAGAAGTGACCAAACGTCTGAGATCAAAACTGGGAATATAATCCCAGAGAAGGGGAAAAAAACAGTCAGCTATTTTGAAGTTGAAGAAACAATATGATTAGGTTATATATACATGCATATATCCTACATAAACAATGTATGAATACATTAAATATCTATCTTACGGACCTATAGACCAGAAGTTCTCAAATGGGGGTACTTGGAGGTATCCCAAGGGGTACATGATATATTTTTTAAATATTCTAAAAATAGCAAAAATTCAAAATGTTTTACAAATATATTTATTGAAAAATACTTCAACAAAATAAATGATAAATGGGTTGTACTTGCGCTTTTCTACCTTCAAGGTACTCAAAGCGCTTTGACACTATTTCCACATCTACCCATTCACACACATTCACACACTGATGGAGGGAGCTGCCATGCAAGGCGCTAACCAGCACCCATCAGGAGCAAGGGTGAAGTGTCTTGCTCAGGACACAACGAACGTGACGAGGTTGGTACTAGGTGGAGATTGAACTTGCGACCCTCGGGTTGCGCACAGCAACTCTGCCACTGCGCCATGCCGTCCCATATTCAGGTGTCATATTTTTTCCACATAACTGTGTATTTTTGTGTCAGCTAAGTATTCTACTTTCGGACTCCTGCACACAAAAGGGTATACATGGATCATCTAGAAAAACACCCACTGTAAATTACAGGTGTTCAGCCAAAAAAGCATTACATTTATTGCATACATTGGGTCGACTGATTTACAAATGTCTATAAAATTTAAGCAACATTGGTTAAAAAACAGGGCAAACATTTAACAAAGCTTTTTTTCGGTGGGTTGGGAGGGACAGATAGCCCACAAGACTCTGACCATTTGGTTGTACAAATTTGAAAATATCTTTATAAAAAATCTAAAAAACCAGCCATCTTACTATATATTATATGAATTATATATGAATTATATTATATGAATGTAAATTCATAAACTGTGAAAAGAAATGCAACAATGCAATATTCAGTGTTGACAGCTAGATTTTTTTGTGGACATGTTCCATAAATATTGATGTTAAAGATTTCTTTTTTGTGAAGAAATGTTTAGAATGAAGTTGATGAATCCAGATGGATCTCTATTACAATCCCCAAAGAGGGCACTTTAAGTTGATGATTACTTCTATGTGTAGAAATCCATCCATCCATTTTTCTACCGCTTATTACCTTTTGGAGTCGCGGGGGGCGCTGGCACCTATCTCAGCTACAATCGGGCGGAAGGCGGGGTACACCCTGGACAAGTCTCCACCTCATCGCAGATGTGTAGAAATCTTTATTTATAATTGAATCACTTGTTTATTTTTCAACAAGTTTTTACTTATTTTTACATCTTTTTTTTTTCAAATAGTTCAAGAAAGACCACTACAAATGTGCAATATTTTGCACTGTTGTACAATTTAATAAATCAGAAAGTGATGACATAGTGCTGTATTTTACTTATTTATCTCTTTTTTCAACTAAAAAATTATTAGCTCTGGCTAGGGGGTACTTGAATTAAAAAAATGTTCACAGGGGGTACATTACTGAAAAAAGCTTGAGAACCACTGGTCTAGACTTTATCTCTGTTGCTGCAGCAGCAGAGAGTTTATTCTCTCTTGACACTCTGTATTGATATTTTCTATTACATTCTTCCTTTAAATGATCATGTTTACAGTGATTGTTTTATATGTATTTTTCATGTATGTTGCTTTGGATAAAAGTGTCTGCTTGTTGGTTGCCTTGTTGGGTCTGCTTCTGTCTCTGGCCATGCTCCCTCCTCCCCAGCAGACAATGGCGTGGAACACCGCAGAGGCCACCACAGTGGATATGTTTATTTTACTTTTTATTCATAGCTGTATGTAGAAGTGTTTGGTTGTATCTGCTGCTTTAATGTCTTTAATGTCCTCTGTGTTCTTTGATGTTTGATGTTTCCCTCTTACACACATGGAAGAGGGATGTGTACTATGGCTATGAGTTGTTGTTTTTTTTTCCCTTGGCCTCAGTCTGCACCCCCACTCCAGGGCCTAGGCTAAGACCGATTTTTTAATTTTATTTTAACCCCCCCCCCCCTTGTTTACCTGTATGTCATCTTTTTTGTAAGGGGCGCTGGAAGCCGGCAGACCCGTCAGCGATCCTGTTCTGTCTCCCTGTAATGTTTGTCTGATCTTGAATGGGATTGTGCTGAAAATTGTAATTTTCCTGAAGGAACTCTCCTGACGGAATAAATAAAGTACTATCTATCTATCTATCTAATACTTAAACATATATAAACACCTGAAAGTCTTTATTTCAGCTAAAACCACTAATCTTTTTCACTGGATTCAGAATAAAACCAAATTCTGTTTTACCCAACAAAGTTAGTATTTGACTATTGTTACTTGAATACTTATCTGTGGTTACAATAAAATGAGAATGCATCATAATCAGTGGCGGCTGGTGAATTTTGTTTTAGGTGGGCCTGAAAGTTTGTAAACCAAATACCTGTAGGGGGGTCATCCTCCCCCAGAAGATTTCTTTGTGATTTTCACATACAAATATTGTAGTTCTTTGCTCCTGCTTAACTCTGTGGTAATATTCTTTTCACAAAATACAACCAATAGTATGTTAATGTAAATTCTTACTTGTGAAAAGTAATCCTCCAATTCCTATTTTCAACAGTCCGCTCAATTGAGCAGGAAAACGCTGAATACCAGCCCAGCATCTTTGTTTTCTACCCGTCAAATGTTAGTTTAGGCTGCTTGCCGGCTCCTCATCACCACTTCAAGATGGCGGCCAAATTTCTTGCGTCACAGCAGCCAATTCTGCGCCTACTTATAATATGTCTATGGTTATAACATCATTGCAAACACGGCAATCTGTTGCGTCCACTGCAGTTCGCTACCTTATTCATACTTATTGTCAAGTGATTTTTTTTAAGGAGGGTTGCATGAGGTACCTACACATAACGTTACGTTAATGAATGTATCACACACAGTAACATAACGTTAGACTGCGGTCAGCAGCACCGCGTATTTTAGCCACCTACAAAAAGACAAACATAGTCAAACAAAGGTCAGTTAAAATGTATACTATATTAAGAATATGTGTACATATTCCATAGAGCCCTGACATCTAACAAGTACAGCACTGTTCATTGTTATGTTCATGTATTTGTTGTTTTTCATGTGTACGCACACAAACACATACAGTATGAGATGAGATCAACGAGATAAGGTAAGAACAGGATAAAAACTGCTGTGGAACTAGCTACAATGCAATATTCCATGGAAATACAATGTTAACACTTCTGTGCAAATGAGTACAGTTGCACTTGTTTTTTCAAATGTGTTTATACTGTAAAGGAATGAGTTAAATGTTTAGAATAACTGGTTAATAGTGCTATTATGAAGTGCAATGTCAGCACTTTTTTTAAAATAATAAATACATACAGCGTTTTAAAAGCATACACAATCTGTGTACATATATTAGTCTGTGGTTAAAAAGACTTGAAATGACTCGAAACCCAAAATGCAGGACTTGGGACTTGACTTGAGACTTTCCAGTATTGACTTTGGACTTGACTCGGACTTGCCTGTCTTGACTCGGGACTTGACTTGAGACTTGAGGGCAAAGACTTGAGACTTACTTGTGACTTGCAAAACAATGACTTGGTCCCACCTCTGCTGTGATCCACCAGGACAAAAAGAATGGAACTTTATCACATTTACAACGTTTCTCTCTGCATGTAACCCATGTACATTTAAATACCTTTTTTAGACCAGTATGTGTGTTTATTGTCAATGTGCTGTCATGACCTGTCTTCTAGGCCAGTGGTTCTCAAATGGGGGTACTTGAAGGTCTGCCAAGGGGTACGTGAGATTTTAAAAAATATTCTAAAAATAGCAACAATTCAAAAATCCTGTATAAATGTATTTATTGAATAATACATCAACAAAATATAAATGTAAGTTCATAAACTGTGAAAAAAAAAATAAAACAATGCAATATTCAGTGTTGACAGCTACATTTTTTTTGGGACATGTTCCATAAATATTGATGTTAAAGATTTCTTCTTTTGTGAAGAAATGTTTAGAATTAAGTTCATGAATCTCTATTACAATCCCCAAAGAGGGCACTTTAAATTAATGATTACTTCTATGTGTAGAAATATTTATTTATGATTGAATTAATGATTACTTCTATGTGTAGAAATATTTATTTATGATTGAATCACTTGTTTATTTTTCCACAAGTTTTTAGTTGTTTTTATATCGTTTTTTCCAAAATAGTTCAAGAATGACCATTACAAACGAGCAATATTTTGCGCTGTTATACAATTTAATCAATCAGAAACTGATGACATAGTGCTGTATTTTACTTCTTTATCGCTTTTTTTTTTAACCAAAAATGCTTTGCTCTTATTAGGGGGTACTTGAATTAAAAAAATGTTCACAGGGGGTACATCACTGAAAAAAGGTTGAGAACCACTGTTCTAGGCCATGTTTTGTTGTACCATATTTTCCGGATTATAAATCGCTCCGGAGTATACGTTGCACCGGCCGAAAGTGCATAATAAAGAAGGAAAAAAACATATATACGTCGCACTGGAGTATAAGTCGCATTGTTGGGGGAAATTTATTTGATAAAACCCAACACCAAGAATAGACATTTGAAAGGCAATTTAGAATAAGCGGACGATTCTTTCACAAATGTTTGTAGAAACAGTCCCCATGCCTAAGTGCTAGACTTTATACACCTGTGGCTGGGCCAAGTAATTAGGACACCTGATTCTGATCATTTGGATGGGTGGCCAAATACTTTTGGCAATACAGTGTACATATTACACACATACTTGTAGACACAGGCTATCATAACACTTTATACTTTTATACATTTTTCTTCAGTTTTTGCTCTATCTTTCTCTGTAATCTACTTTTTAATCTAGTAAGTGTATTTCTCCTTATAAATTGGCAGTAATGATGATAATAAAGGTAAAATATTATTATTCTTTATCATAATGGTAGGAGACCACGAGGAAGACGCAGGACACGGTGGACAGACTATGTCTCCCAGCTGAACTGGGAACGCCTCGGTGTCATGTCTTTGTGATCATGTTCTGTTTGGTTATGTTCTGTTTTGCTTTTGACTCCATTAGTTTGTTTTTGCGCACCCTGGTTGGTCTTAGTTTCCATGACAACCATTAGTTTCACCTGGCTCATTTGTTTGGACTCACGCAACTGTCAATAATCACAGCACTATTTAAGCCTGTAGTTGCCAGGCAGTCAGCCTGGCAACATCACCCTCTATCATCCTCTACACACCCTTTCTCCATGCTAATGATCCATGCTCTTTTCTCGTTCCCCGTAAGTTTTGTTATTCATGGCATAGTTTGCAAGTTTTGTTTTATGTCCATAGTTTATGTTGTAGTAAGAGTTTTGTTTCATAGCCAAGTTGTTGTACCTCCTCTGTGAGCGCCTTTCGTTTGTACCTTTTTTTGAGTTAAGATTAAAATATGTCGTTACCTTCACATCGTGTCCGATCCAGTCGCTTTGCACCTCGGGGAAACAAACCACACCATAGTCCAAGTCATGACACTCGGGAAGAACTGGAAGAAGTAGCTGGGGGTAGGGAAGTCTGGGCTTCTCTGCTTGGGCTGCTGCCCCCGCGACCCGACTTCAGAAAAGCGGAGGAAGATGGATGGATGGTATTGTTATTAATACTTTTGAGATGATATTAATGGTGATAATAGAAATACATATATTATTATTTGTTAACATTGTTATTCCTATAGTATTATTGTTGTAATAATACCATATATATTGTATATGTTAAAATATATAAATTATTATGGTGTAATAATGACCAATGTCAGTACTGTATTATTACTGTTTACTTCACTAGTTTTTCAAATATCTACTATGCAGATAAAATAAAATATGAATAATTTCAGTCTTTTTTCTTCTTAACATGTATTCATGTGAAACAAATAATGCGGTCCCGGGTGGCAGGTACCTTGGCGTGATGACGTCAGGGCGAAGGTGGCAACACGTGACACCACCGTGGCACGGGCCGCAGGAGGAGGAGGAGGAGCCCGCAAAAGGTGTGACCTCCATCGCCCGAGTGGCTTCCGAGTCATTCAGAGGACCTGAAAGAAGACGACAGCTTCATTTTGCTTCTGTAAAAAGAGTCTAATATCTTTTAAAGTTGCACCGACATCATGAATTTGTTGTTTTTCGTCCTTCTGGCCATGCAAATGCAGAGCGTGTCTCCCGGTGAGTTGTTTTTATTCACAGCTTGGTCAGCTTCTTTGTAAAATCTTAAGTGGACTGGAGTTGTTCTGCGTTCTTGTTTTACTTTGTGTTCTTTATTCTTCTGTTGTTGTGGTCTTACTTTATCTCATTATTTTTGTTGTCAACACTTTTGCTTGATTAAGTTATCTGGCTAACACAAACATTATCAAACATTACTGAGCAGGAAATTATTGAACTTAAGAGATGGTTTGATGTCAATAAATGATCATTAAACGTAAAAAAAACCCTAACTTTATGATTTTTTGTAAGAGGAAAAGGGAGGAAACGATCAAACTGTAAATAGATGGAATTGATATTGAAAGGGGTTTTGAACTTAGATTTTTAGGAGTGATACTGGCATGGACATCTCATATTGCACATGTACGGAAAAAGATTATTTTGATATTAAATAAGGTAAAATATGCGATAGATTATAGGGCAATGCGTATATTGTATTGTGCACTTATATTGCCACATATCAGCTACTGTGTGGAAGTGTGGGACAACACATAAGAGTAATTTAAATGCATTGTATCAACTACAGAAAAGAGCTACAGGGAGTATTCATAAAGATTATCTAGGACACATAACATACTATTTATTAATTCTGATTTATTGACACTACAGGAGCTCGTAAAGTCACAGACATTATGTGTCATGTTTAAGGTTAAAAGTAAAACATTATCAGCAAATTTACAAAAAATGTTTGTCATCACTTCTGAGAATGGAGAGCATAGAAGAAAAATTCATTTCCAACATCAGTGTTCAAGGACAACTTGAAAGCAAATGTGTTTATTAGCGGTGGGGGTTCAACTATGGAATTCTCTTTACAATGAGATAAAATACATAGAAATATATTCCAATTGGAAAAAAATATATAAAGACAGAACAATAAGATCCTATGATGTTTACATTTTGCTTGATAACATTTTTTTGTCTGGTTTTGTATATTACTTTTTGTTCAGTTTGTACTTCATGAAGTTTTTGCACTTGTTTTCTTTGTGTGTTTTTTGTTGGTTTTCATTACATTTGGATGGCTTTTTAATATATGTTGATATGAAACAGCGCACAAAAACACTTTGTTGCTGTCGGTGTTTCATCCACCAAAGCGCTTGTCTGGTATCTTGTCATAAATCTGCTCTTCACTGTCTTTTGGCGTGTCGTGAATTAAAAAGTATGGATAGAGGGAGTCATGGGTGGCTAATGATGGTGAGGGAGGTGCTCCAGTTTGGCTGTATAAAGATGCTGCTTATTGTATTAGCCATGGCCCTCACCAGACCCCTTTAAACGGGGTACGTGCCCCAGGATAAATGAGCTGCAGGCCAGTATTGTGGGGGCTGAATGAACACCGCCCTGAGAAAAAAACAAAAATTCAAAACCAAATGAAACATTATTGCATGAGTACTGTTGAAGTCACGTAATAATGAAACAGCGACAGTGTGGCAGGAATAGGAGATAAGAGGGAGTTCAGTTCTGGAGCCCTTTAAGCTAAAAAGTTGTTATCAAGTCTGTTAAAAAATGCTCTTACGAATTTACATTTGTGTTTGTTTTTTGCTGCTGCAGAGAAGTCAGGGTGCTGGAGGCTGGGGAGTGAGGTGTAGTTGATGAAACAAAGTGGGAGTACGGAAACTGAAACAAGTCAGGAGTGACGACACCCACACTGTAAAAAAATGACCTTCAGCAAGCAATTGTTAAATAGCAACAGTGAAACACCCTAAATCAGGTGTGTCCAAAGTGCGGCCCGAGGGCCATTTGCGGCACGCAACCAATTGTTTACCGGCCCGCCACACATTCTGGAAATGTTATTGCAAAAGTAAATAACACCTAAAAAAAGGCAAATGAGGTGAAATCTAACGAGAAAAAGTTGCAATGTTGACACAAAGCTGCCATGCAGACTGTTTTTTTTCTTTTGTTTCTTTATTTTCTTTTTTTGCCATTGCTCAAAAAAAAAAGACAAAAAAATATGTTATAATTATTTTCAAGGCTCCAATTATTTCATATTTCACTTTAAAATGTTTTCTGTTGTAAATATTGCATATATTGTGTGGTTGCCATATAAAAACAACGTTTAGTTCAAACGTAAAATCGATTAAAAATGTATGACTTTATGAGTGGGGCACCCTTTGATCTCAAATATATTTATTGGTATTTTATTTATCTTTTCACTGTTATTACTCAAAAAATATAAAGTAATTAAAATCAATGGTGTCCTGCATTATTGATCTTTTACTATATACTGCATATTTCAGTTTTACTATAAAAAAACAAAAGAGTTTTTAACAGAAAAGCAAAAAACTTTTTTTTATTACTTTATATCAACTCAAAGTTGATAGAGATTTATTGTAAGTGTTAAATAAAAAATATTAATAATATGACTTATTTTTAACATTTTAATTACTGAGACTCTTTATGGTCCCCGGGACCCTTAAAAGTAAAATATATTTTAAAAATCCATATATTTTTTTTTGGTTTGAAAAGAAAAAATATCAAAATGGCCCCCTCACGCTTTAATTTTTCCATGTGCGCCCTCAGTGGATAAAAGTTTGGCCAGCCCTGCCCTAAATAATTTATCCCAGCAGTGGATTCCTGCAAACCAAGAAAGAGTAGACAACCTAAATGTCACTGTAAAAAAAAAAAAAAAAAAAGACTGTAAAATACCGGCAGCGGTGGTTGCCAGGAGGTCACCGTGACAAATAGAGTGACAATGTATGGGACATGACGGTATGTTGACGGTGAATCCGATAATCCATTTAACGATGACTTGACATGCAATTCTTACATATGGCTCCTTTAAATGTGTTGAGGTTGTGTGGGCGTGTACACAGTTGCACTTGAAATTATTCAACCCCCATTGTAAAAGAAAAAAAAGATATTCATTTGCACTTTCTACAGATGGCCCATTATAAATACAATAATTGTTATAATTACTAGGGTGTACCCCGCCTTCCGCCCGAATGCAGCTGAGATAGGCTCCAGCACCCTCCGCCACCCCAAAAGGGAAAAGCGGTAACATGGATGGATGATTGCAACAACAAATTAAAGTTGCAAGCAGCAATGGACGGGACCGACTTTTGCTGGTGTTTCCTGCCTTTACCCATTCAACATATCTTTACCTGCACATTACCTACCTTTCCTGCATCCTGGGGTCACACTGGTGCTTCTTTCTTTCACCCATACATGCTGGTGCTTTCTGCAATCACCCAGACAACATATCTTTAACGGCACATTACCTACCTTCACTGTATCCTGAAGTCAAACTGGTGCCTCCTTCTTTCACCCAGTTAACATATCTTTACCCGCACAGTACTTACCTTCTCTGGATGGTGTGGTCACGCTGGTGCTACCTCCCTTTAAGCGGCCATCTTGAGACGGCAGCAGCACAACAGCATCAGCGCAGCTGTTCTTTGTAGGCTTGTAAAATCAAAACCGGAGCAGTTAGAAAAACTCTTTGCGCAACTTTTAATCAGAAGAGTTCAATCTCTTTCCTGTGCGAGTTTGAAGCCGGCAACAAACGCGCTCAGAAGATAATGTTTGAAAAAAGGTGACGGGTTTTTACAAAACTTTTGTTTTGAAGGGGTGATTGCCAACTTCCTGTTGATTTTTGCTGAAGGATGTCAATTAATGAAATATAGGTCTAAGTGAGACCTACATAGAGGTTTTTGTTTCATGTCTTTATGCCATTCCTACCAGAAGTTACAAGCAGTTTTGTATTTTCTTCCTAGTAGCAAGTTTTGTCTGTTTTATTCCTAGGGGGCGCTAGAGTGCAATTTTAAGTTTTGGGGTTTGTTTTTTTATTAGATTCCAATGTTTGCCAGTCCTGGTGTGTGTGTCCAGTTTGGTGAGTTTTGAAGCATTTTAAGGGGGTCAAATTACAGCTCAAAGAGGCAAAAACTACATTTTTTAAGTGAAGGGGTGATTGCCAACTTCCTGTTGATTTTTGCTGAAGGATGTCATTTTATGAAATGTAGGTCTAAGTCAGACCTACATAGAGGTTTTTGTTTCATGTCTCTACTAACGGAAGTTACAAGCCGTTTTGTCAGTGTTTTTCCTAGAGGGCGCTAGAGCGCAATTTTGAGTTTTGGGTTGTTTTTTATTAGATGGCAATTTTCGCCAGTCCTGATGTGTGTGTAAAATTTGGTGAGTTTTGAAGCATGTTAAGGGTGTCAAATTACAGCTCAAAGAGGCGGCGGTATAATAATAAAACCTTAGAAATACAATAGGGTCCCAAAGAGACATTCGGTCCCTAAAAATATCTATTTTTGTTATTATTATTGTTATTTTCCATAATAATATTTTTATTCCTGAGATCATTGGAAGTGCACAGATGGCGGCCATCCTTGGAAAAGTGTTGTGTCTCTCAGCTGCAGGATTGATTGATTGCAACTTTTATTAGTAGATTGCACGGTACAGTACATACAATTGACCACTAAAACGAGAAAGTTTTTCTACTCGTTTTAAGTCGGGTAGCTGAGACATGACGGAGACGACCCAGTAGAACATCAAAGGACTGGGGAGAATTGCATACAATTATAATAAGAATACAAATGTTTTCAGCAGTTTTCAGCAAATTTGCAAAGTTGTTAAAATTTACGAGTATTGAAAAGTGAGCAGCTGTTCATACGAAAACAAAATGTAGGAACACAATTTGATTTGCACTTTCTAAAAGATTCTTGTATATGATTTATTTTTTTGTGAGTCATCTTTTTTTTTCTTTCAGTGATTCACGACCTGTCATATCATGAAGATTTAGGATCCAAAGATTCACAAATAACAAGATACAATGAATGGTGCCTTCTGGATGATGATGTTATTTGGCATTACAACAGCACCAACAGGAACGTCCTACCCCAACAGAACTGGATGAAGAAGATCACAGCCGAGGATCCACAGTACTGGCAGAGAGTCACAGAGACCAGTCGTGCTGCCGAGCAGTTCTACACGAACGTGTATGAACCTCACATGAAGTACTACCTCAATCCTGAAGGTTTGTTTATGTTGAACTTTTGACAGTGAAATGTGTTTAATGTCCTCTTTAATACTGTGCTTTAAGATATATTTACCTTTAAGATATCACAGATATCTTGTCTCTTTCCATTCCAGAATGACCTTCAAAAGAATACAAAACCGTTTCCATATGAGTTGTGAAATTGTGTTAGATGTAAATATAAACGGAATACAATGATTTGCAAATCCTTTTCAACCCATATTCAGTTGAATATGCTACAAAGAAAACATATTTAATGTTCAAACTCATATTTTTTTTTTTTATTGCAAATAATCATTAACTTTAGAACTTGATGCAAGCAACACATGACAAAGAAGTTGAGAAAGGTGGCAATATATACTGATAAAGTTGAGGAATGCTAATTGGGAACAGGTGGGTGCCAGGATTGAGTATAAAAACAGTTTCCCAAAAAATGCTCAGTCTTTCACAAGAAAGGATGGGGCGAGGTACACCCCTTTGTCCACAACTGTGTGAGCAAATAGTCAAACAGTTTAAGAACAGCGTCTCTCAAAGTGCAATTGCAAAAAATTTAGGGATTTCAACATCTATGGTCCATCATATCATCAAAAGGTTCAGAGTGTCTGGAGAAATCACTCCACGTAAGCGACATGGCCGGAAACCAACATTGAATGACCGTGACCTTCGATCCCTCAGACGGCACTGTATCAAAAGCCGACATCAATCTCTAAAGGATATCACCACATGGGCTCAGGAACACTTCAGAAAACCCCCGTTACTAAAAACAGTTGGTTGCTACATCTGTAAATGCAAGTTAAAGCTTTACTACGCAAAGCGAAAGCCTTATCAACAACATCCAGAAACGCCGCCGGCTTCTCTGGGCCCGAGATCATCTAAGATGGACTGATGCAAAGTGGAAAAGTGTTCTGTGGTCTGACGAGTCCACATTTCAAATTGTGTTGGGAAATATTTGACATTGTGTCGTCCGGACCAAAGGGGAAGCAAACCATCCAGACTGTTATCGACACAAAGTTGAAAAGCCAGCATCTGTGATGGTATGGAGGTGCATTAGTGCCCAAGGCTTGGGTAACTTACACATCTGTGAAGACTCAATTAATGCTGAAAGGTACATACAGGTTTTGGAACAATTTATGCTGCCATTTAAGCGCCAACTTTTTCATGAACGCCCCTGCTTATTTCAGCAAAACAATGTCAAGCCACATTCAGCACGTGTTACAACAGCGGGTACTTTCCTGGCCCGCCTGCAGTCCAGACCTGTTTCCCATCAAAAATGTGTGCCGCATTATGAAGCGTAAAATACAACAGCGGAGACCACAAACTATTTAAAGACTGAACCTCTACATAAAACAGGAATGGGAAAGAATTCCACTTTCAAAGCTTCAACAATTTTTCCTCAGTTCCCAAACGTTTGAGTGTTGTTAAAAGTAAAGGTGATGTAAGTCAGTGGTGAACATGCCCTTTCCCAACTACTTTGGCACGTGTTGCAGCCATGACATTCTAAGTTAATTACTTTTTGCAAAAAAAAAATGAACAAAGTGTATGAGTTTGAACATCAAATATCTTGTCTTTGTCGTGCATTTGAATATGGGTTGAAAAGGATTTGCAAATCATTGTATTCCGTTAATATTTACCTCTAACACAATTTCCCAACTCATATGGAAACAGGGTTTGTACAAGTATAGTGCATTAGTGTGTGTGTGTGTGAGATGATTTTCACTGAATCTGGACTCCCAGGTACTCGTCTCAGTCAACTCATTCGCTCACTTTTACCTGCTACCGCTCGGTAAATAAAGAATGTGATCCAAGTAACAAGTTGTGCAAAGCTACAGCTCTGGCACTCGGATCTATTTCTTTCCATCCTGCCCGAGATGCATCGTAAGCTCGACAAAACGAACAATTCACTCGCTCATTCGGTAAGTCCGTCTGACTGACCAATTAAAGGACTTTTAAAGGAGTTTTACTGACTCCCGGGTGTTAAAAAAGCACTCAAGTCTTAAGGAGAAACTTGTTTGAGAAGAGTGACTCGAGTACCCTGATATTCTTCACTGAGTGACTCCCAAGAACTGAAGTCAGTAAAATGAACCTAGTATCACATATGTTCTTTGTGTTACTCTTGTAGATACTTACATCGGTGTGTGGGGTTCTGGATGCCAATGGGATGACGAAACTGATGAGATCACAGGTTGGTATTGGGACAGGTATGATGGAGGGGATGACTATGTGGCACATAATCCATGGAGATGGACCGCAGCAAAAGAACCACCTGATCACCCCAAAATAATCTGGGATCATGGCAGAACTCCACCAGAGTATTTCAAGGTCTACGTTGAGAATTGTCCTTCTGACTTGAAGAAGTACTTGGGTGTGCTACTGAGAACAGGTGGAACCATACCTTTCACTTTTACGTTTGTAACCATGTTAGCTTGTTCCCTATAAGAACATTACTAGCATTACAAACTATATTTTCATTCTCTCTCTTTATTTCCATCTTTTTTCCTCCCACACTTTCTCTCCATATTGTCCTCTGTTTATATGTGGCCTCACTTCCTGTGCAGAACTTCCAATGGTGTCTCTAAACCAGAAGACACCGTCTTCTCCAGTCAGCTGCAACGCCACAGGTTTCTACCCCGACAAAGCCGTCATGTTTTGGAGGAAAGACGGCGAGAAGCTCTTTGAGGGTGTGGAGCAAACAGAAATGCTCAAAAACCAGGACGGAACCTTCCAGATGTCGGTGAACCTGAATGTGAAGGTCGACATGGAGGGCAAGTACGAATGTGTGTTTCAGCTGACTGGTGTCAAGGAGGACATCGTCACCAAGTTGGAGAGCAGAAGCATCTTGAGCAACTTGAGCGGTGAAGGTGAGATAGACAAATTTGGTTAACTTGCACATTGATAAAGATGTTTCCCATTAGAAGTCTGAATCACTATTTTTCATCCATGCTATGTCAGTAGCTCTTTTAGCTGCTACTATGTACGACTAATTCTTGGTTCACTCATCAACCCTAACACGGAAAAACAAACCCACTTATCAATTTATTGTGTGAATCACTTAACTTTGCGCTTGATAATTTTTTCTACCCAGACCTCAATACAACCACATCTGGTGACAGAACCATTGAGAGCAAAGCCACGATCCCACCTAGGACCACCAGTGGCACCTTGGATGTCACCACTGAGAGCAACAAAGCCACCACCCGACCTAGTACCACCAGTGGCACCATGGATGTCACCACTGAGAGAAACAAAGCCACCACCCGACCTAGTACCACCAGTGGCACCTTGGATGTCACCACTGAGAGAAACAAAGCCACCACCCGACCTAGTACCACCAGTGGCACCTTGGATGTCACCACTGAGAGCAACAAAGCCACCACCCGACCTAGTACCACCAGTGGCACCTTGGATCTCACCACTGAGAGCAACAAAGCCACCACCCGACCTCGTACCCCCAGTGGCACCTTGGATGTCACCACTGAGAGCAACAAAGCCACCACCCGACCTAGTACCACCAGTGGCACCTTGGATGTCACCACTGAGAGCAACAAAGCCACCACCCGACCTAGTACCACCAGTGGCACCTTGGATGTCACCACTGAGAGCAACAAAGCCACCACCCGACCTAGTACCACCAGTGGCACCTCGGACGTCACCACTGAGAGCAACAAAGCCACCACCCGACCTAGTGCCCCCAGTGGCACCTTGGATGTCACCACTGAGAGCAACAAAGCCACCACCCGACCTAGTACCACCAGTGTCACCTTGGATGTCACCACTGAGAGCAACAAAGCCACCACCGGACCTAGTACCACCAGTGGCACCTTGGATGTCACCACTGAGAGCAACAAAGCCACCACCCGACCTAGTACCATCGATGGCACCTTGGATGTCACCACTGAGAGCAACAAAGCCACCACCCGACCTAGTACCACCAGTGGCACCTTGGATGTGACCACTGAGAGCAACAAAGCCACCGCCAAACCAACTCCTGAGCTCACCAAGTACACATATCTTCTGCAAGGTACACAGAGACAATTAGAATGTTTCAGACAATAATTATGGGACTTTAACTCAATGCTAAATTATGCAGGGTGGTCATCTAAACATTGAGAGAAGTGATTGGATTAGTGCAAGAAAGCGATAATAATCATCTTAGTGAACTTGCAAAAAAAAATGCACTATGTGTGAATGTGTTTCTCTATGCAGCACAACAGTGACATTCATCGTAGCCATTGATTAAACTGTAATACATATTTTGAATGATATTGTATTCTTTGTCATGATGACAATGGTTGATGTTCACAAGCAAGTTGGGCTTTTTTCTATAAAACAGACCAAGTGTGCGTCGTCTGTGTTGTTGCCACGTCGGTGATCCTTACAACGGTGGTCTGTCTGGCGGTCATCATCATTGTCGTGATGGTCAAGCGTTACAGGAAGAGACATGGTGTGGGACATTCTTCTCTGTCTTCTTCTCATTGCAGCATCACTCTCTGCACTTCCTAGGAGTAATGTGAACCTTCTGCAAGAGCACACAAGAAACAAATTACCGCACTTTAAAATATGTTCTTGTGATAAATATCGGAAAAATTAGAGATATGTTAACCTGTGTTGTCCGACAGCTCCCGATCCGGTCGTCCTTGTCTCAACGAGAATGCTTCCTGAGTGAGACACGGCAGCAGGTGAGTTTTTGTACGAGGATTGTTTGCCCATCCAAATGTTCTTCGGACTTTGGGTGGAGATGATCTACAACTTGGATTCACTTTTGTGGTAATATGCTGTCATCTTCCTCCAGGACTGCTTGTGCACTGGAACACCGAGATGTCTCCATCATCGTTTCACCTGGAGATGAGATGTCCTTTGTTCTTCATGATGCATTAGTATTATAATCATGTTTCTACCATGTCACGTTATGACATGTCTCCTTTGGATGCTTAGAAAATGCGTTATGATCATGTCATGTTTTTGGTGTTTCCTCTTGATTTTAATCTAAGTGTGTGCTGAAATGCAAGCTAAGAGTCGTGGTATCACCACTGTTTATAGATGAATATCATGTTGGTTCACATTTATTTCAATTAATCAATTTGTTCATTCTGGCTCTTAAAGGAGTACCAGTCAGAAAGTGATGGTAAGAGAAGAACACATGAAGAGAACAAAAGAAAGAATTATGCTTTTTACAGCAAAAACTGAATAGTTAAGACTACTTACCTTAGAAGAAAGCATAAACTATTATATTTTGGTATCACTTTACATTACTAGCAATAAGTTCCATGATATGCCAAGTATGGATTTGTCAAAATTGAAGTGCAATGTTCTTGTTTTGTTGGTGGACACTTGTTATAGCAGCACCATTCCAGTGTGACCACAGCATTGTCATTTTATTTTTAATTAATTTCAGGGTTTTACCTTTGATAACCTTTAACAGTAATTTTGTTTTGACTAGAGTGACAATTCAAATGTTAAAAAGCTTGATGGCTGCATTACACAAGTGATATTAATCATGAAAATTAAGATTGTTTTTTCTTTTTGCAGTGGCAAGCTTTCTTAAGATTATTGTATGAAAAATGTTTAAATGACATTGTTGATTGTGTCGATAATAAAGATTTTTTGATTGCACTTCCTGTTTCGTTGATTTCTGTGGTTTCCAATGGAAAAGCTGGTTTTGAACCAAACTGCTTTAATACATTATCTATCTTAACTTCATTTGACACAACTTATTTGGGACAACAAATGAGCTACCAAGAGGCAGCAATGCACTATTTTTAATGATAATGACAACATCCATTCATCCATTTTCTTTTATTGCATACCAGATAAAATACATTCTTGTTCTGTCGGTCTTGACGCCCAAGATGCATAGACTGAGGATTGCATGCAGGTAAAAATTGTATTTATAATAGTCAAAATCACAAAAGTTAATGCAGAGGAAATGCTACCACAAGCAAAACAACAGAAAACATAGAAGCAAGACAACGTAGCCACAAACTGATCGAGTAGCATGTTCAAGGCTGGCTGGTATAAAAAAAAAATCTAATCGGCAACCTGAAAGAGGTGTGCCCCGATTGCCAATCAGGTGAGGGAGGCAGAGCTCAGGCCAGATAAGTAGTGGAGGCAAACCGGAAGTAGAACTGAAAATAAGAGCACTGGAAAGGAAACAATACCAAACACAGTAAAATAAATGAACAAAGACCAAACCTGTCATGAAATTCATGACAGTAACCCCAACCCAAAAACAGATTCCTGACGTTTAAACAAAACCTTATGTAATGATGTGGCCAGAAATGGTACTGCAATCACGGTCAAAATTATGTAGTCCCCTGCCCTTTCCCTGACTGAAGTTGCCAGATACACAGTGGAATCCAACTCGATCGGATGGACAACACCAAGGATCTTCAAACTTCCACTGCCTCTTACTAGGGGTTGAGGTGCTCGGAACATAATAGCTGAATAGACAAGTGTTTTGTGAATGACAAATTTCTAACGAACACATTTTACACAGAAATTAGGCTATTTTTAGGAAGAAGTACGTCATGTCTGCGTACAATATCACAACAAATGGCGATAATATGGTTATTGTCAGGACTATCAGAAAACAAAAGACTAAATCAAACTACAACCAACGCTAAGAATGGTTAAAATGGTGAAAATAAGTAGAGCATATAGCAGCCTAATGTACGCCCAAAACTAAAGAGGAGAAATTTTACCAAGGTATGCCAATAGGCTACACAAATGAGGAATGATTTTATCATGTGATTTGGCTGTCTCAAACTGAGACAGTTAGAATTTAATAGCAGCAACACTGTCATGGTTGGAGGAGGGAGTTGTTACAGCACAGAACCACAGGGTGGCAATATTGATATATATATATATATATATATATATATATATATATATATATATATATATATATATATATATATATATATTGGCCCTGCGATGAGGTGGCGACTTGTCCAGGGTGTACCCCGCCTTTTCCCCGATTGTAGCTGAAATAGGCACCATCGCGACCCCATAGGGGATAAGCGGTACAATATATATATATATATGTATATATGTATATATATATATATATATATATATATATATATATATATATATATATATATATATATATATATATATATGTGTATATATATGTATATGTATATATATGTATATATATATATATATATATATACCGTATTTTTCGGATTATAAATTGCTCCGGAGTATACGTTGCTCCAGCCGAAAATGCATAATAAAGAAGGAAAAAAACATATATACGTCACACTGGAGTATAAGTCACATTTTTGGGGGAAATTTATTTGATAAAATCCAACACCAAGAATAAAAATTTGAAAGGCAATTTAAAATATATAGTGCACAACAGGCTGAATAAGTGTAGGTTATATGATGCATAAATAACCAACTGAGAAGGTGCCTGGTATGTTAACGTAACATATTATGGTAAGAGTCATTCAAATAACTAACCTATAGAACATGCTATACATTTACCAAACAATCTGTCACTCATCGATAAATCCCATGAAATCTTCTTCCTTGATGTCGCTTCTAGACAACTCTGCCAACTCCAAAGGTATGCGCCGCTTCCTCTTGTCGTTTTCTGCTGCATATTTCACTACGTCCAGCTTGTAATCTGCAGTACATGATTTCCTTTTCGGTCCAATTTTTGTTCAGCCCTTCTCAGTTTTTATAAGTTACCGCTAACGATGAAATTATCCATTTTAATAGCTACGGCAGTAGTATATAGCAGTTAGCATTCCATGACCCACAATGCACTTCTGCCATGACCCTCCCGCGCCGAATTCTTATTAGCTGACGTGTGTGTGACGATTGCTGACATTTTCTTCGTCTCTTCCGCGAATGAGATGAATAATATTATTTAATATTTTACGGTAATGTGTTGATAATTTCACACAAGTCCCGCCGGAGTATATGTTGCACACCCGGTCAAACTATGAAAAAAACTGCGACTTACAGTGCGAAAAATAAGGTATTTATATAAATATATATAAACAATATAACGTGAAAAATAATGAACAATATATATATGTAACAAGGAATTGGGTGTAACAAAATCCAAGAGTGTGTACAGTGTAAGACTATGTGTAGGAATTAATTGCTGAGCATTTACCAGAATTGAGTGAGAGGCGGAAGATCAGGAGGACAAGGGAGCTCGGAGGTCCGTGAGACGAGCAGGAAGTCAAGGGCTAAGCGGGGCGTCAACAGGTTCATGTCCAAAGTGAGGGGGTCGAGATCCAAGGGCAGCCAAAGAACCAGGGAGGAAATAAGGACGAGACGCACAGCTTGCCACGCAGGAACGGGGATTTGCTGCAGGAACGACACGACATGACAATGAAACACGGAAGGGGAAACAGATAGAGAGAGCAACATATAGAGCAACAGATAGAGAGAGCAGTATCAGATGATCACTTACTGTACACTAACAGAGGGCTATGTTCCGGCGTGGGACGGCAGATTGTGCAGGCTTTTGAAGGCTTGTCTGATCATCTCCCCCAGGTGTGCAGATTGGCGACGATTGATTGCAGCTGTTTGATGCTGCCGGTCTGGTGTGCGCTTTGCGCGCTTTCTGAGCGGCGCTCGGTGCAACGCACAGATCAATGCGCAATGACGCACGGCCGGACTGTGACGAACACGTTGCAAAAAAGTTGGCTCGGGGGCATTTTAACGCTAAGGATTAAAACGGTGGTGTCAAAAAAAGACAAGGATTTCCTAATGTGAGAAAAGTGTTAAATATAATATATGAGAAGGGTGCAGTAGATACAGCATTAATAACATTACATGCTGAAAAAGCCTTTGATAAAGTGGAATTCTCTTACTTATTTAATATTCTTAAACAATATGGCTTTGGAGAAAACTTATTAAATGGGTAAGATTACTCAACAGAAACATGTTAGGACAAACTAACATTTCCAAGTCCTTTAATATTTAAAGAGGATGTATATAGACAAGGAGACACTATCTCTTCTCCTGTTATGGCAATAGAACCTCTATTACAGGGTTCACCAACCTTTTTGAAACCAAGAGCTACTTCTTGGGAACTGATTAATGCGAAGGGCTACCAGTTTGATACACACTTAAATAAATTGCCAGAAATAGCCAATTTGCCTTTAATAATATATATATATATATATATATATATATATATATATATATATATATATATATATATATATATATATATATATATATTTTCATCATTTATACTCTTCCGTAAAAGGAAGTACAACGGAATGACAGACAGAATTACCCATATATATATATATATATATATATATATATATATATATATATATATATATATATATATATATATTTGACAGAATGACAGACAGAATTACCCATATATATATATATATATATATATATATATATATATATATATATATATATATATATATATATATATATGGGTAATTCTGTCTGTCATTCCGTTGTACTTCCTTTTACGGAAGAGTATAAATGATGAAAAAAAAAAACAAAAAAAAAAACATATATATATATATATATATATATATATATATGGGTAATTCTGTCTGTCATTCCGTTGTACTTCCTTTTACGGAAGAGTGTAAATGATGAAAAAAAAAAAAAATATATATATATATATATATATATATATATATATATATATATATATATATACTAAAGGTAAATTGAGCAAATTGGCTATTTCTGGCAATTTATTTAAGTGTGTATCAAACTGGTAGCCCTTCGCATATATATATATATATATATATATATATATATATGGGTAATTCTGTCTGTCATTCCGTTGTACTTCCTTTTACGGAAGAGTATAAATGATGAAAAAAAACACTTAATTAACGGTTTAAAAGAGGAGGAAACACAAAAAAAATGAAAAATACATTTTGAAACATAGTTTATCTTCAATTTCGACTCTTTAAAATTCAAAATTCAACCGAAAAAAATGAAGAGAAAAACTAGCTAATTCGAATCATTTTAAAAAAATAAAAAAAATAATTTATGGAACATCATTAGTAATTTTTCCTGATTAAGATTAATTTTAGAATTTTGTTGACATGTTTTAAATAGGTTAAAATCCAATCTGCACTTTGTTAGAATATATAACAAATTGGACCAAGCTATATTTTTAACAAAAACAAATCATTATTTCTAGATTTTCCAGAACAAAAATTTTAAAAGAAACTCAAAAGACTTTAAAATAAGATTTAAATTTGATTCTACGTTTTTTCTAGATTTGCCAGAATATTTTTGTTTTCTTATTTTAATCATAATAGGTTTGAAGAAAGGGCTTCACGGTGGCAGAGGGGTTAGTGCGTCTGCCTCACAATAATACGAAGGTCCTGCAGTCCTGGGTTCAAATCCAGGCTCGGGATCTTTCTGTGTGGAGTTTGCATGTTCTCCCCGTGAATGCGTGGGTTCCCTCCGGGTACTCCGGCTTCCTCCCACCTCCAAAGACATGCACCTGGGGATAGGTTGATTGGCAACACTAAATTGGCCCTAGTGTGTGAATGTGAGTGTGAATGTTGTCTGTCTATCTGTGTTGGCCCTGCGATGAGATGGCGACTTGTCCAGGGTGTACCCCGCCTTCCGCCCGATTGTAGCTGAAATAGGCGCCAGCGCCCCCCCGCGACCCCGAACGGGAATAAGCGGCAGAAAATGGATGGATGGATGGAAGGTTTGAAGAAATATTTCCCAAATATTCTTTGTCGAAAAAACACAAGCTAAAATGAAGAATTAAATTAAAATGTAATTATTATTTACAATAAAAATAAATGGGTTGTACTTGTATAGCGCTTTTCTACCTTCAAGGTACTCAAAGCGCTTTGACACTACTTCCACATTTACCCATTCACACACACATTCACACACTGATGGAGGGAGCTGCCATGCAAGGCGCCAACCAGCACCCATCAGGAGCAAGGGTGAAGTGTCTTGCTCAGGACACAACGGACGTGACGAGGTTGGTTCTAGGTGGGATTTGAACAAGTGACCCTCGGGTTGCGCACGGCCACTCTCCCACTGCGCCACGCCGTCCCTAAACAAATAAATTTACTTGAACATTGATTAAAATTGTCAGAAAAGAAGAGGAAGGAATTTAAAAGGTAAAAAGGTATTTAAAAAATCCTCAAATCATTTTTAAGGTATTTTTTTGTCTGAAATTGTCTTTCGGAAAGTTATAAGAAGCAAAGTAAAAAAATGTATGAATTTATTTAAACAAGTGAAGACCAAGTCTTAAAAATATTTTCTTGGATTTTCAAATTCTATGAGTTTTGTCTCTCTTAGAATTAAAAATGTCGAGCAAAGCGAGACCAGCTTGCTAGAAAAAATAAAAATAAAAAATAGAGGCAGCTCACTGGTAAGTTCTTGCTATTTGAGCTATTTTTAGAACAGGCCAGCGGGCGACTCATCTGGTCCTTACGGGCTACCTTGTGCCCGCGGGCACCGCGTTGGTGACCCCTGCTCTAGTAATAGTTATACGAACACATCAAAACATAACATGTTTAACGATTGGACCGCAGTAACACCGGCTGTGTTTCGTCGCAAACCATGTGATATTTGTGACAGATTCGAAAAATATATCCCTGGATTGGTAGAACTACTGACTAAGTTTGGAAAGGGCTGGTCGATTTATCGATATACTCGATATATCGCGGGTTTGTCTCTGTGCAATATAGAAAATGACTATATCGTGATATTAGAGTATATGTTCTCACACAGTTGCTCTTAGCTGCGGGCATTACACTACAGGCTCTTCACACTCTTGTCTCTCCTCAGACAGCAAGCGCACTTTCTTACATACATCACATACATGTACTCCCTTGCGGAGCAGAGGCAGCACCATGGGTAACGTTAGCTGTGATGCAAGCGCAGCCGTGCGAGTGGTAATACAAGAGAAAAAGGTGCGAATTTGATAACAAATGAAGAATTAATTCCCAAGAAAAACACCAGGGGGTCCATCGTCTGGCGGTGGTTGGGCTTCAAGTGGGAATATGTCGAATAGACAACTTTTAATTTGTCACGTGCGTAGCCACAAAACGTAACACTCCTGCTAATATGTAGCCTCAATTGAAAAGTCACCTAATAGTGAAGAGTGATTGAAACTCTGCATGTCAACATCTCCATTCAGTGCCACACGCCCACACCATCAAAAAGCCATGGCAAACATTTCCGGATCAATACCATATGAAAAACATTTTTTTTTTCTTTGTTGTGATTTCCTTCTCTGCATGAAAGTTTAAAAGTAGCATATATCAATGCAGTATAAACAAGAATGTTTTAATGTAGACACATAGAATCATCATACTGCTGTGAATACATGTATAAGTGTTAATTCAAGGCAAAGGCAAAATATCGATATATGTATATATATATATATATATATATATATATATATCTATACATCTATATCGTGTATCGCGATATGGCCTACAAAATATTGCGATATTAAAAAAAGGCCATATCGCCATATCTCGGGCTATCAACTAAATAAATTGAAATCATCAATATTTCTCTTAAATCAATCAGAAAGCAAAAGGCCTCCCGAAATTGCTACTCAATTTAAAAATGTAGACTGTTTCATATATTTGGGAATTCAAACTGTTCCGCAGCTTAACGATATTGTAACTAACAATTATGAACCAATAATGCAAGAAATCTTAAAACACTTGACAGGTTGACTCCCATACCAATGTCACAAATAGGGAAAATAAACGTCCTTAAGATAAATATAATACCAAAACTGTTGTACTTGTTTCAAAACCCTCCACTTCTTCTTGAAATTAATCTGTTCATCCGACTAATAAGCTTGTTTCTCAGTTACCTGTGGAACAATAGGACAAGTCACCACGTAATCGAAGGGCCAACACTTAACATGTGGTTTAATCTGTACATATGTAGCATTTTTTTCAACACGACTTGTGAATTTGGACCCACATCATTAATCACACAATATTCATATAATCTAATCATATTTATGTGCGTCCAGATAATGTGTCCCCATGCAATCAATAGTGCAAAACTAAATGTTAAGGTTTGTCAAAATCATTTGAGTATAAATGTGACAGGTGACATTACCATAGTAACAATCCTTGTTTTGTATGCTGTACATAAAAAGCAGCATAAGTACATAGTGTCCAAACATGGAAGTGTTGACACATGGCACATAGCTCCGCCCCCTTTGAGGTCAGGCGCGCTCACGGCAGGGCATGCAAAGGTACAAATAATTGCTATTTCGACATCTAGTAGGCACAAGAACAGCAGTTTATTTCATTCAAACATTGTAGCTCATTTTTTTTACTTTGCAAACTCATCTCACAGGCTGGTTAAAACATGTTCGTGGGCTGTCCCTTTTGACAACCACTCCTTAAGGGTGGTACACATATATTTTCTTAATCTTTACAATATATTTTTGAGTCCACACAAAGACAAAAAAATCAGGCATTGAGCAGTTACGAGCTTAGTGTGTGCTGTGCTATCATACCATCAACGCAGCAGACACAATGTTTTTAATGTTGTATTGTACTAATTAGTACACAATAATGTAATCTTATTTGACAATTTGTCCCTGGAAGACCACTTGGAAGAAGGGACGCCACTCAATAGTAATTTTTAATTGATAGTAAGCACACCACGATTTCTTTTGCGCAAAACCCAAATGACTGTGAGAGCGAAGACAAAGGCCAGCAAAAGAACAACGATAGTCGCTGCCACTGCTATGATAACTTGATTTCCATTGCTCGTTGATAATTGCGACCGTGGACACGTTGGTACGACCCCCTTGTGATTGGTTGCATCGTTTGTGATTATAGGGGACGATGAACATTCAAGTCTGATTTCACAGTGTTTGGTATCATCCAGACTTTCCACCGTGCAGAGATAACATCCACAGTTTTCTTCTGAGAGCCTGTTGACCAACAAGGTCCCTCCAAAGGTGTCCCCGGTGGAGTTAGGAGGTAACATCTGGTTTCCACTCGTCTTTGTCCAGCTGTACTTCAGAGGGGGTGTGCCTTGTGAGGACGTGCATTGGAGTGTCACAAGAATACCTGCCACAGGCTCTCTTTGCACGGCACATACCGGTGTGCTCAGCTCCTCCATGACTGTCAGGATCATGGTTTTCCACAAATATTGAGACTTCAATTCCAAGTTGCACGTGTACTTCCCCGTGTCTGACATACGCAGGTCGGTGATACTTATGGAAGCATCTCCACCAAAAGGGTCGGGGGAAGTGAAGATAACCCTGTCCGTCAAAGAATTGTGGCTAGCATGTATTTGGTCTTGATACATCTGTAAAATATCCTTATTTTCTTTTGGAGATTCAAATTTCCATTGAACTCCCTTGCAGTTTAAGAAGTCATACTTGCAGTCAAGAATGACGCTTGATCCTTTGAGTGCGTAATAAGTCTTGCTGGTGCTGGTCCCAAAAGCACAAACGAGGCTTGTGGTGCAAAATGCCAGCACTGACACCAAATACCACAGCATAGACGTCATCATTGGACTGTTGTACAGGAGCTTGCTGTAAAAATACAGAAGAAATAACTTTGTTTTTTGTGTTCTTTACCAGCCAACATTGGTGTTGTCCAAGACATCAAAAATACTGAAGAGGACATAACGACTTCAACGACAAAGAAAAAATTCACAAAGACCTGATGCCTTTGAAGTAAACAATAACTGCACTAGTAACATAGCTTGAGCAAAATTGTGCAATATTAATACACTAAATTGATTGTTTTGCAATATTTATACTGTTGAGATCCGATTTTTGGTTCTCCACATATTCTTGTTCATTGTTTCCATGTTTGTATCACTCTGTTTGACGTCTTTATTTCCTGTTAGCCTGTCACCATGGTAGCTCATTAGTTCACCTGTCGCTTGTTATCTACGCACACCTGTTTCTTCTAATCACCTCTCATTTATTTAAGCTCGTCCCTTTTCGTTATTCATTCTGGGTTGCTAATTTGCTTACGTGCAACAGAGACGACTACTCATTGATATATTCACACTAGCTTTCATGCTACACTTATTCTTTTGTCTTAGCTCTCATGCTATTGTGTTGTTTACCTTTTGTGCTTACGTGCCAAGTTTTAGTTTAGCTATTTGTCTTCCAAGCCATCGATGCTAGCGCTTTTGTTTGCCTTTGTGCTTCGATCCAGTATTTTTGTTCCTTAGCTATTTTTGTTACTTAATAAATTCATTATCTTACCTTACGCTGTGTTCATTGTCCACGCATCCCCGGAAGATCGAACTCGGCAACAACATGCCTCGAAGTCGTTTCATATACACAGTGATAGGCTTGCTACTTGAATATGTAACGAGCTGAACTACAAGTTATTCTCAATTAAATGTAGTTAAGTTACAGGGGAAGCTATCCCCCGAGAATTGTAGCAAGCTACACAGCAAAACTTAACTGCTACATCAAAGCTACTTTTTAACGGCATTTCTATCTATGGGCCCACATGTATAATATCAATGTTATTGTAACAGAGTTTTCAAGTGGACATAATAAGGGTCCATTACTATTAATTATCCGTCATTTAGCTGTGGACACCCTACAACTACTTCTAGAGGTCCCTGCACCCCACTGTATGTATTTAATTTAGTTAGCCTTTTCTTTGGCCTACCCCTACAATGTTATTCATTTTCTCTACCTACAGTAGAAAAAGTCTATATCTTGAGGAAAAAAAAAAGTTTTTTATTTGGCAATAGTTGGTAAAGGTTGTGCAGTAAAACTTCTCAGGAACTCAACTCACATTAATATGTGTTCCTAAATTTGTGTTCCACGTCTTCAATGGAGACCAGTTATGATTTTGGATTACAGAGAAAACAACTAATAAACTAAAGTTTTGGGCATTGTTTTCTCTAAACACATACATTTGTCTAAATATGGCCAAGGACAAACATTATTGTGGGTTTCCTGCATGTCGTCTTCATCAATAACGGACAAATCTCATCTGCTGGAGAGAATCCCGTTGCCATTTCCATGTATTTTTTTTTTTTAGTCGTCAGCTTGAAGCATCTCTGACTCCCTCGTTGCCATGTTACATGAGTGCGTGTCTGTTATGATTTTGCTTTCTGGTTTCGTTGACTCGCCATTTTTTCCCTCTGATTTGCCAGTCCGTAATGTATCGCCCGAACCGCACTCAATTGTGTCACACCTGGGTGAAGTATTGTCTGGGTTTTGTCTGGTTTCATGTTGTCTTGTCTTTTTGTGTTTTATTTTGAAAGGTTAACTCTCCCTCTCGTTTCAGGTCACTTGCCCTTCCTCCTGTTTCACTTGTCTGATGTCTCTCCTGATTGCGCCCACCTGTGTCACCCTCCCTCATGTGTATAAATGTCTGGTCCTCCTCTTGTCTTGTGCCAGAGTATATCGTCTCGCTGCGTGACTCCAGCCTTGTACACAGCCTTGAATCTTGTTTGCTAAGTATTGCCTTGCCTTATTTATTGATTTCTTTGTTTCCTCTGAGAAAGAGTGATTTTGTTTGCTAAAGTTTTTGGTCAAGAATTTTGTGTTTAAATTTCAGTGCTTTGCCTTCCTTTTTTTTCCTCCTCTTGGAGCGCTTTACTTTGTCGTTATCTCAGCTTTTATAGTGTACTTCTGTTTAAAGTTTCTTGTCTCCTTTGCGTGAGTGATTTACATTTTTTTTTAGCTAAATCATAGATTGTTGTTCTTTTTGTTATTAGATTCATGTGTAATTTTGCCTATTGCCTTTTTCCTCCCTATGGAGTGATTCTGTTTATAGCGTTTTGCCTATGTCTTTTGTTATCATAGATTCTATAGCCACTTTGCTGTAATCACGCTGTTCAAAGAGATTTCAAAGAAAACTGTTAAATAAAGCCTGTGTCAATTGTCCCCCTTCTGCACCTGAGTCCTCATTCTCGCCAAGGTTTAACAAATTGTGACTCATCATACGAACACCAACCTATCATCATGGATTTTTTTATGTTTGTATGGATGATCTCATTCATCCAGGTCATTGTATTTTCCCCATATTGTATCGGGCCTGGATTTGCAAACCATTTTCTCTCTTGGAGGGGAGCTACCTTGCTACATGGGTCTAAAAATAACTAATTTACAGGAAAAGCTATTCGTTAAAAAAGTAGCTAAGCTACTGAAAAATGTAGTTAAGCTATGTAACTAGGCTAGATGTAGCTTGTCAATGCCCATCACTGCTAATACACTACATTCATTGACTATCACCATTAATTTTTACTATATTTAATCAATGGAAATATGCAGTTTACAATTCAGGCAAAATTTTACATTTAGTCTCAATGTGCTTGCTATTTATATTTTTTTCAAACACCTTACTTTCTCTTGCAATGGAAGTGAACTCAACTTAAAAGTTATGGTGTCAATGAATGACCAGTAAAAGACATGGAGAATGAGTATGATTAATTCAGCTTTGTAACCTGTTAAACGTGTCTGAACAAAGTGATTCAGGATTCTGAATCACTTTGGAAAACTTTAGAAAATCCTGAAGTAAATGAAAAAAGTCTACTTACTAGCACAGAACTCATTTGGATTCTCTGACTTGTACAGAAGCAAAGCACATTCAGTGTAAATAACACATCTCACAAAGGCTGATAAAGAGGCATGTCATTATTATCATCATGTATGACTCATAAAGAACAAATGCTCTCTTCTCAGGGCATTCAATCGATCGCAACTGGACTGTTTGGTTTGTCTTAGAAGACGTTTCACTGCTCATCCAAGTACGTTTCATCAGTCTGTGCTCAGACTTAGATTGGTCAGATCTAGTCCGACTCAGATGAAGCCTACTCAGATTAGCGGCGAAACATTTAAGACAAACCAAACAGTCCAGTTGCGATCAATTGAATGCCCTGAGATGACAATGACCTTGATGAATAAGAACATTTATAGACATATCATTCATCTTATGTATTAGCATCCTATCAGAACTTTAAGTGCGCTTTTGGATCTTAAAGATACCAAAGATGAGCTTGTGAACATACTGGTGAAATTACTAGTAGTCATCTACCATACCTGTTTTAGGGGGTTAAGGGGAATTGAGAAGGATTTATGTCCCCGGAAGTGGCCGTTGCCTAAACCCGCCACCTGGCAAGGTGGGGGTAGCGGAGGTAGGTGGTCAGTAATGCTACAGTCTTGCGAGAGCGTACGTGACACGGGAAAAAAACTGTAAAGTGGATCACAAGGCTTTCAAAAAATTCTGATCCATTCAAACATCCACCAAAATTAAACTAAGGCAAAAATAAGCAAAGAACATATTAAAATATCAAAATCTGAAGGCTCTCGAAGACTATACTGAACAGTGCTTCGATCGCATCGTCATGGGAAAGCCCTTGACGCCAACATCAAAAAGGAGCCACCCAGAAGACATATATATATGTATATATATATATATATATGTATATATATGTATATATATATCAACATTATATATGTATATATATATATATATTTATATATATATATACACACACACATTATATACATGCATTCATACACACATATATATACACATATGTATATATATATATATATATACACATATATGTATGTATATACATACACACATATATGCAGACTTCATGGCTGGCTCGCATCGTGGTCACTCCGTGATCACGTACGACCGCCAGACACTTCTGGATATGGACATATCGGGCCGTTTTGGACTGATAGACGCGGGCGTGCTAAACATGCTAACTAGCATGGGAATACATCGGCGGCTACATCCAGCGGCCTGTGAAGCAGCGGAGTCTAGTAGCAGCGGGGGCCGTCTACGGAGCAGACGCCAGCGGTGTGATCGGAAACGCGGATGTCGAGCGGGGCTAAAAACAAAGCAGAAGGCTAATCCCCACAGAACACCACTTCCCTCCACCCTGAAGACGGATTTAAATAAAGGATGCGAGACTACTGGTCTGGGTAAGGAGTCAGTTAAATTAGAACAAGTTTTTTCTGCTTTGAGTGTTTCAGAGTTGGACATTGTTTTACTGAGGTGGCTAACTATGATGCGTGCAGTTTATCAAAGCAACAAACAAACAATCGGAAAATCCCCGTTACTGAGGAGGCTAACCATGATGCGTGCAGTTTATCAAAGCAACAATCAAACAATCGGAACATTCCCGTCGTATCAATTCCTAGATATGGTCGTAATTATACTGAATGCACTGGGCATAATAAACACAACATTATTAATATTGCTACTACGGATAATTTGATCAAAAATTCCCTAAAACAGCCCACTACCTATAATATAGGTTTTTTAAACATAAGATCATTGTCTCCCAAAACGTTGTTAGTTAATGATATCATCAGAGACAACAATCTTAACGTCATCGGTCTCAGTGAAACCTGGCTTAAACCAAACGACTTTTTTGCGCTAAATGAGGCATGTCCTCCTAACTTTACACATGCGCATATTGCCCGTCCGCTTAAAAGGGGTGGGGGGGCCGCACTAATATACAACACAACTTTAACCTTAGTCCTAACATAAATAATAAATATAAATCGTTTGAGGTGCTTACTATGAGGTCTGTCACACCGCTGCCTCTACACCTGGCTGTTATCTACCGCCCCCCAGGGCCCTGTTCGGACTTTATCAATGAATTCTCAGAGTTCGTTGCTGATCTAGTGACACACGCCGATAATATAATCATAATGGGGGACTTTAATATCCATATGAATACCCCATCGGACCCACCGTGCGTAGCGCTCCAGACTATAATTGATAGCTGTGGTCTCACACAAATAATAAATGAACCCACGCATCGCAACGGTAATACGATAGACCTAGTGCTTGTCAGGGGTATCACCGCTTCCAAAGTTACGATACTCCCGTATACTAAAGTATTGTCCGATCATTACCTTATAAAATTCGAGGTTCAGACGCATGTTCGTCAAACTAATAATAATAATAACTGCTATAGCAGCCGCAACATTAATACGGCCACAACGACAACTCTTGCTGACCTACTGCCCTCGGTAATGGCACCATTCCCAAAGTATGTGGGCTCTATTGATAACCTCACTAACAACTTTAACGACGCCCTGCGCGAAACCATTGATAACATAGCACCGCTAAAGTTAAAAAAGGCTCCAAAAAAGCGCACCCCGTGGTTTACAGAAGAAACTAGAGCTCAGAAATTATTATGCAGAAAGCTGGAACGCAAATGGCGCACGACTAAACTTGAGGTGCACCATCAAGCATTTAGTGATGGTTTAATAACTTATAAACGCATGCTTACCTTAGCTAAAGCTAATTATTACTCAAATCTCATCCACCGTAATAAAAACGATCCTAAATTTTTGTTTAGTACGGTAGCATCGCTAACCCAACAAGGGACTCCTTCCAGTAGCTCCACCCACTCAGCTGATGACTTTATGCAATTCTTTAGTAAGAAAATTGAAGTCATTAGAAAGGAGATTAAAGACAATGCGTCCCAGCTACAACGGGGTTCTATTAACACTGACACGATTGTATATACCGCGGATACTGCCCTCCAAAATAGTTTCTCTCGTTTTGAGGAAATAACATTAGAGGAATTGTTACAACGTGTAAATGGAATAAAACAAACAACATGTTTACTTGACCCTCTTCCTGGGAAACTGATCAAGGAGCTCTTTGTATTATTAGGTCCATCAGTGCTAAATATTATAAACTTATCACTTTCCTCGGGCACTGTTCCCCTAGCATTCAAAAAAGCGGTTATTCATCCTCTTCTTAAAAGACCTAACCTCGATCCTGACCTCATGGTAAACTACCGACCGGTGTCTCACCTTCCCTTTATTTCAAAAATCCTCGAAAAATTGTTGCGGAGCAGTTAAATGAACACTTAGCGTCTAACAATCTATGTGAAACCTTTCAATCCGGTTTCAGGGCAAATCACTCGACGGAGACAGCCCTCGCAAAAATGACTAATGATCTATTGCTAACGATGGATTCTGATGCATCATCTATGTTGCTGCTCCTCGATCTTAGCGCTGCTTTCGATACCGTCGATCATAATATTTTATTAGAACGTATCAAAACACGAATTGGTATGTCAGACTTAGCCCTGTCTTGGTTTAACTCTTATCTTACTGATAGGATGCAGTGTGTCTCCCATAACAATGTGACCTCGGACTACGTTAAGGTAACGTGTGGAGTTCCCCAGGGTTCGGTCCTTGGCCCTGCACTCTTCAGCATCTATATGCTGCCGCTAGGTGACATCATACGCAAATACGGTGTTAGCTTTCACTGTTATGCTGATGACACCCAACTCTACATGCCCCTAAAGCTAACCAACATGCCGGATTGTAGTCAGCTGGAGGCGTGTCTTAATGAAATTAAACAATGGATGTCCGCTAACTTTTTGCAACTCAACGCCAAAAAAACGGAAATGCTGATTATCGGTCCTGCTAGACACCGAACTCTATTTAATAATACAACTCTAACATTTGACAACCAAACAATTAAACAAGGCGACACGGTAAAGAATCTGGGTATTATCTTCGACCCAACTCTCTCCTTTGAGGCACACATTAAAAGCGTTACTAAAACGGCCTTCTTTCATCTCCGTAATATCGCTAAAATTCGCTCCATTCTGTCCACTAAAGACGCTGAGATCATTATCCATGCGTTTGTTGCGTCTCGCCTCGACTACTGTAACGTATTATTTTCGGGTCTCCCCATGTCTAGCATTAAAAGATTACAGTTGGTACAAAATGCGGCTGCTAGACTTTTGACAAGAACAAGAAAGTTTGATCACATTACGCCTGTACTGGCTCACCTGCACTGGCTTCCTGTGCACTTAAGATGTGACTTTAAGGTTTTACTACTTACGTATAAAATACTACACGGTCTAGCTCCATCCTATCTTGCCGATTGTATTGTACCATATGTCCCGGCAAGAAATCTGCGTTCAAAGGACTCCGGCTTGTTAGTGATTCCCAAAGCCCAAAAAAAGTCTGCGGGCTATAGAGCGTTTTCCGTTCGGGCTCCAGTACTCTGGAATGCCCTCCCGGTAACAGTTCGAGATGCCACCTCAGTAGAAGCATTTAAGTCTCACCTTAAAACTAATTTGTATACTGTAGCCTTTAAATAGACTCCCTTTTTAGACCAGTTGATCTGCTGTTTCTTTTCTTTTTCTTCTATGTCCCACTCTCCCCTGTGGAGGGGGTCCAGTCCGATCCGGTGGCCATGTACTGCTTGCCTGTGTATCGGCTGGGGACAGCTCTGCGCTGCTGATCCGCCTCCGCTTGGGATGGTTTCCTGCTGGCTCCGCTGTGAACGGGACTCTCGCTACTGTGTTGGATCCGCTTTGGACTGGACTCTCGCGACTGTGTTGGATCCATTGTGGATTGAACTTTCACAGTATCATGTTAGACCCGCTCGACATCCATTGCTTTCCTCCTCTCTAAGGTTCTCATATTCATTATTGTCACAGACGTCCCACTGGATCATTATTGTCACCGATGTCCCACTGGGTGTGAGTTTTCCTTGCCCTTATGTGGGCCTACCGAGGATGTCGTGGTGGTTTGTGCAGCCCTTTGAGACACTAGTGATTTAGGGCTATATAAGTAAACATTGATTGATTGATTGATTGATATGTATACATATATGTATGTATACATATATATGTATATTTATACATATATGTGTGTATATATTTACACACACATATATATATACACATATGCATATATATATACACAAATATATACATATATGTATGTACATATATACATATATATGTATATATATACATATATGTGTGTATATATATATATATATATATATATACATATATATATATATATATATATATATATTTATATTCATGCTCTCATTAATTATTTTGATGGTTAACACCTGTTAAAACAGGATAGTAAAATAAATGACCTCATCAATATGCAATTTCTTACAACAGATTATGCCGTACAGAAGCAACACTTTTTAAAAAATGCATTCAGGTTTGACAATATGATAAATATATGTAATTCGAGCATACCAGCTATGTAGAAACATGTTGTGCTTCTACTGCTAGTAATTATTAATTTATAATAAAAATTCACTAATTGCATATGAACTCTGGTTATTTTATTGAAATTACAATTGGTATTTGAATTTTTGGCAATAGTTGAATGACTGAACACCTGGTACAATTTAATTACAGCATATCATTACTACTAGACTGGATGTTTGGTAGACTCAAGATTATTAATTGATCACTAAAAAATAAGAACTTCAAAAAAAGTTTACACATAACTCTGGTAAAATATACTTACAATAACATAATATACAACACAAATATACTTTTAACAAACGTAGTATCCATCCATCCATTGACTACTGCTTATCTTTTTCGGGGTCGTGGGGGGTGCTGGAGCCTATCTCAGCTACATTCGGGCGGAAGGCGAGGTACACCCCGGACGATATCACAAAAATAGTTGGCACTTTTAAAAATAAATTTGAATATATTATAGATAAGCACCTGGCATATATGTTTAATGAGTATGACGTGCTTACACAAAAGAGAAAAATAGTAATGAGTTTTTCATAATCACCGAATATTAAATATCGTTATGATGTAAATTTGGTCTAACAGATAAATTATTTCATAAAATGTCATGACAGTCACTGAATGCTTGTGAATCAATCTGCATCCACATCAACTTCATCATGAGCGGCCTTGTCCTTACGAGGACCATGGAGCATGACGTTCGGTCTTCTTGAGCGAACAGAGGAGGCTCTCCATCTTTTGACTGCAGCTTCTGGTTGCAGGCTCTGGAACCTCGGAACAAATGCGCAGCAAATGCTGGATGGTATTCGTACCGAAGCTCAGTCGCCAGTCACCTAGAATTCTTTTGACAGTGGAGTTCTACATGAGCTCTGGCAATAGGGCAAACCAGAATGATCCTCACAAGATGGAGAAAATTATTGTAACACTCTTCTTTCTCGTTCAACATCTTCAGCCACAATAGGTTAAATGGCTCCATTTTATGGTTACGTACAGTGTTGTGCTTCATCTTCAGCCACTCACATTCGATCTCATCCTTGTTGCACCCCTTCTGTGCCAAAAGGGTGTGGAAATGTTGAATTAGAACATTGACTTCATTAACACCGTAAGTGGCAAGAGCTTTAGGCTGTGTTGGGAAGTTTGCTGGATCAAATATATCAGCCGCACAAAGCACTCCATCTTCGGTGAAGCTGTTAAAACGTGAAGAGATGCAGTTGATGTTCTCGATGGTCTGCTTGGATTTAGAATGAAAAGACGTGATTTCATGCTGAGAACTGACCAATGCAATCCCATGATACCTCACCGTGCCATCATCATCTGCTGTGGTATCATGCAAGGATCTTCGCAGTTTCACCCTTGGGCTATCCATCGATATGACGCTGGCCTGTGCAGCTTCAACATTGGCGCCAACTGCAGAAATTGGTAGTTGTTCATCCTGGAGTGACGTGGACAGCTCTGCCAATTCCTCCACCAAATCCATGTATGATGCCAGACAGAGGACAAAATGGTGAGATGTCATGACTTTGGCATATCCTTGCACGATCTGCTGGTGGTACAGCCGACCCTTGCTTCTGGAACTGAGTGACGAGGCAGCAATAATGTTGTGCTAGTACAGACAAAGCCTTGCGCCTATGGTCAACCCAGCGTGTTCCCTGGGATCGTGATGGCTTCAGGACGTGCTCATCAAACGCGTCGGCAGTTCTCTGAAGTTCCTTCCATCGTTTGGCTGAACGGCGGTACACATAGTACAGTTGTAACATCAGATGGAGACAATCTTTAGTTATATGCAGTGAATATGTAAATTACAGTAATGTATGTATGTCTTTAGATTTAAGTATCTTACATAGTAACTATTATGATAGATACAACTAGGGCCTCATAAAACTTAAGGTTTTCCAGAAACATCACACATTACATACCTATTAATGTTTGTTTACAAATTTAAGTGTTCACCAGATTTTGTATCATTCTGGGCATTATTGCATTGCAATTGTGGATTTTACTCTTATAGGGTGGGTGTTTTCTATTTACATTGCTATCAACATCTGAGGTCATATTGCTTGCTTGTACATGTAGCAGGTGTGCCATTTGTCACACCGCGGTGAGGGAAGTCTTGTTTGTTTTTCTGTCTTGTGATCTGTGTTTTATTTTGAAAAGCTACCCTCTTGTTTCAGATCACGGGTCCTTCCTTTTGTGTCACCAGTCTGACGTCATCCTTGATTCCTGATTGTTTCCACCTGTTCCCCATCACTCCCACATCCTATTTAAGCTCACTTCTCCGTTTGTCCTTTGCCAGATCGTCTCGTCTATCGTGCCTTCTAGCGTCCATGTCCATGTCCTTGATTCCCTCCTTGCCTTGCTCCTGTTTTTCTGGTTCTCCTCATTTTTTGATCATAGCAGTTATTTTTTGCTGAAATTTTGAGTTTACTTTTTCCTCCTCGAGCGTCCTCAGTTTTTTTTCGTCGACCTAATTGGTGAGTTTTTGTTATTCCAAATTTCGTTTGATTTCCTCATTGATTGAGTGATTTTTTTGTTTATTCATAGATATTGTATTTGTATATATTATTAGAGTTTTTTCTCCCCCTCCTGTTGGAACGCTTTTTGTTAATTCTTCTTGATATTCTATTTTTGTTAGGTTTTTTTTCTTTAAATAGTATTCCTCCTTATTTTTTGGAGGGAATTTTGATTTAACTGTTTATCCTCTGATTTATTTTTTGTACGTTGTATATATTTTTGTGAGATACTTTTTCACCGGAGGTTAAAAAGTTATTTCAAAATAAAAGCTGTCATTTTTGGAAACTTCCTCTCTGCATCTGGGTCCTCTCATTATCTCCAAGTCGTAACATTACGATCTGGCCAGTATGGACCTAGCAGAGACAGGACAGATTTCAGCTGCTGTCCAAGATTAAGAAAACCGCCTCTCCCGCCAAGAGGAATTCCAGACGTCCATGGCCGAGCATATGGCCCGCCTAACCACTAGACTGCAGGAGATGACTCAGCTTCTCCCACCACAAACCATGCCGGCTCCCGTACCTGTCCAGCCACCGCCTACGTCATCCGCTGGAGCCGGAAGTAAACTGGCACCGCCAACATCCTATTAAGGTGAATCGGGACTTTGTAAAACCTTCCTCATTGACTGCTCAATTCACTTTGAATTTAACCCCCACGCTTTTCCAATGGAGCGAGCCAAGATCGCCTTCATGATCTCCCACTTGACGGGAAGAGCCAAAGCTTGGGCTTCCGCCGAGTGGAGCCGAAGCTAAGTTGTTTGCACCTCTCTTGCCGAATTCCAGAAGGCACTTCGCATGACATTCGACCCGGTTTCCGAGAAAAGGCACAGGAGCTGAGCAGACTGAGGCAAGGCCAAGACACTGTTTGTGATTATTCCATCCGATTTCGCACACTGTCGGTGGAGAGTGGATGGAATGACGCCGCGCTTTATGATACATTTTTGAAAGGGCTGTCCATACTGATTCAAGACCTACTTATTCCAATAGACTTACTGGCTGGACTGGACGAACTTATTGCGCTCGCCATCCGCACCGACAACCGGGTCCAACAACTTAAGCGTCATCGGAGTGAAAGGCTCACAACGGGAGGCGCGGCATTTTCTCAAACCCGTCAAGGCCAAGATTTCTACACCAATGTTCCCGAACAGATTCAACCAAATTTCCAAACAGAAAATGAAGTACCCATGCAGCTGGGAAGAGCACGGCTCATGCAGGAAGAGCGTCAGAAGCGACAGCGGGAAGGAGCATGTTTCTACTGCGGGAAGCTGGGCCATCTCGTCGCCACATGTCCAGCAAAAAGAACCACTGGAGTGAGTCAACAAGCCGTTTTGGCTCCCATTACACGCACCCTCACCCAGATTCAGGTAAAGCATCACACCATAACAGACATTGGGGCACTCATTGATTCAGGGGCTGATGAAAGTTTGATGGACTGGTCGCTGGCAGCTAGAATAAAAATTAAGTCTGAACCATTAGTTCAACCGATCAGAGCTAGAGCCCTGGACGGGAAGGAACTTTTTACCATAACACACACCACCGAACCCATTCACTTATGCATAAAGGACCACAAAGAAACTATGCGCTTATATCTATTCAAGACCTCATCACACACTTTAATTTTGGGACTACCATGGTTATATCAACACAACCCACAGATTAATTGTAGAACGGGTGAAATCAAGGCATGGGGACAGGACTGTATTAATGACTGTTTAATCAACTCTACACAAAATAAAAACGAAGCCCAACTCAACCCTGCAAACCCCACCACAGAATCACAATACCCGGACCTGAACTCCGTGCCCCCATGCTACCACCATCATTGGGAAGTCTTTAACAAGACCAAAGCCACATCTCTTCCTCCACATCGACCCTACGACTGCGACATTGACCTGATCCCTGGATCAACCATATCCAAAGGACGCCTGTATTCAGTGTCTAACCCTGAGAAGTCTGCCATGAACGAATATCTCACAGCCTCATTAAAAGCGGGGCTGATCCGCCCCTCCTCATCGCCAGCGGCAGCCGGCATCTTCTTTGTGGGAAAAAAGGATGGATCCCTGAGGCCCTGCATTGATTACAGTCCACTCAACGACATCACCATAAAGAACCGGTACCCTCTTCCTCTCATGACATCAGTTTTTGATCAACTACAACAAGCAAACATATTTACAAAACTTGACCTTCACAATGCCTATCACCTGATCCGCATAAGGGAAGGGGATGAGTGGAAGACTGGATTTAACACTCCCACAGGACATTATGAATATCTAGTTATGCCATTTGGGCTCACCAATGCACCCGCAGTGTTCCAAAATATGATTAATGATGTACTCAGAGATTTTCTAGATCATTTTGTGTTTGTATATCCTGATGACATGTTAATTTACTCACCTGACACACAAGGTACATGTGACTCAGGTTCTTAAGAGATTATTGGAAAACCACTTATATGTTAAAGCAGAAAAGAGTGAATTTCATGTCAACACCATTTCCTTTTTGGGTTTCATAGTAGCTCCAGGAAAGGTTCAGATGGACCCAGCTAAGATTAGTGCAGTTACTGACTGGCCCACTCCTGATAATCGCAAAAAAGGTCCAGCAGTTCTTAGGGTTTGCCATTTTTTATAGAAGATTTATTAGAGGTTTTAGTTCCATAGCGGCTCCTCTCCATGTTCTCACCTCTACGCAGGTACAATTCAGATGGACACCAGAAGCTGAAACAGCTTTCCAAAGCCTTAAAAAACGCTTCACGTCAGCTCCTATCCTCACCCTGCCAGACCCACAATGCCAGTTTGTGGTAGAGGTGGATGCCTCTAATGAAGGAATCAAAGCCGTCCTATCCCAACACTCTGAGAAGGATGGCAAGATGCATCCCTGCGCCTTCCTGTCTAAACGCATATCAAAAGCAGAGAGAAACTACGACGTCATTAACCGTGAGTTGCTAGCAGTCAAACTGGCCCCCTCCAGACACTGGCTGGAGGGGGCCAGTCTTCCGTTCATTGTCTGGACAGACCATAAAAATTTAGAATACATAAAAAAGACTAAAAGACTTAATTCTCGCCAGGCCAGGTGGTCACTCTTCTTTAACCGCTTCTTTTTTTCTATCTCTTACAGGCCGGGGTCCCAAAACGTCAAGCCAGACATCCTGTCTCGACGCTGCCAAAGAACCAGAAAATATCCTTCCACTGTCCCGTGTGGTTGGATTGGTTACATGGCACATAGAAGATGAGGTGAAGCAGGCTAATGGTGAGACCCCGCCACCTAGTGGTTGTCCAGATAATCGCTTGTTTGTCCCGATTGGACTACGTTCACAGGTGATCCATTGGGCTCACACCTCCCTGCTGTCATGCCACGCGGGAGTTCGGAGAACGATGTCGGTCATCTCCCAGCGATTTTGGTGGCCATCCATGGAACCGGGGGTTCGGGAGTACGTGGAGGCATGTACAGTCTGCACCCGAAACAAGACATATGGCTCTCGTAGCGGACTGTTGCAGCCACTACTTATTCCCTCCAGACCATGGTCCGACATCTCTATGGACTTCGTCACGGGGCTCCCGGTATCTCAAGGTAACACCACCATCCTGACTGTGGTAGACCGTTTCACCAAGATGGTGAGATTCATTGCCTTGGCCAAGCTGCCCTCTGCCAAGGAGACAGCAGATATCATGATGAACAATGTTTTTAAAATCCATGGCTTCCCTAAAGACATTGTATCTGACCGGGGGCCCCAGTTTGTGTCACGGTTCTGGAGGGATTTCTGCACGCTCATCGGAGCTAAGGCCAGCCTCACCTCAGGCTATCATCCAGAAGCCAACGGCCAGACTGAACGCCTCAACCAAATACTGGAAACCAACCTCCGGTGCCTGGTGTCCCAGAATCCCTCAACATAGAATAAATACCTGGTCTGGGTTGAGTATGCACACAATGCACTACCTACATCTGCCACAGGGTTTTCCCCATTTAAAACGGCATACGGTTTACAACCTCCACTCTTTCCAGACATTGAACCAGAAGTCTCGGTCCCCTCGGCTCATGCCCTGGTCCGACGCTGCCGACGCATCTGGGCAGCTGCTCTTCAGGTATTGATCCGACAGAGAGACCGGATGAAGAAGACAGCAGATCGCAAAAGAAAACCCACCCCTGCCCAGGACAGAAAGTATGGCTCTCCACTAAAGACATGAGACTTAAAGTACCATCCATGAAACTAGCACCAAGGTTCGTGGGTCCATACTCTATTACCAAAGTTATCGGGCCCTCTGCTGTACGACTCACCTGCCTCGGTCCCTGTGTGTATACCCAACCTTCCATGTTAGTCAAGCGAAACCTGTTTGCTAAGTATTGCCTTGCCTTATTTATTGATTTCTTTGTTTCCTCTGAGAAAGAGTGATTTTGTCTGCTAAAGTGTTGGTCTAGAATTTTGTGTGTTTAATTTCAGTGATTTGCCTTCTTTTTTTCCCCTCCTCTTGGAGCGCTTTACTTTGTAGTTATCTCAACTTTTTATAGCGTACTTTCTGTTTAAAGTTTCTTGTCTCCTCTGCCAGTGATTTACCTTTTTTTAGCTAATCATAGATTGTTGTTCTTTTTGTTATTAGATTCGTGTGTAATTTTGCTATTGCCTTTTTCTTCCCTATGGAGTGATTTTCTGTTTATTGCGTTTTGCCTATATGTCTTTTGTTATCATAAATTCTATAGCCGCTTTGCTTTAATCACTCTGTTCAAAGAGATTTCAAAGAAAACTGTTAAATAAAGCCTGTGTCAATAGTCCCCCTTCTACACCTGAGTCCTCATTCTCGCCAAGGTTTAACAGTATACTCTGGCCAGTATGGACTCAGCAGAGGCAAAAAAAACTGATGGAAATCATGCGCACCCAGGAATCACGACTCGCTCGACAGGAGGATTTTCAGACGGCAATGGCAGCAAACATGGGTCACCTTTCCTCCCAGCTCTAAGGGCTACTTAAACAATTTGCTCAACTGGTTCCGGCATCCCAGCCCCCCACACCACCCATTGCTCCCACTCGGTCTTCACCTCCTCCCAGAGCCGGATGCAAGCTGGCCCCTCCGGCGCCATACGGTGGCGCCCCGGTTTGTGAAAAACCTTTTTGATTGACTGTGCTATTCATTACGAATTGATGCCCCATGTATTTCCCACTGACCGTTCCAAGATTGCTTTTATGATTTCCCATCTTATGGATAGAGCCAAGGCATGGGCTTCTGCCGAATGGGGGCGGAACTCGTCAATCTGCCACTCGTTTACAGATTTTTAAGATGCTCTAACAAGAACTTTTGACCCGGTGTCCTCCAGCAGAGAAAAGGCACAAGAACTAAGCAGTTTAAAGCAGGGCAGCGGTTCTGTGTGTGACTATGCCATCCACTTCCGCATGCTGGCAGCTGAAAGTGGGTGGGACGACATGGCGCGTTATGATGTTTTTCTTAAGGGGCTCGGAACTTCCATACAGGACCTCCTCAATTCCCCTGGACCTACCCGATAACCTCGATGCCCTCATCGCGCTAGCCATCAGGACGGACAACCGACTAGTCCAGCTCAAACGGCAGCGAGGTGAAGGATCGGAAGCTGCAGGAAGAACCACCCGTCCTTTCGCACCTAGCTGGTCGACGACTCGGCGCCCACCTCCGGAGCTACATCCTCACCTGCGCACAAATGGGGAGGAGGAATCCATGCAGCTGGGGAAAGCTCGACTGACCCCAGAGGAGCGACGCAAGCGGCTGATGGAGGGAAGATGCTTTTACTGCGGAGAGGGCGGCCATCTTGTCGTTTCGTGTCCAACCAAGGGGTTCCGGCTGTACCTCAGATGTCACGTATTCTTACCAAGATCACAATAACCCATCACACGACCACAATGCTAGAGGCGCTAATAGACTCTGGGGCAGATGAGAGTCTGATGGACTGGAGTTTAGCGAAGAGACTAGGACTCAAGTCAGAACCACTAGCTAAACCCATTAGGGCCCGTTCTCTAAATGGAAAGGAGCTTTTCACCATCACACACATCAGTGAACCTTTCTAGATGAACAAAGACGGCCACGAGGAACAAATTTGTCCATACCTGATTATTTCCCCCTCTCATTCGCTAATCTTGGGGTATCCATGGCTGTACCAGCAGAACCCTCAGGTTGACTGGAAAACAGGGAAGATCAGTTTATGGGGAAGGGAATGTACCCAGAAATGTAATTTTTCTACTGTCCAAAAGAAAAAGGTCAAGGAAATTAATCTTTTTTCTGCCAATCCTGCCACATACTAAGAATTCCCGGACCTGAATTCTGTCTCTCCCTGTTACCACCACCTCCGTCAAGTCTTCAGCAAGACTAAGGCTATGTCACTTCCACCCCTCCGTTCCTACGACTGTGCCATTGATTTACTGCCCGGGGCCACTATTCCCAAGGGGCGCCTGTACTCTGTCTCTGGTCCAGAAAGAGCAGCCATGAATGATTATATCTCTGAATCATTGAAAGCTGGCTTGATCCGTCCATCATCATCACCAGCAGGAGCAGGGTTCTTCTTTGTGAAGAAGAAAGACGGCTCGTTAAGACCCTGCATTGATTATAGCCCACTCAACGACATTACTATCAGGAACTGTTACCCTCTTCCCCTCATGTCTTCTGTCTTCGACCAACTCCAACACGCCAAAATATTCACCAAACTGGACCTACGCAACGCTTACCATCTGGTCCGAATAAGAGAGGGAGACGAGTGGAAGACCGGATTCAACACACCCAGCGGCCACTATGAATACAGGGTCATGCCCTTTGGACTCACCAACGCCCCCACCGTGTTCCAAGCAATGATCAATGATGTTCTAAGAGACTTCCTGGACCATTTTGTGTACGTCTACCTTGACGATATATTGATTTATTCTCCTGATAGTGACACTCACCAAGTCCACGTAACTCAGGTCTTAAAGAGACTCTTGGACAATGACTTGTATGTTAAAGCTGAAAAGAGTGTTTTTATGCCGACACTGTCTCCTTCCTGGGCTTCATTGTAGCTCCTGGAAGAGTGCAGATGGATCCGGCTAAAGTGAGCACTGTGGCCAATTGGCCTACCCCTGACAACCGCAAGAAGGTTCAGCAATTTTTGGGTTTTGCTGACTTTTACAGGCGCTTTGTCAGAAGCTTCAGCGCTATAGCTGCTCCTCTTCATGCTCTCCCCTCTCCCCAGGTGCTGTTCCACTGGTCTCCAGAGGCAGAGAGGGGCTTCCAGACGCTCAAGCACCGCTTCACCTCAGCGCCCATCCTCACCATTCCGGACCCGCAGCGCCAGTTCGTCATGGAGGTGGACGCTTCTAATGAAGGAGTTGGAGCGGTCCTGTTTCAACGCTCTCATCAGGACGGCAAGATGCATCCCTGTGCCTTTCTGTCGCGGCGGCTGTCCAAAGCTGAAAGAAACTATGATGTCGGCAATCGTGAGTTGCTGGCGGTAAAGCTCGCCTTGGAGGAATGGAGGCATTGGCTCGAAGGGGCCGAACACCCATTCATCGTCTGGACTGATCACAAGAATCTGGAATACATCAAGAAGGCTAAGCGACTCAATTCTCGCCAGGCCAGGTGGGCGCTTTTTTTTTTAAATTGCTTTTCCTTTTTGCTCTCCTGGAGGCCGGGGTCCCGCAACGTCAAGCCAGATGCCCTGTCACGACTATTCGACCCCGAGCCTGAGGCCAAGCAACCTGAGACCATCCTTCCACTGAACTGTGTGGTAGGAGCGGTAACTTGACCAATAGAAACTGAGGTAAAGCAAGCTAATGGTGTCGCCCCGCCACCTAGGGGATTTCCTGTTAATCGATTGTTTGTCCCCAATTGAGCTGCGTCCCCGGGTGATTCTTTGGGCCCACACCTCGCTGCTTTCATGTCATCCGGGAGTTAAAAGAACTGTTTGTGATCTCCCGGCGGTTCTGGTGGCCAGCCATGGAGACGGAGGTCCGGGAGTACTTAGAGGCGTGTTCGGTCTGTGCCAGGAACAAGACTTCTTCCAGGCCTCGCATGGGACTTCACTAGCCACTCCCCATCCCCTCCGGACCATGGTCAAACATCACGATGGACTTCGTTATCGGGCTCCCGGTCTCACAAGGTAACACCACCGTTCTCACCGTGGTCGACAGATTCTCCAAGATGGTCAGATTCATCGCTTTGCCTGAATTACCACCCGCCAAGGAGATGGCGGAGATTATGATGACAAATGTGTTCAGAGTTCATGGATTCCCCAAAGACATTGTTTCAGACCGGGGGCACCAATTTGTATCACGATTCTGGAGGGAGTTCTGCCGACTCATTGGAGCCAAGGCCAGCCTAACATCTGGATATCATCCGGAAGCCAATGGCCAGACCGAACGACTAAACCAGCAGCTGGAAACCGGCCTCCGGTGCTTGGTCTGCCAGAACCCCTCCACATGGAGCAAGCACCTGGTCTGGGTAGAGTATGCGCACAATTCATTGCCTACATCAGCCACCGGCCTCTCCCCCTTTCATTGTGCATTAGGGTACCAGCCCCCTCTCTTTCTGGAGAATGAGTTGGAAGTGTCGGTCCACTCCGCCCATGCCATGGTCAAACATTGTCACCGTATCTGGGCAGCCGCCGGCCAGGTATTGAACAAACAAGGAGATTGGATGAAGCGGGCGGCAGACCGCAAAAGACGGCCTGCGCCCACCTACCAGCCTGGTCAGAAAGTCTGGCTATCAGCCAAAGACCTGCGGCTCAAGGTTTCATCAAAGAAACTGGCACCACGTTATGTAGGCCCATTCCCAATCCACAAACTCGTCGGACCTGCAGCGGTGCGGCTTCGTCTCCCCCGATCCCTCCGCGTCCATCCCACCTTCCACATCAGTCAGATCGAACCAGCCAAAGAAAGCACCATGGTCCCAACCACCACGTCCCGTCCACCACCCGAAATGATTGAAGGCGGACCAGTCTACAAGGTTAAACGCTTGTTGGCAGTACGCAACCGAGGCCGGGGAAGACAATTCCTGGTGGATTGGGAAGGATATGGACCTGAAGAGAGACAGTGGGTTCCATCCCGCCACATTGTCGACCCCACTCTCATTAGGGACTTCGATAGACTCCACCCTGAGGTTCCTGGGCCGCCAGGAGCCGGCCTTAGACGGGGGGGTTCTGTCACACCTGGGTGAAGTATTGTCTGGGTTTTGTCCGGTTTCATGTTGTCTTGTCATTTCCTGTTTTATTTTGAAAGGTTAACTCTCCCTCTCGTTTCAGGTCACTTGCCCTTTCTCCTGTTGCACTCGTCTGATGTCTTTCCTGATTGCCTGATTGTGCCCACCTGTGTCACCCTCCCTCATGTGTATAAATGTCTGGTCTTCCTCTTGTCTTGTGCCAGAGTATATCGTCTCGCTACGTGCCTCTAGCCTTGTCTACAGCCTTAAATCATGTTTGCTAAGTATTGCCTTGCCTTATTTATTGATTTCTTTGTTTCCTCTGAGAAAGAGTGATTTTGTCTGCTAAAGTGTTAGTCAAGGATTTTGTGTGTTTAATTTCAGTGCTTTGCCTTCTTTTTTCCCCCCCCTCCTCTTGGAGCCCTTTACTTTGTAGTTATCTCAGCTTTTTATAGCGTACTTTCTGTTTAAAGTTGCTTGTCTCCTCTGCGTGAATGATTTACCTTTTGTTAGCTAATAATAGATTGTTGTTCTTTTTGTTATTAGATTCGTGTGTAATTTTGCTATTGCCTTTTTCCTCCCTATGGAGTGATTTTCTGTTTATTGCGTTTTGCCTATATGTCTTTTGTTATCATAGATTCTATAGCCGCTTTGCTTTAATCACTCTGTTCAAAGAGATTTAAAAAAAAACTGTTAAATAAAGCCTGTGTCAATTGTCCCCTTCTAGACCTGTGTCCTCATTCTCGCCAAGGTTTAACACTTACCTCATTCACATAAAATGAATCTCTTAACGCATCCTTCAAGGCTAGTAGTTCAAGTCGATGGACAACACAGTGGGTCTTTAGAATCAAGGGCATTGTTTCCTGAAGATGAACCAAGACACCGCTCTGCTTCCCAAAGTTAACAGCAGATCCATCGGCTGCCGTTGCGACACATAACACTATCAACAGAAGTTTCATTTCACCGGCCTTTGCTGTAATGGCATTATAAATGCCCTCAGCTGCACAGTACTCTGGTTAAGCAATTATGAAATGTCAAGATAGAAAACAAAATGTAAAAAATAGAGAAATTATGATACATTAAAAAATATATAAAACCATCCATCCATCCATCCATTTTCAACTGCTTATTCTTTTGACCCCATACTCAAATATTATATAGTACCGTCTTTTTCGGACTGTAAGTCGCAGTTTTTTTCATAGTTTGGCCAGGGGTGCGACTTATACTCAGGAGCGACTTATGTGTGAAATGATTAACACATTACCGTAAAATATCAATATTATTTAGCTCATTCACGTAAGAGACTAGACCATGGGTGTCAAACTCTGGCCCACGGGCCAAATTTGGCCCGCCGTGTAATTATTTTGGCCCTTGAGACAATATTAAATTAACATTAGAGCTGGCCCGCCGGTATTATACAGCGGCGGTGCATTCACCGCTAATTCTAATACTTGCCAACTCTCACGATTTTCACAGGAGACTCCCAAATTTCAGTGCCCCCCCCCCCAAAAAAAACTACCGGGGCAACCATTCTCTTGAATTTCTCCCGATTTCCACTCGAACAACAATATCGGCGGGGTGCCTTAAAGGTACTGCTTTTAGCGTCCTCTACAACCTGTCGTCATGTCTGCTTATCCGCCATACAATCAGCGTGCCGGCCCAGTCACGTAATATATGCGGATTCTACACACACACAAGTGAATGCAAGGCATACTTGGTCAACAGCCATACAGGTCACATTGAGGGTGGCCGTATAAACAACTTTAACACTGTTACAAATATGCACCACACTGTGAACCCACACCAAACAAGAATGACGAACACATTTCGGGAGAACATCCGCACTGTAACACAACATCCACACAACAGAACAAATACCCAGAACCCCTTGCAGCACTAACTCTTTCGGGACGCTACAATATACACCCCCGCTACCAACAAAACTCGATTTTGCATGTCTCTATAAAGTTATATAAGCCTTGCTTGTTCAATATTCAATGCAAAACTTGTTTGGGTCCCTATTAAAAGGTTAAGTTGTTCAAATTTGGCCCGCGGCTTTGTTCAGTTTAGAATTTTGGCTCACTCTGTATTTGAGTTTGACACCCTCGGACTAGACGTATAAGATTTCATGGGATTTAGCGATTAGGAGTGACAGATTGTTTGGTAAACGTATAGCATATTCTATATCGTGGTCGGCAACCTTTACCACCCAAAGAGCCATTTTGACCCGTTTCACAAAATAAAGAAAACAATGGGAGCCAAAAAACTCTTTTGACATTTAAAATGAAATAACACTGCATACAGAGGTTTTTTTTTTGCTTTGTGCTATGTATTAACCAGCGGTGTCAGACTCGCAGCCCGCACCTTAATATGAAAATTTAATGTTAGTGCAGCCCGCAAGTTTTAAATTAATGCCGTTTAACATCATCACACTTGCCAACCCTCCCAAACCTTCCGGGAGACTCCCGAATATCAGAGCAACTATTCTTGCGAATGTCTGTTGATTTTCACCCTTCAACATTAATACGGGCGTGCAATGAAGGCGCTGCCTTTACCGCCGTCTACATCATGTACGAATATCTAGCACTGCCCAGCCACGAGTCGTATGTGGCTTCCATGGACACACTTAGACAACTGCAAAGCATACTTGTTCAACAGCCATACAGGTTAAACTGAGAGAAAACCCCCGCCCTCTACGTGCGTCGGTTGAGGTGGGCTGGATTAGGGGGGCGGCGGGGTTTCGTGCTAGCGGGGGTGTATAATGTAGCCCGGAATAGTTAGGGATGCATGGGATTCTGGGTATTTGTTCTGTTGTGTTTATGTTGTGTTACAATGCGGATGTTCTCCCGAAATGTGTTTGTCATTCTTGTTTGGTGTGGGTTCACAGTGTGGCGCATATCACTAAGAGTGTTAAAGTTGTTTATATCACAACTCTCAGTGTTGCCTGTATGGCTGTTGACTAAGTATGCCTTGCAGTCACCGTCATGTATCAAAAGAGGCTGCATACTACATGTGACCAGCTGCCACGCAGATAGCATTGAGTTAAAGCGGGCGCAACGACAAGTTTTAGAGGACTTTAAAAGCTTTGCCATCAGGGCACGCCCTCTATATTACCGACTATGTGAAAATCGGAGAATGTTGGCCCCGGGTGATTTCTGAGAGAGGCATTAAACTCCGGAAATATTTCAGAATTATCGGGGGGGGCGGAAATTATGCAGCTGAGCCACAATAGAGTGATCAAAGAGCCGCATGCAGCCGCGGGTTGCCAACACCTGTTCTATATGTTATAATTATTTGAAAGACTCTTACCATAATATGTTACGTTAACATACCAGGCACCTTCTCAGTTGGTTATTTATGCGTCATATAACGCAGTGGTCCCCAACCACCGGGCCGTGGCCCGATTGGTACCGGGCCGCAGAATAATTTTTTATAAAAAATAAATAAATAAAAAATAAGTTTTTTTAATTTTATTTTTTTATTAAATCAACATAAAAAACACAATATACACTTACAAATAGTGCACCAACCACAAAAAACTCCCTTTTTCATGACAAAAATGTCCCTTTTTCATGACAAAGAAGAAAAGAAAAAATAGAAGAAAAAAAGGACCCCCCCCCCCGGGCCGCGGGACAAATTATTAAGCGTTGACCGGTCCGCGGATACAAAAAGGTTGGGGAACACTGATATAACGTACACTTATTCAGCCTGTTGTTAACTATTCTTTATTTATTTTAAATTGCCTCTCGAATGTCTAAAAAATGTGACTTATACTCCAGTGCGATTTATATATGTTTTTTCCTTCTTTATTATGCATTTTCGGCAGGTGCGATTTATACTCCGGAGCGACTTATACTCCGAAAAATATGGTATATAAGATATAACATGTGACATGATCCTGATAAAATCAATAATGAAAAGGGTATTCAACTTACCTAATAATTGTATCTGGGTCAATCCATTTTTTATCAATTTCAAGTTGTTTTGTACTTTGTTTTTTTTGTAGTATGTAGTTTTGTCCGTGCTTCCATCAAACAGAATAGAGCAATAAAATGGCTCCTCTGTAAACTTATTTTTCCAGGTCATCAACTATTGACTCCCCAATTTCATTCATGAAATTTTAGCACGCTTTATCGTTGGCATATGTGTTCCAGATATTCCCTCCAAGCTTTTAGTTTGACATTTATCAACATTGCAAAGTTAGTGAACAATAGTTCAGACTATGCTACTGTGTACGCCCAATCAAAAAAACGTGACACATTCTGGCAAATGTCTCTTCACCCATTTTTTTGTTGTTGTTGATATATCCCTGGAACATGTGAGGGAGGTTTGGTGGCAGTAACAGCATCATGATGCAGCTTTCAAGCACTGTGAGACCGGGCTGTATACTTCTTCACATTTTTAGCTCCCTTTACATATGCCCCAATGTCTAGCTGTACTTGACCTTGGTGAATGTTGCCTTTAGCCCCATCGCCATGGTCTGCAGACCTGTGTGTGTGGCGTATCCATTTTCTTCATGATATGCCAACCAATCCCAGTGACAGTCTGCCTTCCAAGACAAGTACTGCCATTTTGCGTTTATACTTCGGTTTTACCTTTGATGCTGCTTCAGAACTCGATTGAGGGTTGGCTTTTGACACGGTAGTAACTGTTGCAGCTGCTTGCACTGTCAAGCCAGGCTTCGTAGTTGTCGGTTGCATCTTCAAACCAGGGTCAGATGTTGCCGGTTGCACTGTCGATCCAGGATCAGCTGTGTTCACTTCAGGAACAGATGATACAGCAGATTGATCATTTATTTATACAGTGGCATAAAATGCAGCTATAACTTAGCATAACGTATTTACTTGAATTGCCATAGGGCATATAGTATGCGCCTGCCCTGAATTACTGCAGGGTCAAACTCGCTTCGCAAAATAATTAGCGCATGCTTAGTATTACCGCTTGGTCAAACTCGTGATGTCACGAGTGACACTTCCCCTGTCATCATTTTCAAAATGGAGGAGGCTGATTTCAATACCGGTAATTTGAAATCGTATAAAGGGAAGAAGAATAAGAGCTATTCAGTAGGATTTAAGGTCTAAGCTTACACCACACTCAAATTTTTACTACATGCCTTTGGTAAGTGCCGGAGTGAGAAGAGGTTTTAAAATAATTAGCGCATGCTTACTTTTACCGCATGCCTTTGGTAAGCACAGGAGTGAGAAGAGGTTTTAAATTAATTAGCGCCCCCGCGGCAATTCAAGGAAATATGGTATTACAAACACGAACAAATGTACTATGTATAATTAGATTATATATATGTACATATAAAAACATATATACACATTATTAATGAATGTATCTGAAACAAAAAAGATTTGGCAATATAAATCGAGAGAATATCGATTCATAAATCCCTTTCATGTCCCCAGTGGTTTACCCCCGTTCGCTTTGCAGGAAGAGCGAATCGGTCCGTCAGCCACTAGTCATCATCATCATCAATCTTTATTGCATACCTTAAGATCCAGACTAGTATCGCTGGATAACACTTTGTCCGTCTAGATCAGGGGTCCCCAAACTACGGCCCGCGGGCCGGATCCGGCCCTCCAGCGTCCAAAATCCCGCCCGCAGGAAGTCTCAAGTTAAAATATTGAATCTGAATCTAAATTTGAATTTAAATCTGACCTTTCTAATTCATTTTATACTACTTGTTACTCTTGGTGTCTCCTAGCCGGTCACGCAAATCATATTGTTTAAAAATGCATTTTCCTGTGACATCATATATATATATATATATATATATATATATATATATATATATATATATATATATATATATATATATATATAAACCCCGTTTCCATATGAGTTGGGAAATTGTGTTAGATGTAAACATAAACGGAATACAATGATTTGCAAAACCTTTTCAACCCATATTCAACTGAATGCACTACAAAGACAAGATATTTGATGTTCTAACTCATAAATTTTTTTTTTGCAAATAATAATTAACTTAGAATATCATGGCTGCAACACGTGCCAAAGTAGTTGGAAAAGGGCATGTTCACCACTGTGTTACATCACCTTTTCTTTTAACAACACTCAATAAACGTTTGGGAACTGAGGAAACTAATTGTTGAAGCTTTAAAAGTGGAATTCTTTACCAATCTTGTTTTATGTACAGCTTAAGTTGTTCAACAGTCCGGGGTCTCCGCTGTCGTATTTTACGCGTCATAATGCGCCACACATTTTCGATGGGAGACAGGTCTGGATTGCAGGCGGGCCAGGAAAGTGCCCGCACACTTTTTTACGAAGCCACGATGTTTTAACACTTGTCTTGCTGAAATAAGCAGGGGCGTCCATGATAACGTTGCTTGGATGACAACATATGTTGCTCCACAACCTGTATGGACCATTCAGCATTAATGGTGCCTTCACAGATGTGTAAGTTACCCATGCCTTGGGCACTAATACACCCCCATACCATCACAGATGCTGGCTTTTGAACTTTGCGCCAATAACAATCCGGATGGTTATTTTCCTCTTTGTTCCGGAGGATACCACGTCCACAGTTTCCAAATATAATTTGAAATGTGGACTCATCAGACCACAGAACACTTTTCCACTTTGCATCAGTCCATCTTAGATGGGCTCGGGCCCAGCAAAGCCGGCGGCGTTCCTCTGTGTTTTTGATAAATGGCTTTGGCTTTGCATAGTAGAGTTTTAACTTGCACTTACAGATGTAGCGACCAACTGTAGTTACTTACAGTAGTTTTATGAAGTGTTCCTGAGCCCATGTGGTGATATCCTTCACACACTGATGTCGGTTTTTGATGCAGTACCGCCTGAGGGATCAAAGGTCCGTAATATCATCGCTTACTTGCAGTGATTTCTCCAGATTATGTGAACCTTTTGATTATTTTACGGACCGTCGATGGTAAAATCCCTAAATTCCTTGCAATAGCTTGTTGAGAAATGTTCTAAAACTGTTCGACAATTTGCTTACAAAGTGGTGAGCCTCGCCCCATCCTTGTTTGTGAATTACTTAGCATTTCATGGAAGCTGTTTTTATACCCAATCATGGCACCCACCTGTTCCCAATTAGCCTGCACACCTGTGGGATGTTCCAAATAAGTGTTTGATGAGCATTCCTCTACTTTATCAGTATTTATTGCCACCTTTCCCAACTACTTTGTCACGTGTTGCTGGCATCAAATTCTAAAGTTAATGATTATTTGCAATAAAAAAAACGTTTATCAGTTTGAACATCAAATATGTTGTCTTTGTAGCATATTCAGTTGAATATGCTACAAAGACATATATACATATATATATATATACATATATATATATACATATATATATATATGTATATATATATATATATATATATATATATATATATATATATATATATATATATATATATATATATATATATACACACGAGGTTACTGTGGTTTATCCGTTACTAATTGCTCAATACTGGGGTAGAACGGAATATATGTTAGGTCAGGAAAAAACACAGAGGCTATTTCATCCCTACAAGCCTGTTTTGCAGGTTTCCCTGCTTTTCAGGGTATTTTATTATATATTTTATTATAAAATCCCCTGTTTCGCAGGTTACCCTGCTCTTCAGAGGATTTTATTATATATGCATCTATTTTCTACCGTTTATCCTTTTCGGGGTCGCGGGGGGGTGCTGTAACCTATGTTATTATAAAATCCCCTGAAGAGCAGGGAAACCTGCCAAACAGGCTTGTAGGGATGAAATAGTCTCTGTGTTATTTCCTGACCTAACATTTGTGTGTATACGGTATTTATATACAGTAAATATATAAATATATATATATATATATATAGCCCGGCCCTCGGCTAAATTTTTTTAACACTATGCGGCCCTTCAATCAAAAAGTTTGGGGACCCCTGGTCTAGATAGTCTGTTTGCATTCACGCCGGCTTCCACTTCCTTTTAGCTGAGTCAGAGCCATACATGTCTTATAAGTAGACGCAGCATCGACAGTCCCCAATAACCTGGACCAATTCAAACCGTTATTTGTGTTTTTATTGTTTAATTTGCATTGCCTCTCATTACTTAAATTCTCATTTTGTTCATTTATATTTTGAGATAGGGTGAGAAGCTCTGTCATACGGAGGAAGCTCAAAGTAAAGCCGCTGCTCCTCCACATCAAGAGGAGCCAAATGAGGTGGTTCGGGCATTTGGTCAGGATGCCACCCGAGCGCCTCCCTAGGGAGGTGTTGCGGGCACGTCCGACCGGTAGGAGGCCACGGGGAAGACCCAAGACATGTTGGGAAGACTATTTCTCCCGGCTGGCCTGGGAACGCCTCGGGATCCCCCGGGAGGAGCTGGACGAAGTGGCTGGGGAGAGGGAAATTTGGGCTTCCCTACTTAGGCTGCTGCCTCCGCGACCCGACCTCAGATAAGCAGAAGAAGATGGATGGATGAATATTTTGTGTTGAAAATTAAAATAAAGAAAATTTAAAATATATATTTTTTAAATCTTTTCTTGCGGCCCAGCCTCACCTAGACTCTGCATCCAGTGGCCCCCAGGTAAATTGAGTTTGAGACCCCTGCTCTAACCACTAGGCCAGTGGTTCTCAAATGGGGGTACACGTACCCCTGGGGGTACTTGAAGGTATGCCAAAGGGTACGTGAGACTTTTTAAAAATATTCTAAAAATAGCAACATTTCAAAAATCCTTTATAAATATATTTATTCAACTCACCGAGAAGGAAGGGGAGGAGCTACAGAAACTACAGGAAACTACAGAAGCCTTTTATTTATTTTTACTTTTATTTTTTTTATTGACCAACAAACATACATTTGTGATTTACACAAAAGTTAAGTAATTTTCAACATCGGGAAAATAAAACAAAAGCAAATACAGATAGAGTAATAATAGAAACAAATATGAAAAAAAAGAAAAGAAAAAAGACAAAAAGGGCTACCTAAATCATTTTAAATGTTTTTAGCTAGGATATCAATTGAATAGCGGGCTTTACGGTGGCAGAGGGGTTAGTGCGTCTGCCTCACAATAAGAAGTTCCTGCAGTCCTGGGTTCAAATCCAGGCTCGGGATCTTTCTGTGTGGAGTTTGCATGTTCTCCCCGTGAATGCGTGGGTTCCCTCCGGGTACTCCGGCTTCCTCCCACTTCCAAAGACATGCACCTGGGGATAGGTTGATTGGCAACACTAAATTGGCCCTAGTGTGTGAATGTGAGTGTGAATGTTGTCCGTCTATCTGTGTTGGCCCTGTGATGAGGTGGTGATGTGTCCAGGGTGTACCCCGCCTTCCGCCCGATTGTAGCTGAGATAGGCGCCAGCGCCCCCCGCGACCCCAAAAGGGAATAAGCGGTAGAAAATGGATGGATGGATCAATTGAAAAGCCTTTGTACTTTTAAACAAACGCCCAGATTTTATTGTTAATTTGAAAGCATTAAACCAATGGGAAAATGTAGGTTTTACTCTCGGGAAACTACGCAGTAAAATAAAAAAACAGTAAAATCAACAAAAATAAAGAACTCTTTGGGATAAAATTCACACAAACGCAATACTTATATATCAAAATTAAAACTTTCAGAAATATTAATAAAGTGCATTTTTAATTCCGTTACATTTGCATTCAACTCAGCGTTCGGGCAAGTTTAGAGTTTAGTTTAGTGGAATATTTGTGCCAAAAGCGGCTATTTCTTTAGATGTTAACCAAAAAATATGAACGACTATTGACAAAATACTTGTTGACTTTATCTGGAAAAACAAAATTAATTATATTAAGAAATCTGTTATAATGAAGAATTACAATCAGGGTGGTCTGTTGCGATCTGCTGCTCAGATCTTCACATGTTTGTTTTTTCATTCTCAGTCTATTCCCTTTCTGGGTCGCGGGGGGCGCTGGCGCCTATCTCAGCTACAATCGGGCAGAAGGCGGGGTACACCCTGGACAAGTCGCCACCTCATCGCAGGGCCAACACAGATAAACAGACAATATTCACTCACATTCACACACTAGGGCCAATTTAGTGTTGCCAATCAACCTATCCCCAGGTGCATGTCTTTGGAAAAGGGAAGAAGCCGGAGTACCCGGAGGGAACCCACGCATGCACGGGGAGAACATGCAAACTCCACACAGAAAGATTCCGAGCCTGGATTTGAACCCAGGACTGCAGGACCTTCGTATTGTGAGGCAGACGCACTAACCCCTCTGCCACCGTGAAGCCTATTTCACAGATAATGTCTGCATTTCTACAGTTTTATACACTATTAAAACAAATAGAAAATTTACAGTACAAATTTAGAGTAATTTAACATAAAAATTCCAGCAGCAGTGTACAGAATTGAGATCGAATTTAAAATGTAA
>NC_084611.1:51569278-51581778 GCF_033978795.1 Nerophis ophidion | reverse complement strand
AATATCCCCAGACAGCCAGCAGCCCCCCATCAAATCAAAGTGATCGGGGGAAAAAATAAATACAAAATTAAATAAATAAATAAATTGCGACCGGCAACCACGCGCCAACAGGATCATGGAGACCAGCCCGCGCCAGCCCGCCAGTCAGCCCAAACGCCAACACGCAAACAAGAGACATCAACACCCCCCCACCAATAGACCCCACCACCCCAACCCAAACCCGCACAAACACACCACCGCCCAAACAACCGAGATACAGCATCCAGACCAGACAAAGGGGCCGCGCCGCCACCGCATGAAGTCACCAACACAGACTCCACAGCGCAAGGACGGGCCACACGGGCACGGACCCCACTCAACAGGAAGCGAGACCCGCACGACGCCCCACACAAATAAATAATATATTGTACTATTATTTTTTCTTTCAAATAAAATAAATACAGAACAAATATATATATATATATACACATATACACACATACACACATATATATATATATATATATATATATATATATATATATATATATATATATACACATACACATACACATACATACATATACATGCACATACATATAAATACATATACACACATACATACATACACATACATACATAATAATAATAATAATAACACCTTCAGCGAGGTCACCAGACCGCAGTCTCCGCAACCCGCGCTGGCCGAGGAGGCAATGAGGGGTGCGCCGAACTCCCAAACCCCAACCCACTCATCCATGTGTACAGGGCCCTCAGAGTGTCTACTGTGCAGTTAAAATTAGGAGGCCAGCCGTTACAGCCGACCTCCAGTCCCCGTTGGTGTGTGTACAGTAGCGTGAGTGAAATGTGTATGCTTTTGAAACTAATAATGCGATTAAAATTGGGGGACATCAAGGTCATGGTGGGTCCCAACCAAGCCGAGCCCCCCAAATCCTAAGTGTCTATAATGCAGCTAAGATTGATGGACGAGCAGGGGACAAGAAAGGAGGACTGGAGTCCCATAGGAGGCGTCCTTATCCCCCCTACCATGCCACCCTGCATGTCAATCCCCCCAAAGTCTTATATATGTGTGAGTGTGTGTGCTATAAGTAGGAGGAGTAGAGGGCCCGGACATATGCCCCTCCCCCCCTCCCCCAGTCCATGCAGGAGGCAACAAGGAACTATGGCCAGGAGGCCACCGCCCTCCCCCACGGCCCGTGACCTACACCAGACCTCTTTAAGAAGACGCCATGAGAGTCCAACCCCTGCCAAACAAAGCCAGCACCCGCCCACCCCAACCCAGGCTCCAATTACTTCAAGTATTTCACTTTAAAATGTTTTGTGTTGTAAATATTGCATATATTGTGTGGTTGCCATTTAAAAACATCAACGGTTTCTTTGACAAAAGAGCATAAAACAAACAAAATAATAGTTCAAACGAAGCATGTTAAGGGGGTCAAATTACAGCTCAAAGAGGCGGCGGTATAATAATAATAAAACCTTATAAATACAATAGGGTCCCAAAGGGACATTCGGTCCCTAAAAATATGTATTTTTGTTATTATTATTATTATTATTGTCAATAATATTATTTTTATTCCTGAGTTCATTGGAAGTGCACAGATGGGAGCCATCCTTGGAACATCTCACATATTGTGAAAAGTGTTGTGCCTCTCAGCTGCAGGATTGATTGATTAAAACTTTTATTAGTAGATTGCACAGTACAGTACATACTCCGTACAGTTGACGACTAAAACGAGAAAGTTTTTCAACTTGTTTTAAGTCGGGGTCCACGTTAATCAATTGATGGTAGAGGTAGCTGAGACATGACGGAGACGACCCAGTAGAACATCAAAGGACTGGGGAGAATTGCATACAATTATAATAAGAATACAAATGTTTTCAGAAAATTTGCAAAGTTTTTGTTAAAATTTCTGAGTGTTGAAAAGTGTTTTCCGAGCAGCTGTTCATACGACAATAATAATATGAGGATGAAAACAAAAAATGTATGAACACAATTTGATTTGCGCTTTCTAAAAGATGCTTGTAAATTATTATTATTATTTTTTTTAAGTCATTTTGTTTTTGTTTTCTTTCAGTGATTCACGACCTGTCATATCGCGAAGACATAGAATCTGAAGATTCACACAATACAATGAATGGTGCTATCTGGATGATGATGTTACTTGGCATTACAACAGCACCAACAGGAACGTCGTACCCCAACAGAACTGGATGAAGAAGATCACAGCCGAGGATCCACAGTACTGGCAGAGAGTCACAGAGACCAGTCCTGCTGCCGAGCAGTTCTGCAGAAACATGTATGAACCTCACATGAAGTACTACCTCAGTCCTGAAGGTTTGTTTATGTTGAACTTTTGACAGTAAAATGTGTTTGTGTTTTTTATTACTGTACTTTAAGATATTTTTACTTTTAAGATATCCCAGATATCTTGTCTCAAGATATTTTTACCTTTAAGATATCCCAGACATCTTGTCTCTTTCCATTCCAGAATGACCTTTAAAAGAATACAAACACCATTTCCATATGAGTTGGGAAATTGTGTTAGATGTAAATATAAACGGAATACAATGATTTGCAAATCATTTTCAACCCATATTCTGTTGAATATGCTACAAAGACAACATATTTTATGTTCAAACTCATAAACATTTTTCATTTTTTTTTTGCAAATCATTAACTTTAGAACTTAATGCCAGCAACACATGACAAAGAAGTAGGGAAAGGTGGCAATAAAAACTGATAAAGTTGAGGAATGCTCATCAAACACTTATTTGGAACATCCCACAGGTGTGCAGGCTAATTGGGAACAGGTGGGTGCCAGGATTAGGTATAAAAACAGCTGCCCAAAAAATGCTCAGTCTTTCACTGGAGAGGATGGGGCGAGGTACACCCCCTTTGTCCACAACTGCGTGAGCAAATAGTCAAACAGTTTAAGAACAACGTCTGTCAAAGTGCAATTGCAAGGAATTTAGGCATTTCAACATTTACGGTCCATAATATCATCAAAAGGTTCAGAGAATCTGGAGAAATCACACCACGTAAGCGGCATGGCCGGAAACCAACATTGAATGACCGTGACCTTCCATCCCTCAGACGGCACTGTATCAAAAACCGACATCAATCTTCAAAGGATATCACCACATGGGCTCATGAACACTTCAGAAAACCACTGTTACTAAATACAGTTTGTCGCTACATCTGTAAGTGCAAGTTAAATCTCTACTATGCAAAGCGAAAACCATTTATCAACAACATCCAGAAACGCCACCGGCTTCTCTGGGCCCGAGATCATCCAAGATGGACTGATGCAAAGTGGAAAAGTGTTCTGTGGTCAGACGAGTCCACATTTCAAATGGTTTTTGGAAATATTCGACATTGTGTCATCTGGACCAAACGGGAAGCGAACCATCCAGACTGTTATCGACATAAAGTTCAAAAGGCAGCATCTGTGATGGTATGGGGGTGGATTAGTGCCCAAGGCACCATTAACGCTGAAAGGTACATACAGGTTTTGGAACAACATTTGTTGCCATCTAAGCGCCGTCTTTTTCATGGACGCCCCTGCTTATTTCCGCAAGACAATGCCAAGCCACATTCAGCACGTTACACAACAGCGTGGCTTCACAAAAAAAAGAGAGCGGGTACTTTCCTGGCCCCCCTGTAGTATAGTCCTGTTTCCCATCGAAAATATGTGGCGCATTATGAAGCGTAAAATACGGCAGCGGAGACCCCGGACGGTTGAACGACTGAAGCTCTACATAAAACAAGAATGGGAAAGAATTCCACTTTCAAAGCTTCAACAATTAGTTTCCTCAGTTGCCAAAGGTTTTTTGAGTCTTGTTAAAAGAAAAGGTGATGTAACACAGTGGTGAACATGCCCTTTCCCAACTACTTTGGCACGTGTTGCAGCCATAAAATTTTAAGTTAATTATTTTTTGCAAAAAAAAAATGAACAAAGTGTATGAGTTTGAACATCAAATATCTTGTCTGTGTAGTGCATTCAATTGAATATGGGTTGAAAAGGATTTGCAATTCATTGTATTCCGTACATACTGTATTTATATCTAACACAATTTCCCAACTCATATGGAAACAGGGTTTGTACATGTGTGTGTGTGTGTGTGTGTGTGTGTGTGTGTGAGATGATTTTTACTGAATCTGGACTCTCGGGTACTCGTCTCAGTCAACTCGTTTGCTCACTTTTACCTGCTACCGCTCGCTAAATTAAGAATGTGATCCAAGTAACAAGTTGTGCAAAGCTACAGATCTGGCACTCGGATCTATTTCTTTCCATCTTACCCGAGATGCATCGTAAACTCTACAAAATGAACAATTCACTCGCTCATTCGGTAAGTCCGTCTGACTGACCAATTAAAGGACTTGAGTTTTACTGACTCCCGAATGCTTAAAAAGCACTAGTCTTAAGGAGGAACTTGTTTGAGAAGAGTGAATCGAGTACCCAGATATTCTTCACTGAGTGACTCCTAAGAACTGAAGTCAGTAAAATGAACCTAGTTTCACATAAGTACTTTGTGTTACTCTTGTAGATACTTACATCGGTGTGTGGGGTTCTGGATGCCAATGGGATGACGAAACTGATGAAATCACAGGTTGGTATTGGGACAGGTATGATGGAGGAGATGACTATGTGGCACATAATCCATGGAGATGGACCGCAGCAAAAGAACCAGCAGATCACCCCAAAATAATCTGTGATCACGGCAGAACTCCACCAGAATACATAAAGGACTACGTTGAGAATTGTCATCTGACTTGAAGAAGTACTTGGGTGTCCTACTGAGAACAGGTTGAATCATATCTTTCACTTTTACGTTTGTAACCATGTTAGCTTGTTCCCTATAAGAACATTACTAGCATTACAAACTATACTCTTTTCATTCACTCTTTTTTTTCCCACCTTTTTTCCTCCCACACTTTCTCTCCATATTGTCCTCATTTCCTGTGCAGACCTTCCAATGGTGTCTCTAAACCAGAAGACACAGTCTTCTCCAGTCAGCTGCAACGCCACAGGTTTCTACCCTGACAAAGCCGTCATGTTTTGGAGGAAAGATGGCAAGAAGCTCCTTGAGGGTGTGGAGCAAACAGAAATGCTCAAAAACCAGGACGGAACCTTCCAGATGTCGGTGAACCTGAATGTGACGGACAACATGGAGGGCAAGTACGAATGTATGTTTCAGCTGACTGATGTCAAGGAGGACATCGTCACCAAGCTGGAGAGCAGAAGCATCTTGAGCAACTTGAGCGGTGAAGGTGAGATAGACACATTTGGTTAACTTGCACATTGATAAAGATGTTTCCCATCAAAAGTCTGAATCACTATTTTTCATCCATGCTATGTCAGTAGCTCTTTTAGCTGCTACTGTGTACGACTAATTCTTGGTTCACTCATCAACCCTAACACGGACGAACAAACCCACTTATCAATTTATTGTGTGTATCACTTAACTTTGCGCTTGATCCTTTTTTCTATCCAGACCTCAATACAACCACATCTGGTGACAGAACCATTGAATGCAAAGCCACGATCCCACCTAGTACCATCAGTAGCACCTTGGATGTCACCACTGAGAGCAACAAAGCCACCAGTGGCACCTTGGATGTCACCACTGAGAGCAACAAAGCCACCACCCGACCTAGTACCACCAGTGGCACCTTAGATCTCACCACTGAGAGCAACAAAGCCACCACCTGACCTAGTACGACCAGTAGCACCTTGGATGTCACCACTGAGAGCAACAAAGCCACCACCCGTCCTAGTACCACCGGTGGCACCTTAGATCTCACCACTGAGAGCAACAAAGCCACCACCTGACCTAGTACGACCAGTAGCACCTTGGATGTCACCACTGAGAGCAACAAAGCCACCACCCGTCCTAGTACCACCGGTGGCACCTTAGATCTCACCACTGAGAGCAACAAAGCCACCACCTGACCTAGTACCACCAGTAGCACCTTGGATGTCACTACTGAGAGCAACAAAACCACCAGTGGCACCTTGGATGTCACCACTGAGAGCAATAAAGCCACCACCCGACCTACTATCACCAGTAGCACCTTGGATGTGACCACTGAGAGCAACAAAGCCACCACCCGACCTAGTTCCACCAGTGGCATCTTGGATGTGACCACTGAGAGCAACAAAGTCACCGCCGAACCAACTACTGAGCTCACCAGGTACACATATCTTCTGCAAGGTACACAGAGACAATTAGAATGTTTCAGACAATAATTAAGGAACTTTAACTCAATGCCTAAATATATGCAGGGTGGTCATCTAAACATTGAGAGATGTGATTGGATTAGTGCAAGAAAGCGATAATAATCATCTTAGTGAACTTGCAAAAAAAAATGCACTATGTGTGAATGTTTTTCTCTATGCAGCACAACAGTGACATTCATCGTAGCCATTGATTAAACTGTAATAAATATTTTGAATGATATTGTATTCTTTGTCATGATGACAATGTTTGATGTTTACAAGCAAGTTGGGCTTTTTTCTCTCAACAGACCAAGTGTGCGTCGTCTGTGTTGTTGCCACGTCGGTGATCCTTACAACGGTGGTCTGTCTGGCGGTCATCATCATTGTCGTGATGGTCAAGCGTTACAGGAAGAGACATGGTGTGGGACATTCTTCTCTGTCTTCTTCTCATTGCAGCATCACTCTCTGCACTTCCTAGGAGTAATGTGAACCTTCTGCAAGAGCACACAAGAAACAAATTAGCGCACTTTAAAATATGTTCTTGTGATAAATATCGGAAAAATTTGAGATATGTTAACCTGTGTTTGTCCGACAGCTCCCGATCCGGTCGTCCTTGTCTCAATGAGAATGCTTCCTGAGTGAGACACGGCAGCAGGTGAGTTTTTGTACGAGGATTGTTTGCCCATCCAAATGTTCTTCGGACTTTGGGTGGAGATGATCTACAACTTGGATTCACTTTTGTGGTAATATGCTGTCATCTTCCTCCAGGACTGCTTGTGCACTGGAACACCGAGATGTCTCCATCATCGTTTCACCTGGAGATGAGATGTCCTTTGTTCTTCATGATGCATTAGTATTATAATCATGTTTTTACCATGTCACGTTATGACATGTCTCCTTTGGATGCTTAGAAAATGCGTTATGATCATGTCATGTTTTTGGTGTCTCAGCTACAATCGGGCGAAAGGCAGGGTACACCCTGGACAAGTCGCCACATAGGCGCCAGCGCCCCCCGTGACCCCGAAAGGGAATAAGCGGTAGAAAATGGATGGATGGATGGATGTTTTTGGTGTTTCCTCTTGATTTTAATCTTTAAGTGTGTGCTGAAATGCAAGCTAAGAGTCGTGGTATCACCACTGTTTATAGATGAATATCATGTTGGTTCACATTTATTTCAATAAATCAATTTGTTCATTCTGGCTCTTAAAGGAGTACCAGTCAGAAAGTGATGGTAAGAGAAGAACACATGAAGAGAACAAGAGAAACAATTATGTTTTTTACATCAAAAACTGAAAGCCAACTAAGACTACTTACCTTAGAAGAAAGCATAAAGTATTATATTTTGGTATCACCTTACATTACTAGCAATAAGCTCCATGATATGCCAAGTATGGATTTGTTAAAATTCAAGTGCGATGTTCTTGTTCTGTTGGTGGACACTTGTTAAAAGCAGTAACATTCCAGTGTGACCACAGCGTTGTCATTTTATTTTTAATTAAGTAATTTCAGGGTTTTACCTTTTGACCAATAACCTTTAACAGTTCATTTTGTTTTGACCAGAGTGACAATTCAAATGTTAAAAAGCTTGATGTGTTACGTTTGCGCGGCATCGTGGATGCGCGGGGAGTGTCGCCTCTCGATGCGCAGGATCACAGCAGGCAGGAATGAAGGTATGAACAGCCTTTTAATATGAAGTTACAAAAGAACACTGGTACAAAAGAGCAAATCAAAGGCGTGTCTGAGCACAGAAAACTAAATGCTAATATACACAGAAGACAGAGTTCGAAGTCCATAAAGCGCGAGCCAAGCGCGCGGAGGCAAGCTACATTTAGCAAGCAGAAAAATAAACAGAGACCACTCACGTAACGGTTGCAGGTGCAAACAAACTGGCGAGAGCGAACTAGGTAGCAGAGGGGCTTAAATACAGAAAACATAATTACAAACCGGTGTGTGAATGAGCCATGCAGGAGGAGCAAATAAGTTGTCATGGTGGAAGTGCGCTAACAAACGGGATCGGTAGAGTCCAAAACATGATCAAAACATAGTAGGACAATACAAAAAAGACAAACATGCTAGAGATGTGTGATCCGGAAGCCGGATCACAACATTACCCCCCCCTTAAGGGGCAGATCCCAGATGCCCCCAAAAAACTGCAATAAAGAGAACCCCCTCCCAACACCAGAAAGTTCACAAACGAAGGGAGGGCGGAGGGAGTCCACGGTGGAGGGTCGCCAGATCGCATGTCCCCGAATCCACCGAGGACACATCATGTGGCGGCGGCGGGTGGAACGCTGCTGCCGAAAAAGTTTTGGCGGGCAACCTCGAAAAGGCCACATTAGTGGCCGCCTCGCAGGATGAGGTGCCCGGCGAGGCGGACGACCCGGGCACGGCCACATCCGTGGCCGACATGGAGGAGGGAGTATCTGGCGAGGAGGATGACCTCGCAGAGGCCACGCCCGTGGTCGACGTGGTGGACGACGCCTCAGCACCGAAATCCCAGCAGGCTTGGAAGCAGCAGACGAGGGTGCGGGGACTGCAGCCAAAGCAGGCCCGAGTGCAGCTGGCGAGGATGATGCGGGTGCTGCAGCCGAAGAAGGCGTCGGAGGCGGCCTGGGAGCCGCAGGAGTCGTCGGAGGCGGCCTGGGAGCCGCAGGAGTCGTCGGAGGCGGCCTGGGAGCCGCAGGAGTCGTCGGAGGCGGCCTGGGAGCCGCAGGAGTCGTCGGAGGCGGCCTGGGAGCCGCAGGAGTCGTCGGAGGCGGCCTGGGAGCCGCAGGAGTCGTCGGAGGCGGCCTGGGAGCCGCAGGAGGCGGCCTGGGAGCCGCAGGAGTCGCAGGAGGCGGCCTGGGAGCCGCAGGAGTCGTCGGAGGCGGCCTGGGAGCCGCAGGAGTCGTCGGAGGCGGCCTGGGAGCCGCAGGAGTCGTCGGAGGCGGCCTGGGAGCCGCAGGAGTCGTCGGAGGTGCTGGTGTGGGCTCCAGCCCCGTCGTCGACGCTGGTGTGGGCTCCAGCCCCGTCGTCGACGCTGGTGTGGGCTCCAGCCCCGTCGTCGACGCTGGTGTGGGCTCCAGCCCCGTCGTCGACGCTGGTGTGGGCTCCAGCCCCGTCGTCGACGCTGGTGTGGGCTCCAGCCCCGTCGTCGACGCTGGTGTGGGCTCCAGCCCCGTCGTCGGCGGTGCTTGGCGGCGCGGAGCTGGCACCGGTGCTTGGCGGCGCGGAGCTGGCACCGGTACCTGTCGTGGTGCTGGTACCGGAGTGGGCTCCAGCCTTGGAGTTTGTGCTGGCGTGAGAACCAGTTTAGAGTCTGAAACTGGTGTGAAAACCAGGTCAGAGTCATGTGCTGGTGTGAGAACCAGACTGGGAGCAGGTGTCGGCTTCAGCCGAGGAGCAGGTGTCGGCTTCAGCCGAGGAGCAGGTGTCGGCTTCAGCCGAGGAGCAGGTGTCGGCTTCAGCCGAGGAGCAGGTGTCGGCTTCAGCCGAGGAGCAGGTGTCGGCTTCAGCCGAGGAGCAGGTGTCGGCTTCAGCCGAGGAGCAGGCACAGGGGTCTGCCGAGGAGAACTAGGGGACTGGCTGTGAGCAGGACTAGGACTATGATGAGTGATAAGACAAACACTAGGACTCGGGCAAGGACTTGAGAGAGGACCAGGACTTACAATCACACTAGTGCTTTGAGAAGGGCTTGGGCAACGACCAGGACTTACAGTCATACCAGGGCTTGGGCAAGAACTAGGACAAACGGTCAAACTAGGGCTTGGGCAAGGACTGGGACTAACAATCAAACTGGTGCTCGGGCAAGGACTAGGACAAAGACTAGGACTTACAGTAACACTGGGGCTCGGACAAGAACTTGGGTAAGGACTAGGGTTCGGACTAAGACCACGAGGGGAATCAGTACTAATATTACAAAGGCAAGAAACAAGACTCGGGACCGGACTCGGACTACGGATCAGTCTACGAGTGGAACTAGGACTACGACGACTACGAGAAAGACTAGGACTACAACTAGAATCAGAACGGAAACTCGGACCAGGACTTGGACTACGACTCAGTCTACAAGTCGGTCTACGAGTAGGACTAGAGCATGGGCTACGAAGAAGGCTGGGACTCGAACTCTGAGAGAGACTGTGACTAAAACTAGAACTAGGGCACGGACGGAACACAGGTGGAGGAGGTCTAAGAGGGCGTGACTTGACCGGGGAGAACACCGGTGGAGGAGGTCTAGGAGGCCGTAGTGGTTTAACAGGTTTAACAGGGGTGAACACCGGTGGTGGAGGTCTAGGAGGCTTAGTAGTAATACTGGCCCTCCCCTCAAGACCCGGATTCCAGACGGGGCCCAGTTGGACAGAGGCTGACCGTAAGGGCGGGCGGTGGGAGGTTTGGAGGAGGGCAGGCTCCTCCCCTCTAAAATGTTCAAAATCCTCACTAAATGAGGTGGAAAAAGGCACGGATTCAGGCGGAGAACGAGACTTGAGAGGGGGGGAAGCGGGTATGGGGGGTGAAGACTGACTAGAGTCATAGTAGTGGCGGAAAATGTCCTGGTAATAATTAATTATATTATTAAAGTCATTGTTGGGGGTGTGACTGGGCTTGGATGTGCTACAATTATCCTTGAAAATTTTCTTATATAAAATTAGGTCCTTGGGTGGAATGGGAGAAAGTTCATCTTCAAAAAACTCCTCGTCACTAAGGTCAAAAAAATGTGCAGAGGAATCCACTAAGGTGTTAACGGTGACGTCATAGGGGGGCGTGAACGGAGTGACGTCACTGTGAGTGACAGGGAAGGCGGAAGATGGTGGGATGCTAATGGGAATAGCAACATGGTGACTGGGAACGGGAGAAGTGAACAAAGTACCAACCCGTAGAGAAGAGTCCTGGGTTGGAGCGGAGGAGTACTTGGTCGGGTATGCTGCTTGTCGGGAACGGTGTCCTGGAGGATCCAGCGCGAGGTGACGCGTTTCTGCTCGCCAGTTTCTGTTACGTTTGCGCGGCATCGTGGATGCGCGGGGAGTGTCGCCTCTCGATGCGCAGGATCACAGCAGGCAGGAATGAAGGTATGAACAGCCTTTTAATATGAAGTTACAAAAGAACACTGGTACAAAAGAGCAAATCAAAGGCGTGTCTGAGCACAGAAAACTAAATGCTAATATACACAGAAGACAGAGTTCGAAGTCCATAAAGCGCGAGCCAAGCGCGCGGAGGCAAGCTACATTTAGCAAGCAGAAAAATAAACAGAGACCACTCACGTAACGGTTGCAGGTGCAAACAAACTGGCGAGAGCGAACTAGGTAGCAGAGGGGCTTAAATACAGAAAACATAATTACAAACCGGTGTGTGAATGAGCCATGCAGGAGGAGCAAATAAGTTGTCATGGTGATGAATGTAAATAAGGAAGTGCGCTAACAAACGGGATCGGTAGAGTCCAAAACATGATCAAAACATAGTAGGACAATACAAAAAAGACAAACATGCTAGAGATGTGTGATCCGGAAGCCGGATCACAACATGATGCCTGCAATACACAAGTGATATTAATCATGAAAATTAAGATTGTTTTCTTTTTGCATTGGCAAGCTTTCTTAAGATTATTGCATGAAAAATGTTAAAATTACATTGTTGATTGTTTCGATAATAAAGATTTTTTGATTGCACTTCCTGTTTCGTTGATTTCTGTGGTTTCCAATGGAAAAGCTGGTTTTGAACCAAACTGTCAATACATTATCTATCTTAACTTCATTTGACCCTAAGGGACACTCAACCTTTATTTTGGACAGCAAATGAGCTACCAAGTGAAAGCAATGCACTATTTTTAATGATAATGACAACATCCATCCATCTTCTTTTACTGTATACCAGATAAAGTACATCCGTGTTCTGCCGGTCTTGACCCCCAAGATGCATAGACTGAGGATTGCATGCAGGTAAAAATTGTATTTATAATAGTCAAAATCACAAAAGTTAGTGCAGAGGAAATGCTACCACGAGCAAATTAGAAAACATGGAAGCAAGACAATGTAGTCACAAACTAATCGAGTAGCATATTCAGGGCAGGCTGGTATAAAAGGAAACCTAATTGGCAACCTGAAAGAGGTGTGCCCCGATTGCCAATCAGGTGAGGGAGGCAGAGCTCAGGCCAGATAAGTAGTGGAGGCAAACCGGAAGTAGAACTGAAAATAAGAGCACTGGAAATAAAACAATACCAAACACAGTAAAATAAATGAAGAAAGTCCAAACCTGTCATGAAATTCATGACAGTAACCCCAACCCAAAAACAGATTCCAGATG